>NC_046683.1:55658171-55961201 GCF_009870125.1 Drosophila pseudoobscura
ATTTCATTTTAGTTTATTGTTTAATACTTCCAAAGATATATTTAGTTTTTAGTAGCGTGTGTTTGCTTCCGATCGGTTTCAGTTTGATGTATGTGTAAGCAGCCACCATATCATGCCCGAGGGCTGGCCTAAGACTGTAATTTATTATTAACAAAACGAAGAAAAATAACGAAATAACAAAACGAAACAAGGCTATAACGAAAGGAAGAGAGAGGCCAACAATTGATTAATTTAGTTAGATTATTTAAATGAAACACAACGTTTGCTTCTCTGTGAGTGCACATGTCACAATTTCTGTCTGAAGGCCGGAATGGACAGCGATCGTTTTTAGCTAAAAAACTAAAAGTATTAGCACAGAAATTTTCATTGAGGCAATCCCTTTGGGCACTGCTCTCAATTAAAACTCATCCCTTGGCTCATTTCGTTAACATATCCTTGCAGATCTAGGATCAGATCGAGTCTAGGATCACATCAATCGCGTATATTCGATAATGTTTATTTATGTAATACATCTAATGCAATTTTTATACATACATCATAGCCTTTAGTTTATTTTTTTCTGATTTCCTTAATAAGTTTTATGCTAAAACGAAAACAAAAAAACGTATTAAAACAAAAGAAAAATATATAAATTTTATGAATATTTAATTATTGGTTGCAATTGAATTATGTTTTCATTTGTTCTTTCTCAACATCTCCTTCTCCTGTCCCCCCACTGTTCACTCTCTTTTGTTGTTGATTCTCCATTCTGTTCCGTTCTGCATGCACAGATCTGCAGCCTACTCCCCAGTCCTCCTGTTAGCGGCATGCCCTAGCCCTCCACGCATCTATCTGCCTAACTAAATCCTCCGCCTCCCCTCTAGGACATGGGCGACTTCAACATAGCCACCTCCTCGCTGCACGCCCTCAGTACCTCGGCAGCCGCTGGGGCCGCCGCGGAGAAGCACAGTCCGCACACCTCGCCGCGTCTTGGACGGCGCAGCACCACGCCCAGCCTGATGGCCGTGCAGAACGATCTCTATTCGGGCGGCAGTCCGGTCCTCAGTCTGCCCAGCTCCAGCTCCTCGTCCACATCATCGGCGGCAACGGCAGGAGCAGCAGCAGCATCATCATCAGCATCAACATCAGGCACCGCTGCAGGATCGTCCTCGCAGCCCCAGCCCTCGGCCCCGCCGGCCTCCGCTGTCCTGAGCAATGGAGGAGGAGCCAGCATCAGCCAGAAGTCGACGAACCGCATGAGTGCTCCCCTGATCGGTTCGTGCGTGGCCAACTCCACGTACGGCCAGAAGTTGCCTGGAAAATCGGAGAACTCTGCGTCCAGCGGCAGCGGCAGTGACACCGCCTCGACCAGCTCGTATGCCATCCTCCAGAACCTGCAGGATTCGGCCTCTGGGTCGGGCACCGCTTCAGCTGTGGTGGCACCTCCACTCCCGCCGCGTAAGTCCTCTCCGGGCGTCGAGACTCCGGGCAAGGTGACTGCCCCGCCGACCACCAGCAAGAGTATCGACAACATTCAGTGCAGCATGGACAACGTGCCGCCCCAGACGACAGCTCCGCCGATTCCGCCGCATGTGACGCCCAGCGTGGACACCCTGGCCGAGGACTTGATGCGGCAGCAGCGCATAGCGACGAGCACCACCTCCCCAGTGTTGTCCCTGCTGGACGAGGACATCGTGGAGGTGGGGCCCGCGGAGACCATCAGCGGCGTAATCGATACCCGCCCCCTAGAGGCCCGTGGCGTGACCCTCACCAGGCAGGACTCGGCCTCCTCGCACTACACACAGCTATGCACCACCAGCACTGGCGGGTCGGTGGCGCTGGCAGCCGCCGCAACCCTTGCCAACGGCAAAAAGGCCGCTCCCAAGCAGACAGTGACCCAGACAACGACGACAGCGGCGGGGACTGCACCTGCGCCTCCACAGCAGCACCAGCAACAGCAGCATCAGCAACAACAGCAGAAGCAACAGCAGCAGCAGGCCCAACCGCTGCTCTACGCAAACGTGACGATCAATCAAAAAGACTGCGGCTCCGTTCCCTACGAGAACATCAATTTGGAGTATATAGCGCGCCTGATGAACGCGGGATACTCCAAGGAGAATGCAATCACTGCTCTGGGGATATCGCGCAACAACGTCGAGATGGCTGGCGACATACTGCGCGAGTTTGTCTCCAAGAATAGCGCCTAAAAGTGTCACGATTGATGAATGGATGGATGGATGGATGGTTGGATTGATGATTAAAATGATAAGGATGATGATAATGCTGCGAGGAAACCAATACCGAATAATGATAATGATAATGCTGATCCCAGGCAAAAGGCAAACAAATCTAAGTATAAGTCTTAAGAAATATTTGACAAAGCAAATTGCCCATTAATCTCTCAAACAGGGTGCATATTTGCCGCTTTAGGAGCACACACACACCCCTCACACACGCCTATATATGTATGTATGCTGACATACACATATAAATATACATATACATAGGTACGCTAAACTCACGTCCTGGCTTGCCCTGTCCCACTGTGGGGAATGGCCCCGGGCCCCACTTGGCGTAGCCAGCCCACACCACAAGCAATTCAAGTTTCCCCAGTTCCAAAAGTTCCCAAAAACAAAACGAACAAAAATTAAAAACTAATAAAACGAAACAAAAATGTAAGCACCACAAAAACGCCATGGATATCAAATATAGCTATGTACACGTATGTTAAGACTATCTAACTTCTTCCTATTAAGAGAAAAAACATATACAATACTACATATACATGTATAACAAAAACAGAAGGTATAGAAAGTATATACGTTGCAGTTCTGAAAGGAGATCGAAATAGGAAAAACTTGCCCACCCCCCAAAAACAAATACAAAACGAAAAAACAAACAAGATCGAAATGCGAAATATTCTCTTCTCTCTCTATCTCTCTCCCTCTCTTTCATATAGGATATAGTATAAGAAGCAACAAAATACTATATGTACTCGTATAAAGAAAAAGACAGGTATCGTGATTTAGTTCACCTTCATGCCCATGAGCCCATTCTCGTATAAGTAGAGCCCTCATATCATCTGAAAGAAGGACACTGAACACTAAGCCCTGTTCGGTGAATCAGTGAGCCATGTTGTCAATCCGTAGGCTTGCTTAGGGAGCGTTTAGAACAGAACACCGAACACAGCCATTAGAAATCGTAAAATCAAGAATTGGAATCGAATATGCCTTCGGCGGCTGCCGCCACCTTTCCCCTAAATGCCCACTGAACCACTGAACCGAATGCCCTGAGTTTCCCCCCGTGACACCAACAACAACAAAATATTAATGACGCCAAAGAATGAACAAAGCATACAAGTGACGCCACGCTCCACTCCCGGATCCGATGCACTATCAAGTTTACCTCGATTTTTTATACAATGCTCGAACTTTATTTTTTGTAATTGTAATTGTAATAGTATTGTAATTTGTAAGTTCGAATCGAATCAATTAATTCAATTCCGTACGCGAAAAAAAGTCAAGTAAAAGCAACAGCCAAGAAAACAAAACAAAAAAATCATTCTATTTGTATTACGAAATCCCTTTTTACAGGCTTTATACTATATATATATGTATGTATGTATGTATATCGTAATCGATCGATCGGTTTTTAAAATTCAAATCAAATGTTCTAGACCCCCAAACCTCGAGAAATACTCGTATATCTACTAAAACTAAGCCAGATTAGTATACAATATACATATTTTAGCATAGGACACAACCAAAAATCGAATCGAAGCAATGCAATACTCACTAATAGAGAACTCAAATGCAAATAAAAACAAAAAACGAAAAACAAAAAACAAAACAAAAAAAAAACGTTAACTCGTAAGTAATTTGACCCTCAACTCAACTACAAAAAGAAATGATATGAAAACAAATCACCATATATAGACCATATAGGCAACCAAAAATATATATAGAAGCGAAAAGATTTTGAACTTTTTGCAGCATAGGAACATAACTTCAAGCAAAAGAGCGGAAGAGCAGGAAGCATAGCTAGAGAGGAGAGCCCACAGCGAGGGGAACCGAAGGGACGAGGAAACGTTTGAAGATGCTACCATACCATAGTCAGGTCATGTCATGTCATGTAACCGAACAAATCTAAGCTGACATAAATTATTCTTATAAATAAAAAAACAAAACAAAAATAAAACCAAAATAGAAACCAATCAAAACAGATATGTACATCATTTTTTGTGGGAAGGCATTCCGATCCGATTTCCATTCCCATACCCATATCCATATACCCATTTCCTGTTACTTTCAATGACCACACCTCTACAGATTTTAGTCGGAATAGTTTTATTAGACTTAATGTTTAGTATCTGGCAGCGATCATCTTTCGCCGATCCAGTAGGGGGTGGGGCTGGATTTAAAGTTAAGTTCTTTCGGTAGTCATGGAATGGTTCCTTACATATTCTTTCGGTAGCTTCCCTATATCTTAAAGGAGCGAACAAATTGGTGGCAACAAAAAAAAACAGTGTTTTAGCTTTATTGAAATATGTATGTATTTATTTTGTATTATATTACGTTTGTTGTTGTTGTTGTATTATATTTGACTTATATAGTTTGCGATTTTGCGTTTTTTTCGTATTCAAGCACATATGTATGTATGTATTTCTCTTGTATTTTTGAATCTTTTTTTTGTTGTTTTTGTTACATTTTTTGTGAGTTTTTCGATTTTTTTGTTGTTGTGTTTTTGTATTGTTTGTTGAAATGTTTTATGTTTTTCGTTTTGTTTATAATAAGGATTTAGTTAGTGTGCTGTTCATTTCTTGCATTGCATATAAATGTCGAAACGCTCAGCCGCTGAAAAATCTGGTTTTTTTTTGGGCTTCGATGGCGTTTTGGCATTTCTCTCTTGCTATCTTTCCCCTCCCCACTCCCCACTATTTTTCTGCTGCTGTACCCCCACCCCGCCCCGTTGGTATATATATATGTATGTATGTTTGTGTCCCACAACGCAAGATATACATAGATATATATATACATATATACTGTATATATCTACGTATGTATATGTGTTCTGTAGATGTGTTATACAATATTAAAGTTACTATTTTCTTGCTCTTTTCTCTGATTTTGTTGTTGTATCTTCTCTGTGTATGTTTGTGTGTGTGTGTGTTTAGTGTTGCTTTTGTTTTTGTTGTTGTTGTTGTTACGCCCGACACTCAAAGAGTATAGGGATATACATATTAGTTTTGTTTCTGTAGTTGTTGTTGCTTGTTGGTTGTTGTATATAAGATGGCTATAATAGGACGTACTGATCCCGAATTTGTTTGTTAGCTTCTTAAAGTGTGTGTCTGTGTCGTGTCTGTTCTTTATACCCAATACTCAAGGAGTATAGGCATATATTATCTTCGTGTGAGTTACATTAGTGTTTTTTCTTCATTTTTCATTTTGTTTTGTTTTGTTTTTTTTTGTTTAGTAATTGAAATTCATAATTTTCACAATATTTGCTCTTTGTTACTGACGACACGTTCATAAGGTTTTGGTTTCGTTAATATACTATATATTTTTTTAAAATTATTTTTATAATCTTCATTAAATGGTTTTCAACAGATTTGGCGCAGCAAATTTTATTTGCTCTCTTCATCTCGTCACACACAAAACTTGTTCGTAAATTTCTACCTCGTTTATTTTCTTTTTTTTTTGTGGTTTTTTTTTTTTGTTTTAATGTGATTTTTGTTTTGGATACGATACCCAAAGAGTATATATGTATGTGGTGTTGTTGTTGATTTGTTTAAATAAATACCCTATAAGACATATGCAGTATGGTTTTTTGTTTGTTTTTTTTTTGTTTGTTTTCTTTTGTTGTTTTTTAATGTTAATGTTAATAAGTTAATGCAACCTGCAGTAGTCTGGATGCCAACTGAAGATGAATTGAAGACGGCAAGTGAAGTGAAAGAGCTTCAGCAAAAAGGTTCACAAGCGAAAGTACAAAAATAATCAACAAAATTATAATAGTATCATTCTATGTTTATGTATATGTAAAATATATAGATATATGTATGTATGTATGTATGTATGTATATATGCTTGTATACAAATTAGACTTTTTGTTTAGCTATCATAAATACTTTCATTTCATTTCATTTTGCTTTACTTCGCTTCGCTTCTCTTCGTTTCATTTCATTTCATTTCGTGATTTTCGCGGGGGCTTCCATAGTTTTTGTTTTGTTTTTGTTTTTGACTAAGGTATTTATTGCTTTTACATTTGGGTCTGTTGGTGTTTTCGCTGCTGTTATTTCATAATAAATATAATTGGTTAACAGTTAAGATCGAAAGCATCGAAAGAACAGGAGGTGTTCAGGAGAAGGAGACAGAAGAATAGAGCAAGATGCAATTAGAAGCAGGAACTACTCGTATATGCATTATATAGAGAGGATTGTAGTGTAGTGTTGCTGTTGTTGTTGTTGTTGTTCTTGTTGTTGCTGCTGTTGCCATTTGATACAAAATTCTAACGTGGCGCGGTTAATGCACGGTTTTCGTTGCCATTCTACTCGTAGAATAATTATATTACATAGATTATAATTGTTGTTGTTTCATTATGCTTTTTGGATTCATTTTATAATTTTAAAATTAAACATCAATCTAGTTGAAAATAGTATACGTATACAAACGTTTTGGTTGTTTCATCATATCATCATTATCATTATCATTATCATCTCATCTTTCAGACCACATTCAGAATTTCAATTTCATTTCAGCCACAACACGGATTTTCTTTTGAGTTGAGTTTTCGTTTGAGTTTGAAAACAACGCGTTACAATGGGTTTGGATTGGAGGGGCTAGAGTGTTATTAATATTACAAATAGGTTTCCATTTTCAGACACACAGCGGTTCGTTCTCCGCCGTACCCTCAATAAGTATTATATGTACGTGTACGCGTATTATCAATTATTATCGTTTCCAATAGTGATTTTGATTGCTCCTAGGGACTGATTATATTCAATATAAGTGTGTTGTGGTGTGGTGTATTGTGGTGTGTTTTTATGGTTAGTATTCACGACAAGTTCACGTTGCTTTTAGTTGGTTGCATGCTCCGCTCAAGTGTATAAGTATATAGCTGTATGTTGTTGTAGTCGTAGTTTTAGTTGTCTTTGATTTGCATCTAATATCCCTGGCTTTGGAACATTTCACGTCATAATTTTTCTACTCCACCAAGTTGCCTGCAATGCAAAAATCATTTAGCGAATCCCCTAGAGAATTGCCCAAAAACAAACATACCTGGAATGCGTGGATGACGCGCTAGTACTGAGAAGCCCTTGCCCTGCGGCCCCTTGGGTGCACGAATGAGTATCAAGCGGGGCACCGTGTCATCGCCGTTGAGCTTGAGGCGCGAGATCAATCGATCGGGACGATCGTTTATTTTCACAACATTGCAAGCCGAAGATTTCCCATTGCGCTGGTGGATGAGGAGATACATTGGACAGCCCCCTAGATATTCAATAAAGGCCAACGACTTACCTGATTGGTGACCACCGAAAACTCCACAGTATCGCCTGGATGCAAGGCCACCGTATTGCCCTGCACTTCGGACATGTGGAAGAATAGCTTCTTGCCATCCTCCACCTCAAAGTTGAGAAAACCAAACTGTCCCTTGATGGAGTCCACTGTGGCACGCTTCTTCAGCCGCACCGCATTCACATCGGCGGCCCGACCGCTCTCATCGATCCGGAAGCTGACCAGATCGCCCTTCTGCAACAGATCTCGCTTGTTCACCAGACTGGTGATGCCGAACTCGTGCTGCGAGATGATTGTGGTGCGTTGCTCGTCGAGAATCTCAATGAGGCCGGCGTATTCCTGCTGGTCGGGGTTGATGCACCGCAGGGGACGCGCCACCACTCCATTGTGCACGGTTTCCAGCACCGACGGCTGCGGTATGGAGTTCTTGGGCAGCATCCGGACATTCTCGGCTGGCAGGCAATTGCCCGAAACAGAGGTGTTGCCATTGGGGGCCAGGGTGTACTCGACCTCCTGGCCGAGCTCGAGCCAATTGGGATTGCCCTGGTAGTTGCTAAAGTGAAAGAAGACCTCCTCGTCGTGGGACAGGGTCTCAATGAATCCAAAGTTCTCCTTCATCACGGCTATAAAGCCGCGATATAACTGCCCCCCCTCGGTGCCAGCCAGATTGTTGTTCTCCAGCTTGAAGTCGTCCAGGTTGGCCTGATTGCTGCTACTGCCCACGCTGCTGATGCTGCCCCCGGGGCTGCCGTGCATCACGTAGCCATTCTGCAGCGAGGCAGTCGAGCTGCTGCCACTGATGCCATTCGTAAGTGGCAGCTGATCGGTTTGAGTGAGGCTCGCGCTCGCCGCCGCCTGAGCAGCAGCTTGTTGGCTGATCAATTGCTGTTGCGCCTGCTGCTGCTGCAGCTGTTGCTGTTGCAGCGAAATTTGCTGTACATTGACGGCTATATACTCCTTGTTACGTTTGACCTAGCAGATCGAAATCCAATCAGTTCGGAACTGTACGAGATCAGGAGCTTATCCAAGAGCTTACCATGTAAATATCGAAGCGTACACGCTCCCCAATCCTTGGTGGTTTTTCGCAGTCTTTAAGAAAATACATTATAGTCTTTTTAACATCGCCACTTTCGTAGGTAATCACACCGCCCTCGACGCGATCTTGAGATTTGATAGGGCTCTTGGGCGCCTCACGTGTCACGCAGCCTGCAAAACATACACAAAAACACACAGAGAATAAGGATTGGAGATTACAGATTGGCAATGAGGGAAATGTTGTGTACTGTACCCTCAATATTGCTGGCCATCAGTGTCTCGAACTCTACAGAGTTGGGCGGCAAATGCTTGATGCGTATGGCCTGCAAACGCGAGTTGTTATAGGCCAGGCCTGGCTCCTGGATGACAGTGAACTCCACCTCATCGTTGACATCGATTTCGCGGCTCTAAACAAATCAGATTCATTATGATTAAAAGGTGTAATTAAGCTTCTATCTTTAATCCATTCATACCGTATCCAACACTTCGGTAAAGTGGAAAAACAAACGCACTTGCCGCTCCACGCAGCGCAGAAAGCCAAAGCCCTCCTTGAGCGAGGCAATGGTGCCTTGTTCTCGCTTCTCGCCGGACACCTTAAAGGTCTCGTCCAGCAGGGCAATGGAGGTGGCACGCTGCAGCTGATCCCGCCTGTCGGTGGCCAGCAGGAACTGCACCCAATCGCCGTGCCGTAGCGTGAAGTCACCCTTCTGGTCCTTGTCCCCGAAAGGCACTTCTACCTCAGAGTAATCGAGCGCCCTATAACGAATGCGTCCCGGCAGCGGGTCGTTGTTCTGGCGCACGGGATTGTTGCGATCGAGGGACTTTAGGACCTGTCCCTTGTAGACGGTGCTGTCCACATCCTCAAAGATTACGGAACCTGGGGGCAAGCGCGTGATGTTGCATGCAAACTCACGGCCCTGAGGTGGCACAGTGGCGGACTGCTGTTTATTTTTTAATGATACGATGGAGGGGTAAGTGTGTTTCTGTGTGCTGCATATACTTACGCTTCGGGTCTGGATGGTGAACTCGACATCGTCGCCAGGACGCAGCTCCACATTGCCCTCGGCCTCGGAGAAGTGAAAGAATATCTCCTTGACCACATCGGCGCGTTCGATGAAGCCAAACGACTCCTTCATGGAGCAGACCACTCCACGATACTTGACCGGCATGGCCGGATTCTCCAGGCGTATATGGCAGGCGCCCAGGTTGCCTCTGTTTATGGATCAAAGATAAACAAAGATGGAATGCTACTATGCTTCTGGTTTCCTCGTGTGCTTTTCTCACCTTTGGTTCGTTGCAATTTGAAAGCTGACCTTGTCGCCAGCACGCAAGTTGACATTGCCCTCGACATCGTCTTTGGTATAGGGTAGAAAGAAACATTCGCCTCGATTTTCATAGCTGATCCGGCCCGTGGTCTCGCTGGAGCTGAGGACATTGTTGGCACTGTCCGTGCGCAGTTCGGTGGTCACTGTGCCGGTGACACGCTCCTCGGAGAGCACTACCTCGGGGGCTATCTTCGATACTTGACTAGCGATCGGTTTGCCGGTGCGACGGTCGTAGGTCATCTCAAACTCCACGGGATCCCCGATCTTCAGGTGATCAATGTTGCCGCTAAACTGCGAGAAGTGAAAGAACAGACGGGCCTGACGCTCGCAGCACTGAATGAATCCATAAGAGTGCTATTGGGTGAAAGAACATGGGGCGGCTTTAGAAAGTGCCAATAGAGTGAAAGTTTATCTCATTTCCATACTTACCAATAGCTTCTCAATGATGCCCGTCTCCCGCGTGGTCTGATTGGGATCCGCTGCGGCGGCCGATGAACTGCTCGACGAGCCAAAGATTGAGGATGAACTGCCAGCCCCGTTGGTCAGCACACTATTGGATGTGAAGACCCCAATCTGTGGTACATCGGGCACTTCATTCGAATCAAACATTCCAATGCTGGCATGCTGTTGTTGCTGCTGCTGCTGCTGTTGTTGCTGTTGCTGCTGCTGGAGAAGCTGTTGCTGATGTTGCTGCTGCTGCTGCTGTTGTTGCTGCTGCTGCTGCTGTTGTTGTTGATGCTGCTGCTGCTGTTGAAGGTGATGCATGGACTGCTGCTGCTGAGGCGATGGTCCCTGCTGCGGTTGAGGCTGCAGGCCCAGAGTAGTGGAGTCAAGCGTAAAAGTTCCAATGGTAGGAAAAGTTGTGGGAATCCCCAGATTGCGAATGGCATTTATATTGAAATAACCATCGCATGGCAAGTTGTCGTATATCTCTGTTGAACGAAAACCAAGAGAGAGAGAGAGAGAGAGAGGGGGATGTTAGAAGCAGCTCCATATACATTAATCTTTATGCTACACAAAATCATACAAAAACTCACCTTCGCCTGTGCGATAAACCTTCGATTGCGTATTCATGCTGAATTGATTGTTTGATTCGATATGAGGAAACAGAGTAGAACAAATGCTGATAGGAGGACTAGCAAGACGACTGACTGATGCTTTTCGCTGATATTTTGATGGTTGACTCCCGAAATCTGTGTGATGAGAACGATGAGGGGCGGAACAATGAAGAGAGCGTGCGGTGATGGGTCCAAAAAGTGACCCACAAACAGAAAAACAAAACTGTTGTTCGTGTTTTATTGGTTTTGTCTTTGTTTTTTTAAATTAATTTTTGTTTTTATACTATTATCCTTATCCGTTTCGATTTTTAGTGTAATTGTTTTTTATCAAAGAGAAAAAAATTAAGCAATAAATACGTATTTGTTGTTCGTTTTTGTTTTTTCTTAAATGTTTTTGTTTTTTGTGTATATATATTTTGGCTAAACACTGGCACAAGAGGCACTGAAATTCCTTGTCTTCGAAGTTAATAAAAGTTTTGTCTTTTGCCGCGGGGCATGTCCCACACACAAAAAATTGCTATTCTTTCTTTTGGTTTTTCTTGGTTTGTTTGTTTTGTTTGTTGTGTTTTGTGTTTCCTGGTTGTGTTTTTGTTTTGTTTTTGTTTGTAAAAAATGCCGACAAATATTGTAACGTTGTAGTTTCTGGTTATCTTTTGGTAGTTGTGGTTTACTCCTCCTCTGCTCTGCTCTCCTCTCCTCTTTCTCCTTCCTGCGTGGATCGCTTCCTTGTTTCTGCGAGTGTGTTTCGGGTGTACTTCAAAATATGGTTCTTGTTCTTGTCCTACGATGAAAATGCATTTCCTTTTCCAGCCGCTGCCGCCGCTGCTGCTGCTGCTGCACTGCCGTTGGTTTTGGTGTTCTTTTTGCTGTTGTTTTTATTTTTGTATTTTAGAATTGAATTTGAATTATTACTTGCTTTATTGCATTTTTTTGATGATTTTTCGGTCGATTTTTGAATATATATATATATATTTTTTTTTAGTTTTACTAGAAAAATACACTGGGAATACTTTTACTTTTGGGTTAGATTAGGTTTGTTTTTTGTTTGTTTGATATTTGAATATTTTGTGTGTTTTTTTGCTTTTGTTTTTGTTTTTGGAAAGTGATTATAATTGTTCTTTCTATATAATGTACATAATATATATATATATTTGTAGGCAATCGTTGTGGTTTATAGGAAGTAGTAGTGATTTATTACTATATTTGCTTTTCGGTTTCACGGTTTCCCTTGATTATTGAGTGATTCTGGAACTGGAGCGACCCTAGAGTGTGTGTGGCAGGGACTGCCGCGACGAAGATTGTGGGGAGAATGCGGGGGCGGGGGTGGGCGCGGGCGGACGATGGGGACTGCTTCCACGTTGATTGTGAGACGGGGCTCCTTTGGGAGGAGGCTGTGCCAGCTTCTAGGGCTTGCAGGCTTCTCCTCTCCTCTCCACTCCTCTCGATTTCTTCTTCTCCTTCTATGCTCCTCCTCGTTCTTCTAATCTGTTTTTAAGTTTTCGCTGTACGTTGCTATTACTTTTCGGTTGCACAATTTGTATGATTTGTTACTGCTGTGTTCTTGTTATTGCTGTTTCATTCACTATTCACTAAGCAAAAAGTACGCGCTTTTCCGGCTTTAGAATATATATATATATATATATATATATCGATATATGCAGATACTCTCATACGGCGGAGAGGTTCGCTTCTTTCTTCGCTGATCATTTACTATGGTTGTTGAAATCTTAGAGCCTACGATTTTTATTTGTGGTTTATGTGTTTAAATATATATATATTTTTTGAATGCGTTTTGAAGTCTTTTTTTATAACCTAGGGTTTTTTTATTTTATTTTCTTTTCTTGTTGTTGTTGTTGGTTGGTTGGTTGGTTTTTGTTTCTTGTTTGTTTTTTGTTTTTCACTTATTCTTTCGGTTTTTTTGCTTACTAGATTTAAGCTTAGTTTAATAGTTTATATAATATAATATATAATATACTATAGTATATATGTATCGAAGTCCTTTAAGATATCACGAATTTGTTTCAATGTTTTTTTTATCTTTTCATTTGCATTTGCTCTTAAGTGTAAAGTTGTTGTTGGTTTAAGATGTTCTCTCTCTCTCTCTCGTTCTCTCTCTTCGTTCGTTCTCCTTTTTCTTCTTTCGCTCCTTTGCTATTGTTAAAAATTACAGTTATTTCCCTTTCATTCCGTTAGAGATTTTTTTGTGTGGTTTTTTCTTGTTCTTTTTGTTTAAATTTATAAATTTACAGTAATTATCACAGAGTTGTTAAATCTTTCTTTGAATTTGTTTTGTTTTTTTTTTGTTTGTTTTGTTGTTTTTTTTTTTACTTTCCTTTGTTGCAGTTGCTTTTTGTTTGTTGCTGTTGTTGTTTTAGACTTTTAACATTTCTCACTAGGTACACTTATAACAAAATTCAACTGAAAAACTAGTAAAAAACCATGTTTTGTTGTAAAATAAAAACGGTTGTTGTTTATGTTTTTTGGGGGGCACAAGGCCGGCACAGTTTTTTCCCCTCAGTTGTATTTTCTATATTTTTCCGTGTTTTCCTTTCGCTCGGTTTATGTACAAACAAATGTTGTTGGCAAAGTTGTTCGATTATGTTTAATGGTTTTGTTTTTGTTTTGCTTTTGCGTTTTCGTAGTTGTTCTAGGGTTTCATTATCATTCTCCTTCTTCTTCGTATTTTGTTGTGGTGTAAAAGGGTACTTAAAACTTATAGAATTCTTGTAGATTTTTGGTTTTAATGTTTTTTTTTTTGCTTTATTGTTACCGTTATTTAGTATATTTCTTATGTTTTTGCTTTTGCTATTCACACAATTTTGCGGCACAATTGTTGCTTTATCGTTTTTTTTGCTTTGCTCCTTCTTCCGTTAGTTCTTTCGTGCTCCTGGCTGCTATTTTCTGCTACACTCTCTTTCCATATGTCTCTCTCGCTCGCACACACTGTCTTGGGCCCGTTGGGCGCTTACCGTTATCTAGGCTTAAAGGTTAGAAGTTTTTCTCTTCGTTTTTATTTAAATAATTTAAGATTGATGTTGCGTTTAACTTAAATTGTTTTTTTTTTGTTTTTTTTTGTTTGTTTTAGTTTTGTTTTACTCCCGGTTATTTTTGTACTTTAAAACATTAATTCAGTTGTTTGTTGGTTGGTGTTCTTTTTGTTGTTGCTGCTGCTTCTGTAGCTTCCTTTTGTTGTTGTCTTAATGTTAAATAATTAGCAAATTGAATTCACTTTGACTTAACAGAAAAATTCGTAATTAAATTAAAGCTTTTTGCAGGAAAATAAATGAGGAATTTTGGGATTGATGTTGCTTTTGTTTTTGAAAGTTTTTTGTTTTCGCGTTGTTTGCCTTTTCTTTTGTTTTTACTGTTATTCGAGCTTTCGAGACGTCAGAGAACGTCTGCCGGTTTTTTCCTACCGCTAGGTTTTCCGTTGGGTTTTCAGTGCTTGCCGTTTTTTGCTTTTTGCTTCCTCTTTTTCTCAGTTTTCTTTTTAGTTTTGCGTTTGTTGTTGGTTTTTATGTTTTTTGTTGGTGCTTTTGAGTATTGACGAGTTAATTTCACAGCGTTTACAATTTGTTTGGTTTTGTTTTTTGTTGGTTTTGTATTTGTTTTATTTGAAAGTCTTCCGTTTCAAGCTTGGCTTGTTGTTTTTGTTGTATTTTTTGTTTTATTTGCGCAGTCGCTTTGTCTCCCTCTCACCTACGGGACGCAGGCCACACGGACGTCCCACTACTGGTAGGATCTCGGCGTTCCCTCTGTTTTTTCTCTCTTTCTTTGCAAAGAAAAGCAAACATTAACTAAAGAAGTGTTCAAAACCAAAAAGTTGATGGCAGAATTTTTGCTTTTGCCCTCGTTGACTTTTTTGAGCTTTGTGTTGATGTATTTGTTGTTGGTGTAGTAGTTGTTGTTGATTTTTAGATATTTTTGCTGTGACTTTCAATTATTTGTATGTATTATTTTTTGATTCATTTTCGATGGTGTTTTAATTATTTCTTTTTTTGTTGTATTTTTTATATATTATTATTATTTTTATTCAGATTATGATGAAAGTGATGTCAAAACGGAGTTTTAGTTACAAAAGCTGCAAGAAAGTAAGGGATTGGGCAAAGAAAGGTGGAAACAATTAGCAAATACTTTTTTTTTTTTTGATGGGCATCTACACCGCAGCAGTCGGCTGCAGTTTTATTGATTTGGCTGCCGGAAAAATTGCACGCACACATACACGCGTGCACTCTCTCTCATTCACACACACACACACACACACACACAGCAGTGTACTGCAATTGTACACTATTTTTACACTTTTGTTGTGGTTTTTTGCGTAAATTTAGCAGCCGACTGTACATACAGCACCACATAAACCGACACACACACACATTCACGCAGTGCCAAGTTGGTAAAAAAGTTTTTTTTTCCACTTTTTCGGGCTGCAAATTTGGCACCCCTCAGCCTCAGACCAGACACAATTGAAAGCAAAGAAAATTGTGTTTTAGGCGTTCAAACTTTGTTTTTTGGGCATTTTCTATGTTTCACTATCACAGCACAGCTTACGGCACATTTTCCACATAATTCCAGGCCGAATTTTAGTTAATTAATTGTCTTATTTGAAGAGAAAAAAATTTTCACCAGCAGCAATACGTACCACACGACAGCACAACAACAAAATATACCGCCTGACCCACACAAATATACCGAAATATACCGTCAAATTTTTATAATATACCGCAAATGAACCGATGCAAATCGTACTCCTCGATTTTGACTTTCGGTTGAATATAGCTAGCTTAATAGGACCCTTATCCTTGAACACATAATTTTATCCGACTGATGAATCACTTTTCAACGAAGTTTTGTAATTTTAAGGACTTTGAACTTTTTGCAAATTGGCGGTAACTTTGAAAATACCTTACCTTCTTTAATACAGCTTTAAAATTAAATTTAATAGATTGATTGTATGTCTGATATATAGCATTATATACAGATATAGCGTAAATAAACTTTCAACTCAATTTTGACATCAAATCATTCAGAAAAGTATATAATATACCGTAAATGGTCACCCCGAACACATACCTTACGCAGAACTTTATATATTTCGATAATATCAATGTAGCGACTTATTTTGTTGGTGATAATATAAATATGATAATATGGATATTTGTGGCATATTTCAAAAACGAAACTGAGTTTGGAGCCATTTAACACTGACAGTCTGACAGTTTTTCATGATTTCTACACATCGATTGACAGAATTTATCGGTATTTTTATCCGATAACTAGAATATATTTTGAAAATAGCAATCTTAGAAACTACGGTTTGAAATAAAATTTTTCGGCATAAATTCTAAACATTCTCGTAAAGGTCTGACATATATTCTCAATAGATGGAGAGAAGTAATGAGTATGAAAGTGCATCTCTACTTTTCTTTTAGTGTTGGGTAATGAATCACGTACTTACCGCGTTTCGCTGTGAGTACAAACTATAAGAAGAAATCGAAATTTCACAACAGCGCACCTCTAGTCGTAATATTTTGTAGAATTATTTTATTTAATTTCTAACGACAACCTGCTCTATGAGGCGACAACCTTTGTCAGGGCGACAAGACTTAGTATTTTATACCAAATAGACGTAGTAGGTAGGCATCGGAGACGCATCTGCCTGGCGGAGGCAACGCAACAACAGTCATCCAGAATCGTTGAATAACCCCAAAGAAGTCATGGCGTTCCGGCTGCTAAGCACGGCCAAGGCAATGAACAGCCTGATGAGACGCAGCTACATGTCCGGCCCGCTGCCAAACAAAGTGAGTAACAGGATGACGGACTTTCCAAGGGGTGTCAGGCACTTAATCGCTCCTTTTACGCCCGGCTCCCCATCCTTTTTTACCACCTTCTGGTCCAGCAGGTGCAGCGCGGAGCTGGTGTCGGCGTTGGTATGCTGCCGGGGCAACTTACGCCCCTAATACGCTACTTCGTGGAGCAGCTGCAGTTGTTCTGCAAGAAGCCGCCGAAGGGCTTTGAAAAGTTCTTTGAGACCGGCGGCAAGTCTACACAGCCGAAAGGTGCTGCCGGGGAAAAGAAGGCTCCGGGCAAGGACAGCCAACCCGCCACAGACAAACCAAAATCCACAGTATCGCAAACGTCCAAGTCGGCCGCCGCTTCAGAGTCTAAGTCAGATTGGAATTTCGGGATGTTTAGCAATAGTTCTCGCGGAGCCTCTGGAAAAGGGTCAAATCCCCCCGGCGGTCGTCCCATAAGCGAGGGCAGTGGCGGAGATCGCGAGCGATGGATTCTGCTGGGGGCCATCGGTGCCGTGGTGCTCGTCGGCTCGTTTGCCTTCTTCGAAATGGGCTACAAGGAGATCTCCTGGAAGGAGTTCGTAAACAGGTGCGAATACGTTGCTCTTAAAGTCTACAGCGGCCCAACCTGTGGTGCCATAAAATATATTATGTAATTTATCAATTTTTCTCTTGTATTTGCTGTTCCGCGCGCCCAGTTATCTGTCCAAGGGAATTGTGGAAAAACTGGAGGTGGTCAACAAGAAGTGGGTGCGCGTGCGCCTCCAGCAGAACAGTGGCCAGGGCAGCGGTGTGCTCTGGTTCAACATTGGCAGCGTGGACAGCTTCGAGCGGAACCTGGAGACGGCCCAGACGGAGCAGGGCACGGAGTCGATCAACTTTTTACCTGTCATCTATCGCAACGAGGTGGAGGCCTCCAGTCTGACGGGTCTGCTTCCCACGCTCCTCATCATCGGCTTCCTAGTCTACATGATGCGCAAATCCGCCGACATGATGGGCGGCGCACGGGGACGCAAGGGTGGCGGTCTCTTTGGCGGCGTCATGCAGTCCACAGCCAAGCTGATAAATCCCACAGAGATCGGTGTGCGCTTCAAGTGAGTCCTCCATCAAACTAATTTGGACAAGTCTCATCTCTGGTATTCTTTCCTTAGGGACGTTGCTGGCTGCGAGGAGGCCAAGATTGAGATTATGGAGTTTGTCAACTTTCTGAAGAATCCACAGCAGTACATCGACCTGGGTGCCAAGATACCAAAGGGAGCCATGCTCACGGGACCCCCGGGCACGGGGAAAACGCTCCTGGCCAAGGCCACCGCCGGCGAGGCCAACGTTCCATTCATCACGGTGTCCGGCTCGGAGTTCCTCGAGATGTTTGTGGGTGTGGGTCCGTCTCGCGTGCGTGACATGTTCGCCATGGCCCGCAAGCATGCCCCCTGCATACTGTTCATCGATGAGATCGATGCCGTGGGGCGGAAGCGGGGCGGCAAGACTTTCGGCGGCCATTCGGAGCAGGAAAACACACTGAATCAGCTGCTGGTGGAGATGGATGGCTTCAATACCACGACGAACGTGGTGGTGCTGGCTGCCACCAATCGCGTGGACATCCTGGACAAGGCATTGATGCGACCGGGTCGCTTCGATCGTCAGATCTATGTGCCGGCGCCCGACATCAAGGGCAGGGCGAGCATCTTCAAGGTCCATCTGGGCGGACTGAAGGCGGAGCTGGACAAGAACGATCTGGCCCGGAAGATGGCGGCCATGACGCCTGGCTTCACCGGCGCCGACATCGCCAACGTGTGCAACGAGGCCGCTCTGATTGCCGCCCGCGACTCCAAGGACTCGATTGTGCTCAAGCACTTTGAGCAGGCCATCGAGCGTGTGATTGCCGGCATGGAGAAGAAGACGAATGTGCTGGCGCCGGAGGAGAAGAAAACGGTGGCCCACCACGAGGCGGGACATGCTGTGGCCGGCTGGTTCCTGGAGCATGCGGATCCCCTTCTGAAGGTTTCTATCATCCCGCGAGGCAAGGGCCTGGGCTATGCCCAGTACCTGCCCAGGGACCACTACCTACTGTCCAAGGAGCAGCTGTTCGACCGCATGTGCATGACCATCGGTGGACGAGTGGCAGAGGAGCTCTTTTTCAACCGCATCACCACCGGTGCCCAGGACGATCTGAAGAAGATCACGGACATCGCCTACTCGCAGGTGGTGCGCTTCGGCATGAGCGACAAGATCGGGCAGGTGAGCTTCGATGTGGGCCAGGCCGGCGATCCCGTGTTCAGCAAGCCCTACTCCGAGGACACGGCGATGATGATCGACGGCGAGGTGCGGGCCATCATCCAGTGCGCCCACGAGGCCACCACCGAACTGCTGACCAAGCACAAGGAGGAGGTGCGTCGCGTGGCCGAGCGCCTGCTGCAGAACGAGGTGCTCAGCCGCGACGACATGATCGAGCTGCTCGGCCCGCGTCCGTTCAAGGAGAAGTCCACCTACGAAGAGTTTGTCGAGGGCACTGGCTCCTTCGAGGAGGACACCTCGCTGCCCGAGGGCCTCAAGAGTTGGAACAAGGAAAAGGAGATTACCCCGCCCACTGACACTTCCTCGTCGCCTTCGCCCCCGACCAAGCCAGTGGCTACCCAGACCAGCTAGACGCTTGTCCAGAAGGACCGCCGTCTCTTTGTTTTCGTTGTAATCCCTAGTCACAGATAGAGCATGTGCAACCCCGAAGGATGGAGGAGTAGAGCAGTGCGGTAACGAGGCCTGGAGTGTTCCGGACACACGCGCACGCTCTTAAACAATTTGTTTGCATATTTTTAAGGTAGAACGCCCCGATGGAAACCTGTTCGGGTGTTGAAGAACGGGGCATAGATCTGTAAACTAAATTCCCCCGTAAGCTGTATTTTAAGCATGGGACAATAAATTCAAAGCGCCTCTAAGTGTGGGAAAACGCAAGAATTTGAATAGAGCTTTCGGCAGTGAAAGCGCTCTCCCCCAAGGTATATTGAAGAAGGGTGGGAGGGTTTCGCTGTTGTGGAGTAAGCCGCTCTTTGGGAATATCTTGCCTCTCAGTGATTCTGAATTTGGAATGGAGTCCACTCTCTTCGATTACACTCCTTACCTAAGCTGTGCTTATTTATACCCTGTGTAGCAGTTCGTTCATGGATCATTTCTATTGCTTTTCCCTTTTTGCTCAGTGTAAGCTTTCGAAGCTTTTTTTGCTCTTAATTTTGAGCTTTATTGTTTCTACATGCTTGGCTATGCTCTCCCGCTGTCTCTCTCTTTCTCTCTGAATGACTCTGGCCGCTTATCACTTATCAGCTGTTTCGATGCTGATGCGCTTTGTGCAGCCGGCACGGCACGGAACGGCACGTTAAATAGTGCAAGTTGCCGCAAAGCTTTGCTCAAATACAACTACAACTACCATCGCATCGACTGGCGGCCAGTGTGTGTTGGGGTCTCAGCTGCCGCTTGCCGCCTGCCGTGTCGTAGAGTCATTTTGTTGGTTGTCGCGTTCGTGTGCGCGCACAGAAAACAGCAGCAGCAGCAGCAGCCAGCAGCAGTCGCAGTCGCAGTCGCAATAATAGCCACAATATAGTATTCCACTGAAATCCCCCAGTTCCGAATCATCTGCCGCTGCAGTTGCAAGTGGAGTGCGCCGGCCATAACTCAGCCAATAATCATACAATATAATCATAAGCAACAGCAGTTGGCTGAATTGCATTTTGTTAAATCGACGATGGCTGTGTGGAATGCAATTTGACGATTATATAATGTAAAACAAAACAACAAAATACAAGTTTTTTTTTTGGGAAAATAATCTGAAAGAAAAAAGTGCGCGGACAAAAATCAAAGTTCTACCTGCCTTGGGATCCGCTCGCCGTATCCTTCTTCTTCGAATCTCCCTCTCCAGTTTTGTAGCATTTAGCATTTAGCCGGCCGGCAAAAGTCCATTTATTTTTTTAATATTTTTTTTGATTTGATCGCTTAGAGCGAATTGAGTGGGTCGCAAGATGATGAATCTGCAATGACCAGATACTACCTACAATGTGGTACCAGCAGGCGCTGGTTAAGTTTGCATTATTGTGTTCCTTTTACCAATGTGAGGTATTTTAATTTATCATTAGCTTATGAATATTCGACTGCTTACTTATGTTTTCAGATGTTTTAACGTCCGACTGACGGACACGTGCCAGTGCGAAAGTCCATTCTTAACGGCGATTGAAGTTCGAAATTCGAATTCCGTTGCTGAGATGCATTTATTGCCGCCCCCTGGCGGTGATCGTTCTTGGGTTTTTTACAATGCAATTTTTGTGTTTGATTTGTTGGGGTTTTTGTGTTTTTTTTTGTTTTTTTTTTGTTCTTTGCCAATTGTCGCAATTGTCGGGTCACGTGTTTGTTGCTGTTGCCAGTTAACTTCTGAACTCGTTGTAACGGTGCATGTTCTCAGATAGTTTGTGTGTGTGAGTGCGTTGGAGTATGAGTGTCTGTTTGTGAAAGCTTGCATGCTCTCTCTATCACTATCCTGCTCTATCAATTGTTTGTTGTTGTGGGTGTGGGAAAAGATCAAGGCGCGTATTAGCACACAGCAACATGCAAAAACAGAGAAAGAGTGACAGGGAGCGGGAGAAAGCGAAAGAGGGAGATTTCAGTTCAGAGCCATAAAAATTCGATGTCGTTGATGGGAATTGAATAGCCGATGGGATGGCTGGTTGTTCAGATTCAGCCACAAATGGGTTCTATAACTAGATTGAAACTCCGCCCGGGAGTGTCGTTCTTTCACTTAAATTTGTTGTCTATTTGATGATATTTTACTTTCTGGCTGGAAATATTAGCACACAGAGTCTAGAGGAAATAAGAGATTCAAAGATCTGCCTAATTTTGCGATCTACTTGTTTTCTCTTCCTTGGCCAAATGCAGAAATGGAGCGGCTTTTTAGCCCAGATGAACGTTGTGAAAACGAAATTATGCCATCGGATGATTCGCAATTTGGCAAATAAGGTAATACGTAATGCTATTTAAATTTAAATTACCCAGATTTACCAGAATTAACCTCATTTTAGATTTGGATTGCGCGGATCACATTTTATGTGTTTTTATGTGACAATCCCATCCAAATTCATACGAAGGATTGGACAGTTAGACTCATCAGAACGATATCAATGAAATTGTTGATGTCGAACATGCCGAATAAAGTAAAATTGCAAATACATACATATATCATCAACGGAACCACATTTTTGAGTTCGGAGCCAATATTTGTCAATAATATTTGTCTGCTGCTTCACGTTCGATAGATATTCCCGTGAATTTTTATTGTAGCTATCGACTCCAAATGTCTATCGGTATTTTTGTGCGATAAATAAGAAATCGAAATTTCACAACAGCGCACCTCTAGTCGTAATATTTTGTAGAATTATTTTATTTAATTTCTAACGACAACCTGCTCTATGAGGCGACAACCTTTGTCAGGGCGACAAGACTTAGTATTTTATACCAAATAGACGTAGTAGGTAGGCATCGGAGACGCATCTGCCTGGCGGAGGCAACGCAACAACAGTCATCCAGAATCGTTGAATAACCCCAAAGAAGTCATGGCGTTCCGGCTGCTAAGCACGGCCAAGGCAATGAACAGCCTGATGAGACGCAGCTACATGTCCGGCCCGCTGCCAAACAAAGTGAGTAACAGGATGACGGACTTTCCAAGGGGTGTCAGGCACTTAATCGCTCCTTTTACGCCCGGCTCCCCATCCTTTTTTACCACCTTCTGGTCCAGCAGGTGCAGCGCGGAGCTGGTGTCGGCGTTGGTATGCTGCCGGGGCAACTTACGCCCCTAATACGCTACTTCGTGGAGCAGCTGCAGTTGTTCTGCAAGAAGCCGCCGAAGGGCTTTGAAAAGTTCTTTGAGACCGGCGGCAAGTCTACACAGCCGAAAGGTGCTGCCGGGGAAAAGAAGGCTCCGGGCAAGGACAGCCAACCCGCCACAGACAAACCAAAATCCACAGTATCGCAAACGTCCAAGTCGGCCGCCGCTTCAGAGTCTAAGTCAGATTGGAATTTCGGGATGTTTAGCAATAGTTCTCGCGGAGCCTCTGGAAAAGGGTCAAATCCCCCCGGCGGTCGTCCCATAAGCGAGGGCAGTGGCGGAGATCGCGAGCGATGGATTCTGCTGGGGGCCATCGGTGCCGTGGTGCTCGTCGGCTCGTTTGCCTTCTTCGAAATGGGCTACAAGGAGATCTCCTGGAAGGAGTTCGTAAACAGGTGCGAATACGTTGCTCTTAAAGTCTACAGCGGCCCAACCTGTGGTGCCATAAAATATATTATGTAATTTATCAATTTTTCTCTTGTATTTGCTGTTCCGCGCGCCCAGTTATCTGTCCAAGGGAATTGTGGAAAAACTGGAGGTGGTCAACAAGAAGTGGGTGCGCGTGCGCCTCCAGCAGAACAGTGGCCAGGGCAGCGGTGTGCTCTGGTTCAACATTGGCAGCGTGGACAGCTTCGAGCGGAACCTGGAGACGGCCCAGACGGAGCAGGGCACGGAGTCGATCAACTTTTTACCTGTCATCTATCGCAACGAGGTGGAGGCCTCCAGTCTGACGGGTCTGCTTCCCACGCTCCTCATCATCGGCTTCCTAGTCTACATGATGCGCAAATCCGCCGACATGATGGGCGGCGCACGGGGACGCAAGGGTGGCGGTCTCTTTGGCGGCGTCATGCAGTCCACAGCCAAGCTGATAAATCCCACAGAGATCGGTGTGCGCTTCAAGTGAGTCCTCCATCAAACTAATTTGGACAAGTCTCATCTATGGTATTCTTTCCTTAGGGACGTTGCTGGCTGCGAGGAGGCCAAGATTGAGATTATGGAGTTTGTCAACTTTCTGAAGAATCCACAGCAGTACATCGACCTGGGTGCCAAGATACCAAAGGGAGCCATGCTCACGGGACCCCCGGGCACGGGGAAAACGCTCCTGGCCAAGGCCACCGCCGGCGAGGCCAACGTTCCATTCATCACGGTGTCCGGCTCGGAGTTCCTCGAGATGTTTGTGGGTGTGGGTCCGTCTCGCGTGCGTGACATGTTCGCCATGGCCCGCAAGCATGCCCCCTGCATACTGTTCATCGATGAGATCGATGCCGTGGGGCGGAAGCGAGGCGGCAAGACTTTCGGCGGCCATTCGGAGCAGGAAAACACACTGAATCAGCTGCTGGTGGAGATGGATGGCTTCAATACCACGACGAACGTGGTGGTGCTGGCTGCCACCAATCGCGTGGACATCCTGGACAAGGCATTGATGCGACCGGGTCGCTTCGATCGTCAGATCTATGTGCCGGCGCCCGACATCAAGGGCAGGGCGAGCATCTTCAAGGTCCATCTGGGCGGACTGAAGGCGGAGCTGGACAAGAACGATCTGGCCCGGAAGATGGCGGCCATGACGCCTGGCTTCACCGGCGCCGACATCGCCAACGTGTGCAACGAGGCCGCTCTGATTGCCGCCCGCGACTCCAAGGACTCGATTGTGCTCAAGCACTTTGAGCAGGCCATCGAGCGTGTGATTGCCGGCATGGAGAAGAAGACGAATGTGCTGGCGCCGGAGGAGAAGAAAACGGTGGCCCACCACGAGGCGGGACATGCTGTGGCCGGCTGGTTCCTGGAGCATGCGGATCCCCTTCTGAAGGTTTCTATCATCCCGCGAGGCAAGGGCCTGGGCTATGCCCAGTACCTGCCCAGGGACCACTACCTACTGTCCAAGGAGCAGCTGTTCGACCGCATGTGCATGACCATCGGTGGACGAGTGGCAGAGGAGCTCTTTTTCAACCGCATCACCACCGGTGCCCAGGACGATCTGAAGAAGATCACGGACATCGCCTACTCGCAGGTGGTGCGCTTCGGCATGAGCGACAAGATCGGGCAGGTGAGCTTCGATGTGGGCCAGGCCGGCGATCCCGTGTTCAGCAAGCCCTACTCCGAGGACACGGCGATGATGATCGACGGCGAGGTGCGGGCCATCATTCAGTGCGCCCACGAGGCCACCACCGAACTGCTGACCAAGCACAAGGAGGAGGTGCGTCGCGTGGCCGAGCGCCTGCTGCAGAACGAGGTGCTCAGCCGCGACGACATGATCGAGCTGCTCGGCCCGCGTCCGTTCAAGGAGAAGTCCACCTACGAAGAGTTTGTCGAGGGCACCGGCTCCTTCGAGGAGGACACCTCGCTGCCCGAGGGCCTCAAGAGTTGGAACAAGGAAAAGGAGATCACCCCGCCCACTGACACTTCCTCGTCGCCTTCGCCCCCGACCAAGCCAGTGGCTACCCAGACCAGCTAGACGCTTGTCCAGAAGGACCGCCGTCTCTTTGTTTTCGTTGTAATCCCTAGTCACAGATAGAGAATGTGCAACCCCGAAGGATGGAGGAGTAGAGCAGTGCGGTAACGAGGCCTGGAGTGTTCCGGACACACGCGCACGCTCTTAAACAATTTGTTTGCATATTTTTAAGGTAGAACGCCCCGATGGAAACCTGTTCGGGTGTTGAAGAACGGGGCATAGATCTGTAAACTAAATTCCCCCGTAAGCTGTATTTTAAGCATGGGACAATAAATTCAAAGCGCCTCTAAGTGTGGGAAAACGCAAGAATTTGAATAGAGCTTTCGGCAGTGAAAGCGCTCTCCCCCAAGGTATATTGAAGAAGGGTGGGAGGGTTTCGCTGTTGTGGAGTAAGCCGCTCTTTGGGAATATCTTGCCTCTCAGTGATTCTGAATTTGGAATGGAGTACACTCTCTTCGATTACACTCCTTACCTAAGCTATGCTTATTTATACCCTGTGTAGCAGTTCGTTCATGGATCATTTCTATTGCTTTTCCCTTTTTGCTCAGTGTAAGCTTTCTAAGCTTTTTTTGCTCTTAATTTTGAGCTTTATTGTTTCTACATGCTTGGCTATGCTCTCCCGCTGTCTCTCTCTTTCTCTCTGAATGACTCTGGCCGCTTATCACTTATCAGCTGTTCCGATGCTGATGCGCTTTGTGCAGCCGGCACGGCACGGAACGGCACGTTAAATAGTGCAAGTTGCCGCAAAGCTTTGCTCAAATACAACTACAACTACCATCGCATCGACTGGCGGCCAGTGTGTGTTGGGGTCTCAGCTGCCGCTTGCCGCCTGCCGTGTCGTAGAGTCATTTTGTTGGTTGTCGCGTTCGTGTGCGCGCACAGAAAACAGCAGCAGCAGCAGCAGCCAGCAGCAGTCGCAGTCGCAGTCGCAATAATAGCCACAATATAGTATTCCACTGAAATCCCCCAGTTCCGAATCATCTGCCGCTGCAGTTGCAAGTGGAGTGCGCCGGCCATAACTCAGCCAATAATCATACAATATAATCATAAGCAACAGCAGTTGGCTGAATTGCATTTTGTTAAATCGACGATGGCTGTGTGGAATGCAATTTGACGATTATATAATGTAAAACAAAACAACAAAATACAAGTTTTTTTTTTGGGAAAATAATCTGAAAGAAAAAAGTGCGCGGACAAAAATCAAAGTTCTACCTGCCTTGGGATCCGCTCGCCGTATCCTTCTTCTTCGAATCTCCCTCTCCAGTTTTGTAGCATTTAGCATTTAGCCGGCCGGCAAAAGTCCATTTATTTTTTTAATATTTTTTTTGATTTGATCGCTTAGAGCGAATTGAGTGGGTCGCAAGATGATGAATCTGCAATGACCAGATACTACCTACAATGTGGTACCAGCAGGCGCTGGTTAAGTTTGCATTATTGTGTTCCTTTTACCAATGTGAGGTATTTTAATTTATCATTAGCTTATGAATATTCGACTGCTTACTTATGTTTTCAGATGTTTTAACGTCCGACTGACGGACACGTGCCAGTGCGAAAGTCCATTCTTAACGGCGATTGAAGTTCGAAATTCGAATTCCGTTGCTGAGATGCATTTATTGCCGGCCCCTGGCGGTGATCGTTCTTGGGTTTTTTACAATGCAATTTTTGTGTTTGATTTGTTGGGGTTTTTGTGTTTTTTTTTGTTTTTTTTTTGTTCTTTGCCAATTGTCGCAATTGTCGGGTCACGTGTTTGTTGCTGTTGCCAGTTAACTTCTGAACTCGTTGTAACGGTGCATGTTCTCAGATAGTTTGTGTGTGTGAGTGCGTTGGAGTATGAGTGTCTGTTTGTGAAAGCTTGCATGCTGCGCGTTATTACGAGGTTGTTGTTGTTGCTGTCGCTGTCGCTGTCGCTGTTGTGGGAGTCAACAGCACATGCAATGTTCCTCCTCTTCGCACTCACTCTCTCTCTCTCTCACTCTCTCTCTATCTCTGTCCTGCTCTATCAATTGTTTGTTGTTGTGGGTGTGGGAAAAGATCAAGGCGCGTATTAGCACACAGCAACATGCAAAAACAGAGAAAGAGTGACAGGGAGCGGGAGAAAGCGAGGGAGAGAGATTGTCAGAAGAGAAGACAAAAGTTCAGAGCTATAAAAATTCGATGTCGTTGATGGCAATAGCCGATGGGATGGCTGGTTGTTCAGATTCAGGTGGCTTGCCGCCGTAGAAACACTGCACAAGATCCAGCTAAGAACTGTTTTTAGGCGGATGTTAGATAATTATGATAATCGCCAGGAAGATGTCCTCCTCAGTTGATCGTGAGGGTAAATGTTTCCCATTGATTTCAGCTTACAAACGCTAAAGTTTCGAGAGGGCTGTCTACCGATGTTTCGGGACCTCCCTCTGAAGAAAATAAGGATGCTCTATTCGGGTGGATTGGGTTTATTTTTGGTAGAAGGAGAAATTCGGAGTAGGGCCTGTGTCTTCTATAGATATGTAGTTCTATGGCTCTTAAGAATGAGAAGTGAAGGGAAGTAACCCCTTTTTCTACAGCTGTCAGCTGTTATGGATGTGAAGAGAAAGGCCTCTAGGGCGGAAGAATGGGAAGAGCGATTTATGATTGCTATTTCTACAGGTCTCCAGAATGAGATGCCCTTCACAAGAATGAAATTTCCAACAGAGTTCAGTGGAGTACTATGGATTCTAACCTTTATTGGTAGCTACGCTGGTTTTGCATTTTTGGCCACAAATGGATTGTATAACTAGATTGAAACTCCGCCTGGGAGTGTCGTTCCTTCACTTAAATTTATTGGCCGGCTTTAGTTCGGCTATAAACAGAGTCTAATTTATTTCAAGCGGCAGATCTATTTCACTCTCTCGTGCAGTACCGCATCCAAATTGTCACTCAGCCGTCAATTCCGTGCACCTGGCACCTGCCACCCAGCCACCTGCACTCCCCCGTGTCTCTCTTGCGCCCACACTGTTTGTGCAGGCCCCTACCCCTGCCCCTGCCCCTGCTCCTGCCCCAACCCAAACGTTGCAGCTCTTTTTTTTGCACTTTTTTTTGTTGTGAATCGAAACGTCGAAGAGAGGAGGCGGAAGAGAGGTGCCTCACGAAAGTTTCAATGTCCAAAAGTTTAAAATTACAATTTAATTAAATTTCACACGCCCCCCCAAGCCCCCAAAACCACCAAGCCCAAAACCGCAACCAAAAACAAATTTTTTTTTGCAGTGATACGATGTTGCCTTAAAACCAATAAGAATCCAACAACAAAACCAACAAAAGTTAACGCAACGTTTCTAAAACAATAATAACAATAATCCCATAAGCACAAAAAAAACACAAAAAAATAAACTAAAAAAAAACAAATTTGTTAAAAAAAATTCTAACCAAAAGTGGCCTGCAAAACGAGGAGAAAGAAGCAACAAAAGAAGCAACCAAGAAATGTGATTCCCAGTGTGAAATGTAACCAAAGACGTGAACAATTCTGTTTGATTATTAGCCAAAGGAAAGCCACGGCCAAAAGCAAACCTAAAACCAAACAAAGTCAAGCCAAAAGCAGAAGCAGAAGCAAAATCAGAAGCAAAGGAAGTGGCAAAATCCAGTAGCCAAATGGAAATCAAGGAATCCTCAAGCAAATCAAACAGCAGATTAGCAGCAGCAGCCACTAGCGTGGCCAATGATTAAGGGCCGGGACTGTTAGCCGTTCCGTAGTAATCGTAGCAGCATCCCCCCGTCCACCCACACGCCACTCGCCACGCCACTCGCCACACGCCACGCCACACGCCACGCCACGCCGCCTTCACCGCGCTCAATGCCCGGACAGCAGACGTTAGCGCAACAATTATAGAGTAGCAACAGACCAGCAGCAGCAGCAGCCGCAGCAGCAGCAGGCAGCAGCAGACAACATTCATCCCCAAGACACATCCCCAGCCACACTGCCCCACATCATCATGGACATCAAGATTGAGCAGCAGCAGCAGCAGCAACAGCAACAACAGCAGCAGCAGCAACAGCAAGTGGAGCTGGGTCCCTGCTCGCCGTCGGAGGTGCCCAATGATCCTGGGTAAGTGTTTCTCTCTTTTTTTCCGCCCCCACCCTCTCCAACCCGTCTCCTGTGCTATGCCCTTTAAGAGGGTCCTACAGTGTAATCCTTGGACCCTGGCATAGGCAGCATATCATCGTAAACAGAGCTACGTTTGTCAAGTTCTTAGACCCTAGGTTCTTTATGGATCTACATATCCCTATGATCCCTTAGATGTCAGTCGGCTTCTTTCAATGGGTGTTTTTTTGGCTATAGATCTCTCTTCCCTTTTGTTGTATTTCTTTGACAATACTACCCAAGTTCTCCAAGACACTTGGGAGCATATTTTAAGGGATGCTATGATCTGAAACTGTACTACTTTTGTAGGCTAATAGCTCCAGAACTCTCCCAAAATTAGCCCCCAATCGAGCGGCTGTTTTTCAAAGAATTTCTACAATATGCAGCTTAATTTATTGCAGTTCTTAGACATAGACTTAACCATGTACTCACGAGTATATACAAAGCTTGAGTTCTTTCCACGTTAGCCCTGGAAAAGCATTTCAAAAGATGACGAAATCACAAAGTGATTAAAAGTCATGCCCAATGGAGGGGCTGTCATTGGAGGAGAAATGGCAGGCCACAAAATGTTAACCAAATTCCATCACAACAACCCAAGACAGCAGAGTATCTCTCAAAGAGAGTATCTGGATCGCAGAGTATCTCTCAAAGAGAGTATCTGGATCTGCACTTCACCGAAATCTCTATCTCGTTCCGTTCTTGAATGTTTTTGCTGTGTGTCTGAGGTCGTGGCTGTGGCATTAATTGTTTTAGTTTTAAGTTTGTCATTATTGAAGAGCGGGAAATGGCCGGGGAAACGGGGAGACGGGGAAATGGAGGGCTGCGATTGGGGAGGGGGAGGGAAGTGTGAAAGCAGTTAGAGCTGTTGACAGAAACTTTTTCTATGTCAACTACGGGGTCCAGCCCAGTCCAAGTCCGAGTCCAGTCCGAGTCCAGTCCAGTCCGGGTACCGTCCAGGCCGGAACCAGGACGAGAACAGGGGACTGCAAAGTCTGCGAAACTAATTAGAAAACAATTTGCCAAGGACATCAAAATTCAATTAAAGCCATTGAGAGCTTAGTGCTTTAGTGCATTGCAGTTACTGCTAGTCTCGGCTCTCGTCCTGACTTTGGTCGTCCTTCTTCTGGTTACAGTTTATCATCGGTCCAGTCTCTGCCACTCTGCCACTCAGCCACTCTGCCACTTAGCCACTCAGGCACTTCCTGTGCCGCATCATAGTCTGTCCCGAAAATGGGTTAAGTTGTGATTGTGGCGGTGTCATATGCAGCAGATTAATTGCAAGCTGCATTGCTGATAATTTGCATCAGGTTTCGGGCGGGGTGCATGCAACGGCTGTGGAAAGTCATATGGCATCGGACAAACAAATGAGTGATCACATGATTGGCAGTCGAGTGGCATTGCTGGCACTGCTGGCACTGATTGAAAGGTAATGATGATGTGGGGCGCACACACACACACGCACTCACACGCACACACCCAAACACAAACACAAACACAAACAAACAGCCTTTTGACGCAGTCCATGAAGTGAACAAATTATGAAAGGAGGAATGCCACAATCGATGTGGCATTAGTATTCATGTGTGGCAAATGGGACCGCAGCTGAAAGGAAAGATGGGTATGGAAATGGGGCTCCCGCTGAATGAATATGAATGGAGGGTGTGGGGGGGGGGGAAAGGAGTGTAATTGGAGTAAGGACTGGGAGGATTAGAAGTTTTTGAATAGGCAATGGAAAGTGATCTATGGGAAATGGTGCTTCGAAATGCATTGTTTATCAAAGAAAAATCTCGATAGGAAACTTCTTCCAAAATACCCCAATGAAACCTATGAGAGGGGGCTCAGAGATCATGGATCTCAACCCCTAGAATAAATCTCGTAATCATAGCGCTTGCCAAACTTTTTTGCAACTTCAAACAAAGTTAATCTTAAATATGAGACACTAATGGAGCTCTCTATAACCATCTCCCGTGTCAACATGAATCAGAGAAACTCTCCATCAAATCGGGCGGGAGCCCGGAGATTATCTCCATCTGCAGAGCAGGGCAGGGCAGGGCAGGGCAGAGATCTCCGTGGAAGAGCAAGGGGCGGGATATGAGGAGCAGTTATGGCCATATGGCCTCGGACAGCCGTCGCAATCCATTGAACACGCAATCCCCATAAATTATGCAGTTCATGCATATACATGCGATACATACAGATGTACATACATACATACGTATATCCCCTCGCTGTATATATATCTATTATCGAAATGCTGCAAATTTCAGCACTCCACAAAGAGTGTGTGGCACATGGGAGGGTTGGTGAGGGGAGGGGAGGGGAGGGGAGGGCTGGGCTGTAGGCATGTTTGATGCAGCAGCTCTTCTTGTCTATTTGCATTAGTTTTTGGCCAACTTGCAGCAGCAGCAGCAGCAGCAGCAGCCACAAAAATAGGCTGGGGCATGTTGCATCTTCAAGTGGCAGTCAGGGCAGCGGGCCTTAGGCTACCGGATAAAAGAAATGGATCACCTGCTGCCGCTGCCACTGCTGCTCCGCTGATGTTGGCAGGTGCCACACTGGCAACAGTTGCAACTGTTTGCAACAACTGCGGGCGGGAGTCGGGTAAAAGTTTGTGTGGCGTTGCACGAATGGGAAATGCAGCACCTAGTAGCGCGAATGTTGAATGCATAAATCTTGAATTAATGTAAAATACCTTTTGATGACGCTCCCCCCAGATACAGATACAAATGCATCCGCATCTTTGTGTCTTTTTTGTATCTTTCACTCTCTCTCGCGCTCTCTTCCTCCCCATCCTCCTATCCTCCAATCTGTAGCTCTATTTCGGTTGTGCAACTTCGGGGGAATATCATGCGAATACAATTCCATTCACAGTTTCGTTCACTGGCGGTCGGTCGGTCGGTGGCTCTCCTCTCGGCGATCGCCATGGCTCAGTAAATTTGAACGGTCTCCCGGTCTCGGTCCCGCCTTCCTGCTCATCCATCTCCCACTCATCCACTCATCCACTCTCGGACTCTCTTTCTTGTGGCAACTTTATAAATCTTTTAAAAGGGCCTCCAATCCCCCAGTCCATGGAAAAGGCATCTGCGGTGGGGAAAAACAGGAGGCGACGGCAGATCTTTTGCCTCCGAAAATTTATAGAGGACAAGGGGGAGAGATCTTTGGCCCCCGAGGGGCAGGAGAAAGGCTGAGGCGATCGGTGGCTGATGAGATCTTCTTCTGGCGCAAAATGGCAAAGTAAATAAACACAAAGGCGCAAGAAAATGCAAATAAAAAGTAAAACACATGCAACAAAACTTTGAAATAGCTAAATAAATGCCCTGCTATTAATATAATTCACTTTGCCAATGTATTTTTAGTGGCAAATGAAAAGCAGCAAAAGCAAACAAATGAGTGGAGCATTGAGACGGGCATTGGCGGCGAGGCTGATCGATTAGCAGGATACCCTTTAGAATGGAGAAGGGGGATCGTTCTGGGCAGGGATTGTTCCCCTCCACACTCGTCTCGCTGGCTTGTGCCCACCCCCGGCTCACTCGCTTCACTCGCTGGCGCAGATATGAGTAACGATTTGATATGTTTACCTTTATTTGGCTTTTGGGGTAAATTTAGTTTGGAAAATGCAAACCTAAGGAGAATTCAAAGCTTTCTTGGGATGGAAAGTGATGAGTATTGGTTGTATGGGGTGTACTGTCCATAAATTCATGTTCAAAAGGAGAGCAGGGTGTATTTTTCTTAATATTTCTTAATTACTTCTTAGATGAAGCCAAAAAACAGCCGCGAATGACACTCGATACCTGAAATCCTTGAGGACAAATTATGTACTCTGCATGCCGGGGGCTCTCTGTGTATAAAGGTCCTCCAAAACGTGCTTATCAGATATCCAAAGGAATCTTCGCACCGATTTATCACCAAAACTCTGGAGAAATCATCAAATATTATAGATTGCGCCAACAGGCTCTGAATCAACAAGTATTTGGGTTATTTTTGGTCCCCATCGTCCCCATCGCCCCCCCAGTGGCTTAGCTAGCTAATCCATCCCCTGCTACCCTCTGCGAATGAGCTACGACAGCGGCAGCAGCAGCAGCAGCGGGAACATGGCTACGTACGACAACGGCATCCGCATTGGTATTCGGGTTCGACAATTATCCATTAGAACTGACACGCGGCACCCAAAAACAGAGAAAAACCAAAAGCAATGCAAAAAAAAAAAAAAAAAAAAAAACAAAACAGTACACGCTCTCGTCCAGCGCTCCCTTTCGAAAATTTGGGCCTAGGAATCGACAGAAGCACCAGCAACAGCAACAGCAATAGAAACAACAACAGCGAGAACCACGATGGAGGGAATGCAATGAGCGACTGGTGCAGCAACCGTTAGAGAGGTTGTTGTCATTCGCGGAAGGGTAGGGGTGGGGGGATGGGGAAGGGACGGTTTGGCGTGGCAATGCAATTGCACTCGCTGCTCTTTTCATAATTGTCGTTTTGTTTCTTGTCTCCGTCTCTGTCTCTGTCCCTCTCTCTCTCGCTCTCGCTCTGCTTGTAATTGCGGCTTTGTTACGTTTCGTAAATTGATTCATTGTACTATGTTCTACGCGGACTACGGAGGAGCACGGAGCCACGGAAAACGGAGAGTGACCGGACCCCATCACCATCCCCATCCCCATCGCCATTTACCCAACCCAATCGTCTGTCACATCCACAATGTACTTCTCCTGTTTGTCCGATATAATTGCTTTCAAATGATTTTGTGTCGCTGTGTGCGGCGCAGTTCCATATTGCCCCAAACTGTTGTTTGCTTGTCATTGTCGTAGTCCCCGTATCGTATCCCTTGTCCGTGTCCCCGCAGCACAGTCCCTGATGTGTCCCCGTCCCCGTGCATTCGTGTTTGTGCTGTTTGTCCGGCCAATAAGCTTTCATTTGGTATGCATAATGAGACCTGGGGCAATTTGACTCTGGGGCAGGCAGCCAGCCATTAGCGTAAAGTGCCAGCCCGGCCAGTCCGGCCAGCTTTGCTGCAGATTTCGTTTTATAACTAACAATAAAACAGAAACAGAAACAAAAACAAAAACAATAACAGACGAAACAGATGCTGGACACTGCCAACACTGGAGCGATCAATCGATGGCTGTTCAGCAGCACTCGATAGCGCGATAGTGATCATCGGTCCAGTCGGTCAGCCGGTCATCGATATATTGTTTTCTGTGCGTGTTCGTGTGCGTGGTGCGTCTCGTTTTCGGTTGTTTTAAAGTGCTTTAAAATGTGTTAACAAATTGCAAAATATTGCCCCTTTATGGGATTGCAATGTTTGTTAGCTGGCGGGTGAGTTTTAATGGGTTTATTTTCTGTATAAATGTGTACATTCATGATTTTTGTTGAGACAAAATCTGCTGCCCGCAGCCAGCAAATAACGGAACTTTATAATGGCAGAGAAGGAGAGCGTGTGTGTGGTTGTAGTGGTGGTGGGTAGAGAGAAGATCCACTTAAACCGCAAAAATAGCAAAAACTTTTGTGTGCAATTCCACAATTGACATTATCAAAATTCAATTTACAATCTCCTTACCCGTCTGACACGCCATTTGGGGAAACCTAAAACTTTTCATTTGCCTTAGTTGCACTTTTAAGTAAACAGTTCGATTAAAATGGAGTTACTTGACATGAGATGAGAGAGGGAGACGGCGGGAGAGGCAGCAGCTGTAGTCTCGAGCACAATACTTAGCCTAAAAAGTACATTTCTCTCTGTGCGATTTTCTTTTGAAATCAATGCAAGGCTAAGGAAAGTTTTCCCTGCTGCCTTTCCTGCTGCTAAATGCAGTCATAACTTTTGGCAGCAAAATAAAAAGTAAACTCTCTTCCTGGTTAGGAAGTATAAGCCGCCGCCATTAGAAAATGACGTCGAATGGGATTTGGGTGGAACAGAACAGAACCGAAACAGAAACAGGAACAAGAACAAGAGAAGGAGAAGGAGAGGAACAGTTATAGGTGTAGGCAAACATTATATTGGTCGCCTGGCTGCCGCCGCTGTCTACCGGCTCCGTTTCCTCCTCCCGCGCAAAAGTGGGGCGTATGTTATGCAATAAACGATAAAAAAAAGAAAGAAGAAAACTGCAAGAAATGGAGAAATGGAAACGAAGAACTAAGTGGAAAAGAGGAAAGCAGCGCAAAAGTTTTGCTATCTGTATCGCAGTCGGCACAATGCATCCTTTGAACCGCAAAGTGCAGCGGGTTATATGACCCCCCAATGCACCCTCTATCCCCCCACCCCCACCCCGCCAAAAACCCGCGCTGCGCCCCCCCCACTCTCCCACCCCTCCCCTTCGTTCGCTATTCATTATAAATTGCATGTACTGGTAATTGTGTTTGTGTTTGCAGCGATGTCGGCAGTAGAGCGGCAGTAGAATTGCTTTAAATGAGCCGAAGCGTATCCCAATTTAGGCTGTGCCTCTGCCCCAGTGAACCCCTGGCCACCCCCCCACACCGTTCCCGCCCTACAGCCCATAGAGAGATGCTGATGACGTTGCCTCCAGACGCAGTCGCCGGTCGCTGGGTCCGCCGCCTTGGTCGGACCCCTTTTTGCTCTCTCCCGCTCTCTCTCTCTCTTCATCTATGGGCCTCTCTCCTCTGCTCTTCTCCTTCATATTTAGCTTTCCGCACGATTAAATCGATGCAACTGTAAAGTTCTTTTTCTATTACGCTTTTTCGTGCACATTCGCATTACGCACACTATCAAGCACACACACACAGGCACACACACACCCACCCACAGGCAGGCCACAAGCACACGTCGCGTCCCGGCCTACACAGTGGGTAACAAAATGCAAAGTTTTCGCACAGAGATCTGCGTGGCATTTTCCAGTTGAATAACTCGCGCTGTAAACATTGACTAAATAAATAAATAATTTGAATATTTCATTAATATTTGTATGAGAATATTTAATTTTGGCAAACGTGAACAGTAGTTTATTATCCGCTCCACCTACTGTGACCCCTCCAGAGTTGGTTTTTGTTATTGTTTCAACACTCATCACCCACTGTACTATCGTATCTCTCCCTCTCCCCTCTCTCTCTCTCTCTCTCTCTCTTTCAGTGTGGGTACGCTGCTGCTTTATAAAAGATTTGCTGCTTCTGTTGCTGCTTCTGCCGCCGCCTGGCCAACATTTAGCCGCCGTTGCCGGTGCCTGGCTTTGTCTGACGCTCGCTTACCGCTCACTCTCTAGGCTCTCCGCTCTCCGCACTCCGCTCTCCGCTCTCCACTCTCCGCTCAGTCTCACTTTTGCACTCCCTCTCCCTGACCATCGGTTCATATTTCTGCTCTGTTTTGCGTGTTTTCTCTTACCCCAGCCCACCGTCCTCTTATGCACACCCACTATGGGGATTGTCGTTCGTCCCCGCTCCCCCCGCTTAGTGTCGCTTTCACACACTCAGCCTCTGCCGGCGGTGGCCTGGCGCTGAGCGGCGTTGGGCTGCGCTGCCTTCGAATGTCTCAGACAATTGTCGGCAGCAGCATATTTATGCTTTGGCCTAGCGTTCGTCTCTCCCCTCCTCTCCTTCAACTCTCTACAACTCTCCAGCTCCCATAACTGTCTCTATCTCTCTAGCAGGCCACACACACACACACACACAGGCGCACACAGACACATTTGTACCTCTACAGCCCCCTTGTCTAGCCTTGTCTGTGCTCTCGATGCGTTTTAGTTTTGTGTCCAACGATTTCCGCTATCCTCTCTACATCTCGTCCCTCCCTCCCTCCCCCCATCCTGCCTGCTCTGCACTACATTCTCTTAGTGAAAAGGTTGTAACCACGAAGCAATTGCAGTGGTTCTTCATCCATTCTCCTTCCTCTGCCTTCGCCATCGCCATCGCCTCCCCCTCCCCCTCCCCCTCCACCCCTTCCTCTGTACCTCATGTTGCTTGGTCTTTCTTGTTCTCGTTTTTTGTTTTTGTTGTTGCCGGTGCATTTTGATGATGTTGTTGATAGCCGCACATGATAGTCATCAGGATTATTCGGGTAGGGGGGGGGGGGGGGGGGTGGCACACCCTGGCAGAGGGTATAATGGGTTGCTGCCCCAAAAGGAATACCTTCGAGGTCTCGTGCCTGCTAGGGTATCAAAGCTTCGACCCTCGGAAGCCACCCTCTGCTCACATTCTGTCACTGGTCCTGCTCCGGCTCCTCCTCCTGCTGCTCCTCCTCCTCCTCCTCCTCCTCCTCCTGCTGCTCCTCCTGCTGCTGCGTCGCTTTGGGCCTGGCGGGAGTCAAATTGTCCAGAGGATTTTGTGGGGACGAGGCAATGAAAATAATGAAATAAAATGTGCATTGGATTTTACTCGATGTTTGGCTTTTAGCAGCACGGAAAAATCGCTTTATAATTTTGTTGGTGTGTGAGAGGAGTCACGATACGGGACTCAAATCTGTTGCCCCAACACACCTTTTGGGGGCCAGAGCTTGGTGGAGAGGGGGTTCGGGTTCCAGGGACTTGCTTTCCCCGCCTTAAAGGCATGCCCTTAAAGTTATTTAATGTTTTATACATTCTAATGCCGCCTGCCACACATTGTTGCATAATGCGGACTCTGTCCGCTTTCAAAAGCCACAACTCGGCGCCTTTTGGATGGCCTCTCCCTCTCTGCTGGTGGTGCTCCACGAGTGTCTGTCTGTTCCCCCCCCACCCCCCGTCCTGGTGCTGCTCCCCTTTGTTGGCCTCTCGACATAGTACTCCTCCGTCGCCTCCTGCACCTTGTCCCGCTCTGGTCGCCGCTCACATAATTTGTCATGTGAAAAATTACTAAAGTTACAAGATCTGCACTTTTATTTCCATGTAAGCGGCATGGCATCCACGTCCACGCAGCGGAGATGCAGCGGCGGCAAGAGGCAGCGCGTGTGGCAGCAGCATGCGTGTGTGGCATGGTGGTGGGGGGGTGGAGCGTGGAGCGTGGAGGTGCTGCCCCTCTGGCTGTTTTGCTATTTTTCTTTTCTTTTCGTTTCTTTTTTTTCGTTACTATTTTGCACATTTTTTCTATTCAACAATGAAGCCACAATAGAAAACGTCAACTAGTGCAGCGCGAGGGAGATAGCGATAGAGGGGAGAGTGGGGGAGTGGGAGAGGGAGAGGGAGAGAAGAAAGAAAGGGCAGAGAGAGATGGCATTATATGCAAATTTAATGCAGAAGAAGCGAGAGGGCAACACTTGTGATGTGCATACAAAAGTCTGAACGGATTTTGAATGGCAAACAAGCGGCAAAGCGAACGTCAGCGCAGTGGCAGAGGCAGTGGCAGTGGCAGAGGCAGAGGCAGTGGCAGTGGCAGAGACTGAGGCAAAGCCAGAGCCAGAGCCAGAGACAGAGACAGTGGCAGTGGCGGGCGTCAAGCACAAAGCCAAAACCTCGCTGAACGGAGCCCGAGACCGGGCCCGGGTCCGGGTCTGTGTACGGGTTCGGGACAGGCACATGGGCCTCCGTGAATGGGGCGATGGATGACGACTTGCGCATGAATGGCCCAAGAGTGCTGCTGCTGCTGCTGCCCCAGAGTGTGGGGGGAGGGGGAGGAGGGGGAAGGGGGGCAGAACTGGATAGACAGACGAAGGCCTATAGAAAAGTGACGTGCGCTTTACAATTATTTCGTAATGCAAGCAAATGTGACCGAGCAGCAGAGCAGCAGGGCTGTACCTTCCCCATGCCCCCCCCCCCACCATGCCCCCCCGCGGCAGGCCATAGAGCGGATTTCGATGGCAGATACACTCGACAAAAAGATACAAAACTGCGGGCACGGGAATTAATTGAAATTTAGAGATAGATTAGCGGCAGATCGCAGGGGATCCTTTGGATCCTGCCTGCCTGCCTCATATATCACCCTTCTGTCCCTCTCCCTCTCTCTCTCTCTCTCCCTCTCGTCTGAAGGATCTTTGTGTGGGGATTTGTTTCTGCAAGTGCAGATTAGAGTTCGGTGGCAGGCAGGAAGGCAAGGAATAATCGTCGTGTGGCAGGCAGCATCTTCTTGCCACTACCCCCCGCCCACACGCCCACGCCCACACGCTCGTGGCTTAGGCTGTGGGTGACAAATGCCAGTCGTCGGTGGTTGCACTACTAATCGGACATGTTGCGTTGACTTGTTTATGACTCGTAAGCTTAGTGCAGCCCCAACCCCCCCAACCCCCTCGCCCCCGTAACCACGAACCAACTAACTGGCGCCCCCAGCCACCCAGCCCCCTCTAAACCACACTCAACCTACTCCACACATGAGGGAGGGGAGGGGAGGGACGGGACGGGAGGATTGTGTGTGTGTCTGAGAAGGAGGAGGAGATGGAGACTTGTGGCAAATCTGTAAATAGCTGCGAAAACTGTAGTATAAGCCGGCAATGCCATGCCCCAAAGGGGAGCTATGCCATAAGAGAGGCGGGAGCTAGAGCGGGAGCAGGAGCAGTGGCAGGGGCAGAGGCAGGAGATATGTTGTAAAAGACAAAGGCAAATGTCATCAAAGCTCTCTGGTGGCATGGCACCCGCGGGACCCACCCTGGGGGGGGTCGGGGGGAGGGAGACACCCAAAGGAACAGATAATCGGAAGAGGAGGAGGAGGAGGAGAAGGAGAAGGAGAAGGCAGACACCACTGCGTATTCGTAATCTTTTGCAATGGCAAAAACGATACGAAACGACGAAACGAACGGAATGAATCTATCGCTTTAGACAGTATTCAGCGTTGACTTTGACACTTTTTTACCCCTGCCACCCCCTTACCCCCCCTGCCCGCACCCGGCCACCCCTTTTCCTGTCCGCCCCAATCTGTTGTGTGTTTTTTTTTTGCAAAAATTACGCGTCACACAGCTGGACGCTGAACGACGCGACGCTCTGCCTGGGGAGGGTGTGCGCAGGGGGGGGGGGGGCGGAGGGTGGTGGCAGGTCTCGTACTGATTGCCAGTTTGGGACAAGGTCGCGCGCATTATTTGGTGCACTCGCAATTGGCTGGCGACGAGGGGGCGACGAGGGGGCGACAAGGGGGGGTAGAGAAGTGCGTTCGAAGGTCACCCGCGGTGCACAAAACCAATGGGGCACCGCCGGTGCCCCACAGACAATGCTGCAAGCGGCAAAAGCAAAGAGAATTATCATGAAATGAATACAAATATTTGTGGATCAGTCAGCAGCATCAGGAGACCATTTCGCCAGCGACCAACGAAGGGGGGGGGGAGGGTGAAGAGGGTGCGGCCGATGAATGATGAGATCTCTCGGAAAAACAACAACACCAAAAGAGAGAGAGAGAGAGAGTGAGAGAGAGGGGAAAATTTAATGAAAAGCCCGCGAATCGATGGAGCCCCTCGAAAAATGATGAATGAGATCGAAAATCTGCTTAAAAAAATACCAAATTTGCAACATATTTTGGGGCATCTTTTAGTTTTAGTTTTCGCCCCCCTCTCCCCCTCTCCCTCCCTCCGATATCTCGACTTTTCCATGAAGATTGATTGTGCGGCATGGAAAATGAAGGGAGTTCCCAAGGAAAAACTCGCATCTAAAACCAGTTTTGGGAAATCGCCCGGAAAATCGGCTGCAAAATACAGAAAACATTGATTAATGACAGAGTCTGTCGGGGGTGGGGGGTGGTGGTTGGGGCAGGGGCCCTTCCCGAAAAACTACTTGAATTCCGAGGCCTACTTTCACGGGGGTTTTCTGTGCCCCCACCGCCCCCCCACCCACCTCTCTTTTCGACCATTTTCCAGCTGCTTTTCCTGCTGCAGTTCGACGCTTCTTCCGTTCTTTGGTTTAGTTTTTCTTTTAGCTTTCGTTACTCTTTTGTTGCTGCCTCTGCCGCTGCCGTTGCAGCTCTTGTTGTTGCACATTTTATTAACATTTTCATTTAGTTCTGTCTCCCTCTCTCTCTCTCTCTCTCTCTTTCCCTCTGGCAGTCCCCCCCGCCCTTTTTATTTTGCTTTTCATTGCAATTTGTGTTTCTATGCATTTTTGTGTGTGTTTTACATTCGTTTTTCGTGTCGCCACCAACATTGCCACTCCCCCCCGCCCCCGCCCCCGCCCCCGCCCCCACTACTGGCTGGTCCACTTCCACTGCCACTTCCCTTTGCTGCCACCGTTTTCGTTGTATGTTGCAGGCCACTGTTGCGCTCTTTTGCAGTTTGTTGAAGTTTTCATAATCATTGTCGTCGTCGTCGTCGTCGTCGTCGTCGTCGTCGTTACTGCCGCCTACTTTCGTTTTGGGCACAGAGCCTTTGCCTTTTGTTTTCCCCCCATACACTATATTTGTGGTCTTCCAGGGAGAGAGTCCCTCAGTCTTTCCGTGGAGCTTGTCAAGGGGATCTAGTTTTAGAGGTTTCAGAGGGGAGACTAGAGGACTAGAGAACTAGAGGATTCATTGCCATAGAATAGGGGACTTCCTTCTGGGCTATATCTGGCTCCGAGGGGGGATAGATGTGCCACAGAACCAGGGGGTATGCCTCCAGAATTGATGATACCAAAGAAAGACCATGCTGGAATGATCGAATGGGCTTAGAATGATGATAGAAGGGTGATGGAATGATGGAAGGAAAGGCACAATGATGCCTATAAATGATAGATGATGGAAAGACAAATCTTTATGGAATGATTCCACCAAAAGGCCTCCCAAAACGAGACCCTGGCGAGACCTGATGAATAGATCCCTCAGTTTCCCTACAAAGTAGCCTCTAAAATGTAGATCTGACTGTGGTATTCCCCTAAAATATGCCCCAAAATCATCATTCTTTTTTTTGGAAATACAAAATAAAAGCCCCCACGAATTCTTCTCTCATTTGAGGAGACACACAGAGAGAGAAAGGCTGAGAGAGAGAGGGCATCTGTTGCTTGGCACAAAATCAACGACTTCTTTTTTTTCCTTTGTTGCATAAGCCATGGGTCTGGGTCTAGACGGAAAAGGGGGTACAGGGTGGTGAGGGGGGTGGGGGGAGTGGTAACCTGTGGGAGAATGAGTGGCGGGTGAGATTTTTGTTCCAGCCTGAAAAACAATGCCCGGGAAAAGCGGCTTATTTTCTATGATTTAAATAATGATGAAGACAACAGAGACATCAACATGATGATGATGATGATGATGCCACAAGGGTGCCCCCCTCCCTCCCTGTCCCACCCCTCCCTCCATCACGGGCCTTGCTGCAGGAATTAATAAAAGACATTTCGTCTGGCATTTCGTCTTCTAGTTCCAATAGCCCCAACATTTATCTAATTTCTTGCCTCATTTATCATCTTTCTCGTTGCAGCAAAATGTTCATTGGCGGCCTCAGTTGGCAGACGAGTCCAGGTGAGTCTCAATCTTTTGTTTTAACTGAAACTTAACTGACAATTAGCTGGCGGGTGCCACAATTCGTGGCATGGAAAGGCCCCTGCGAAAGGGGGTCGTCCCAATTAGCAACCGCGGATGCACTTTGTCGATCCTTTGCTAACAAGAGAGCCAGGAAATCGCCCATCCAAATGCCCGGCAAGACGAGATAAAAGACCTTCTGAAGGTTTTCCACATAGGTGTTACAAAAACGATTGAAGATCGATACGAATCGAAGATTTTCAACGAGTTTTCAGGGGGGACTTCGAAGGGCCGGGAAGATTCCCTGCTCTTAAAACCAAAGAAAGCAAATCTGAAATAAATTCAGAGCAAATCTGCTCAATTTCGAGGGTTTTTTAGGGGTATTTATGGCTAGATTTCTTTCGGGAAAACGCAGAAAAGGTAAAGAGTGGAGTCTCTTTGGAAAGCACTTTGCATGCTTCGATTTCCTAAGCCAGAGATACACGATCCATTGCTCAAAAGATACCTGAATATGGGATACAGATGTATGTAGATTTCTCTTAAATAAAATGGGAAACCGAAGATCTTTCAGAGGAGGGAATAAACACGAATAAACACGGCACCTTCTCAAGGTTTTCCACAGTCGAAAGTCTACACTTCTCTCCCGCCTGGGGATGGGGGGCGGGGAGGGGGCTAGGGGGGAAACGTATCTATTTGCTGTATATCTAACTGAATTTTGTATCTCAATTTGAATTGCCATAAAAACGAGACGAATTGATTCCCGTTTTCATTGGTTTCGTTTTCTTGTTTTCTCATTGAGAAAACAATGAATCAATAGAGAAGTAGAAGCGGGAGAACAAGGAGACGGGGGAATGGTGGAGGGGGTGGGGGAGGGGGGCTAGCCTTTAAATTGAAATTGTAATTGATCAAATGCTTGAGATTTGCTCCCTTTTTTCAATTGTGGAGGCCTGAAAGATGCAAAGATACACAGAGAATGGAGAGATGCAGATGCAGATGCAGATGGGGGAGGGGGTAGGGGGGAGGGGAGGGGTGGTCTCCCTCTGCCGCATAGTTTCATTAGACTAATCAAAAGGCAGATCCACAGCCACAGCTTCCGAGCATTCATATTAACCAAATTTTTGGATGGCACTCCGACAGAAAAAGATACAAACCAGCCAAGGGGGGGGGGGGGGTAACCCCACAGTAGGGATTGCAACAGTCGTCTGGCAAGATGCGCTTGCCTTTTGGGAGCCCTTAGAGCCGCCGCCGCCGCCAACACACATCTGCAGTGCACACACACAGATACATAGATACATAGATACACAGATACATAGATACACACGCTTTGTGTTGTTGCTGCTGGCGTTGGGGTCGAGCGCGCTTGTTTTTTGTTTAGCGAATTTGTTGGCTCCGCCCATCATCGGCAGAGCCGTGTGCCACTCGCGTCGTTCCGTCGCTCCGTCGCTCCGTCCCTCCGTCCGGGGCATTACGCTAACATATTATAACCTATAGCGCATATCTACAGATACACGAGCACAGATACAGATACGTACCCATACAATCGCACAAATGCGGCAGCAATAGTTGAAGAGTCAATGCGGTCTTTGGGTTTGTCTCTTTTTCTCAGTTTTTTTGTTTTTTTGTAGGAGTGGGGCAGGGGCAGGGGCTGGGGCAGGGGCAGGGTCTGAAGCAGGGGCTGGGGCTGGGGCGGGAAGGGGTGTAGGTTTTTCCTGTACCTGTGCCAAAAAATTTTCAAATTTTCAAATGGCTTCTTCAATGCCCCCCCTTGCCCCTTCCCCAGTCCCCTGCCTCCCCTCTACCCTTTGCCGAGTGTAGTGTGTTTTTGCTTCTCTCTCTCTCCCTCTCTCCCTCTCTCTCTCTGTCTCTCTTTTGTTATCTTTTGGCCATTTTTCGGACGTGTGTTTGTCTGTGTGTCTTATATCTTTTTTAATTTTTATTTTCGCTCTTGGCAGCCGCCTTTTTGGTCCCTCCCCTCCCAATGGAGCTGCCTGGTAAATTAGCCCCCCCCCCCCCCCCCCCCCCCCCAAACCGCCCCGCGAGAAAAACCCGCAAACGATGGGCGTAAAAAATTGTCTCTTTCTGGCGGAAGAGACTCCTTCGAGACATGGCCAAGAAGTCAATTGCAATGGCATCGAATCGAATCGAAGGGGAAGCGAAGGGAAGGGAAGGGAAGGGCAATTGCAGGCGGGGTCAATGAGTGGCACGTGCCAGGGGTTGGGCCGCATCGGTTATCAATCGCCAATTTAAATAATGACCCCAAAAAATGCCAGACAAGGCAGTTGATGGACCCAACAAATCGAGGGCCTACTGTGCCACGAATGCCAGGCAGGAGCTCGGATTGTGGCCATATCGTATAGTACAGGTAGAAATCCCTATAGATATCGTTTGAGTAGCGCCTATAATACGTTTTTTTCCCACCTTCCAGAGGGGGTTTCTTGGATTTGGTTTCCTGCGTCTAAAAATCAACGAAAACTGATCTTTGAAGGCTTTTTTTGGGTCAGAATATTGTTTTCTTTGATTCAAATAGCCCTTTAACGAATTGGGCCATATTTTTGGCCATGTTAAGCCTTTAAGATGGTCTTTACTGCCAGAATATGGTTTCCTTTGGCTCTAGTAAACGTTTAATGAATCGGCTATGAATCGGTTGTGGCAAAACTACTAAAATATCTCATAAATACTGGCCTTTGCTGCCAGAATATTGTCTCCTTGGACTCGAATTCAAAGAACTAATGAATCGACTATGAATCGTCTACCGAATCGGTTATGAATCGTCTATGAATCGGCTTTAAGTCGGCCTTAAATCGTCTATGAATCGTCTATGAATCGGTTATGAATCTTATGAATGAATCGGCTGCGAATCGGCTATAAATCGTCTCTGAATCGGCTAAGAATCAGCTATGAATCGGCTATGAATCTTATGAATGTATCGGCTACGAATCGGCTATGAATCGGCTGTGAATGGGTTATGAATCGGTTATGAATCTTATGAATGAATCGGTTGTGGATGGGTTATGAATCGGCTATGAATCGGCTAGGAATGGGCTTTGAATCGGCTAGGAATCTTATGAATGAATCGGTTACGAATCGGTTATATCCGAATCCACAGAAAACCCTCGAATACCTTTCCGAGTATGTAAATATTTGCTGTTGTTGTTTAGCAGTCCAGGAGGCCAGAAGGCCAGGAGGCCAGCAGTCCAGCCAGGCCCAAAAACAATTCAATTAGCTGCCATTTGGGGCTCAAAGAACCCGAAAGTCCGAGCCTTCAGCCCTCGGCGATGGCCTGCTGTTTCTTGTCTTTTGATTTCGTTGCGCCACCGCTGGCTGGCGGGCACTGCAGTTGTTGTGCCTCCTGCCTCTTGCCGCCTGCCTCCTGCCTCTTGCCTCTTGCCTCCTACCGCCTGCCTCTTACCTCTGGGCCAGGCCAAGTCTCTCGCTGGCGTCCTGGGCTGCCACCGAAGCCACTGAAGCCACTGGAGGCAGGCCGGAACAGTCGGGCTGGGCTGGGCTGGGCTGCACTGCACTGTGCCTCAAGTGGGCTGCTTCCACTCGCGCCAAAAGCTTATGCTTTGGATTTTTCGCAGCTATCGCCACTCGAGCACACCCACACACACACCCACACACACACACGAGGCATGTGGCATGTGGCATATGGCATATGCCTCTCCTCCGCTACAGTACACACTCGAAATTTGCTGACAAAGACCTAATCTAGGGCGTCTATAAACATGCGCATGGGGGGTTGGGGGGTGGGGCGTGGGGGCGGGGTCTAACAGCATAGTTAGAGGCTGCTTTAGACAGGTCGACGACGGCAACAGTGGCACCAGTGGCACCAGTGGCAGAGTCTGTGGAACGTGTTGATAGCTGCAGAAGATCTGAGGGAAAAGCATCCGCATTGCAGCCTCCGTCCCGGCCTCCGTCTCGGCCTCGGCTTCAGCCACTCACAAAAGCGTTTGACTTTAGCTTGTGGCCCAAAGATTTTTAATGATTGGCACGATTGTCTTGCAGCTACTTAATGATGTTCTTAGGTGGCCACCCAGGCAGCCCGCCCCCTCCTCTCAGGCAGCCATAACGCCACCCAGGCCTCAGCCCAGGCCTCCACCCAGGCCTCCACCCACCCCTCCATCGAGCCTTTGTGGTGCCCCATTCTCGGGTCGTTTTTCGTGTCAACTACCACGTCACGTCATCTATAACTTAATGAACTTTTGCCCACCACCCCTTGGCGCCCCTCTACGCCCCTCCCCCTCTTCGCCCCTCTTCCCCCCTTCCGTCTTGGAGGTGAATATCTGGCTCGTAATTTAATTTTAATTTTGCAAGCAGTTTGCTGGAAGTAATTGTATGCGCATTGACGAAATGAAATGTATTTGCGCTGCTATCGCCGGGAAACACTCGCTTCAGTCTCCGACTTTTGGGGCTACGGATTTGCGGATTCGCTCTCTCTCTCTCCCCCTCTCTCTCTGGCCCATTCACACAGCCAGAGATTCAGTGAATGAAAGGCCGCTCGGGGCTGGGGCTGGGGCTGGGTCTGGGGCTGGGGCCTTTGTCTCAACGGAGGCGACTCCTCCTTCTGCTCGTCTCTGATTTTGTGTCAATTTTAACAACATTTTTCGAAATACAATACGAAACGGGTGCCCCTGGCCCCCCACACACCCCCCCTTCCCCCTCCTCCATGCTTTGCTTTTGCTATTTTGGATGTGCGTTCAACTGAAATACTATTTATATATGCACTAAAGATACAGATACTCTCTGTATCTGTATCCGCAGTACATTTGCATCGGCAGCAGCGGCAGCGGAGGAGGCAGGGAGGAGGGAGGGAGGCAGCCGAGGAGATGCCCCATTACTCATGCAACAAATAACCAAATAAAAAGGAGCTAACGAAACGGTGGAAATCTATGCACACATATCCATGCACCTCCATCCACATCCATCCATCCATCCATCCATCGTTCGGGGCAGAATGGAGAGTGGAACCCGAGATACGGATACGGATACGGCCTTAACGCCCGTACCGCCATACGGAATACTTTGGGCAAATAAATATGCATTTGCGGCCCACTCGCCTTTTATTATTATTACCAACTGTTTTTACTGTTTTTTTTTTTTGTGTGCTTTTTTTTGTGTTTTTTTTTTGTTTTTTTTTTCCGTCATGCAAATGAAAATGAAGCCCACAGCCTTCAAGGAACTCTCTAGCCTCTGCTCTTTGTTTGCATCTGGCATTATGACTGTGTGCATATCTGGGGCTTATACGAACACCCCTTCCCCCCCCCCCCCCCCCAACCCCCGCTCCCCTTCTGCCCCTCTGCCCTTCTCCTCCTCAATCTTTGCCCTTTGACGCCGCCGAAATTGTCCAGGTAAAGTCAATAGATGATGTCCTGAAAAGAGTTCTAAGGCTTGCGCCCCGCAAACAAAGCCCCTGATCCTGCGGCTGGGAGTCGTGTGCATTTCGAGACGCCGCCGGAAAGGGCTTCGGCAGCGAGCCACAAGAAAGAGCTCTGTTGAAGGCACGTTTCAGGCGTTTAAGGAAACGTTTGCGAAACGGTTAGGGATATTTATTAGGGAGAACCGATGGAAAAACCAGAGAAGGCGGATTTTTACAGGTTTTTCAATATTTTAAAGAATTGGTTGTGGCGTGTAAAGGTGTTTTTTTTTACAATAAAAGGAAGAACTAGGACTTACGAACCAGTTAGGGATATTTCCCAAGTAGAACCGGCATAAAAAAACCACCTAAGGACGATTTTTATAGGTTTTTCAATATTTTAAATATTTGGTTGTGGCGTGTAAAGGTGTTTTTTTAGACAATACAAGGAAGAACTAATGCTTTAAAACGGTTACGAATCGGTTATGGATAAAAAAAACCACAAAAGGCGGATTTTTGTAGGTTTTTCCATATTTTTAATACGACGTGTATTGGTGAAGTTTTTGACAATAAAAGCCCTAGTTCTGGGCTTACGAACCGGTTAGGGATATTTATCCAGCAAAACAGACAAAAAACCATTGAAGGCAGATTTTGATATATTTTTCAATATTTTATGGGTGTTTTTTTTTTACAATAAAAGGCAGAACTTTGGTTTTGAAACGCTTACCAATCAGTTAGGGTAAGTATCAAGTAGAAATGGTAAAAACCACAGAAGGCGAATTTTTATAGGGTTTTTCAATATTTTTAAGAGTTGGTTGTGACGTTTATGGGTGTTTTTTTTGCCAGTAAAAGGCAGAACTAGGATATTTATCCAGCAAAACAGGCTACAAACCATAGAAGGGAGATTTTGATATATTTTTCAATATTTCAATGGGTGTTCTTTTTGACAATAAAAGGATTTTTATCCAGCAGAACAGGCAAAAAAGAAGAAGGAAAAAATTGGAAAGCAGATTTTGATATATTTTTCAATATTTTAACGATGTTTTTTTACCATTAAAAGCAGAAATTGGACTTTAAAAATTATAAAACTCGTTCGAAACAATTTCCGAAAAATTGCGACCAAAAAAAAACCCACAGAAATGCAAAAATCGGCGTTTAAATGTTAAACGATTCGCTTTTTAAACAGATTTCTTTCGATTCGGCTTAGATTTAAAGTTGAAACAGAGAGAAAAACCCACCAGAAAGTCCTTCCTTCGATTACCAAACGGTTGTGGAACGGTTTGGAACCGGTTAAGCCTGGGGGAACCAAGGGGGGGTGAGGGGGAGAGCAGCACGATTGTTTTTTTCGAACCGGTTATGAACGGAACCCAATTTGAAGCTCTAACCGAATCGATAGGCGACGCACTCTAAACAAAGTTTCGATTGCCAATCCCCATTTCAATTAGCCCGGGCTAACGCTTCCGGCATTCCTGTACGCCGGCACTCCGGCAATCCGGCAATCCGGCAATCCTGCACTCCGGCCCGCTCGTGGGAGCCGGATTCAATCAGGAAACAAACGATGATGACAAAATATTCTAGTGCGCTCTACTCTGCGGGGTCTAATATTTAAAATCCAACTAAAAAGTTGTCAAAATTTTTTAGGAAAAATAACGCCCAGGTGGGCGGCAACCTAGGGATGGGCGGACGGGCAGACGGGCGGACGGGCAGGCAGGGGCCTAGTCGCTGCTTCGTTCGATTTCCTGATTAATTTATGCGAGAGAGAGAGAGGGAGAGGGAGGGAGGGGGGGAGAGAGAGAGAGGGAGCTCAAGAGGCAGTTAACAACAAATTGCCGCAAGCAGCCGTCGAAATTGAAAAGCTGGCAGGGTAAAAAAAACACAGAGAGAAGGAGGGGAAGGGGGGGAGTGGGGGGGGGGGGGGAATCAAGGAAGAGAAAATAAAATTGTCAATAAAATAAGTGCCGGACGGTTAGGGCCAAGTCCTTAAATAACCATCCATCCAGGCGGGCCCCACTCTCCCCCCCTCCCTTTCGAACTCTCTCTCCCCCTCCCTTTTGCACTCTCTCCCCCCCTCCCTTTCGCACTCTCCGGGTGCGTCCATCAGTCAAAGTTCAGTGGTTTTTCCCCTGCTTCTTAGCATTGAATTTGTCCGTGCAACATTTCCTGTTTCGCTTGGCAGTCGCCGGCATTCCCCTGGCCCCTCCCCTGGCCCCTCCCCTGGCCGCCCCCCCCCCTGGGCTGCTATCTTTGGCGCTGTTGTGGCAGCAGGCGGACGCTTCATATTCTTTTGAATGTGATTATCCTCGAGGCTCTGTGGCCACATCGCATCTTGGCTTTGATAGAATGCCCCCTGCCCCCCCCCATCCACACCCCCACCCCTCTCTCCGGCTCCGGCTACACTTTTTGCATTGCATTTAATGTCCTGCCAGTTGGCCAATGGCTTGTCCTGCCTCCCATCTAGTGTTGCCCCTGCTACCGCCCCCGCCCCTGCCCCCGCCCCTGTCTTGGCCAGTGTCCTGTTCTGCTGCTTCTCTCGTTTGTGACTCGTTTTGTGTTGACTTTGGCACGAGTTTGGTTAAAAAGTTCACACATGCCACAGACTGTGGCTCGTTTTTCAACAGTGTTGTTGCGCCTTTGGCCTCCTCGTAGCCGGAGACACGTCTTCTCTATCCGTAGGGGCGGGGGCGGGGACGGGGGAGAGGTGGGGGCGTGTCTCTGTTGAATATTTACACAAGTGACACTGGAATATACATTTATAGTGTGTCTGGGGTGGCAGGGGGGGGAGGCGCCTCCCCAGTCCTGCCTCGTGCCTCCTGCCGCCCTCCTCCCTCCTCCTGCCTCCTGCCTCAACAATTAATTAACTTGTACGAAGTATCAAAATGTCGTGTTGCCTTTGGGGCATGAACTGGAGATTGGAAGGCGTGGCAGGAGGCAACGGGAGACAGCAGGAGGCTCTGGGGAATCATGGAGAAAGGGGGGGGGGGGGGGCCCCTCCAGCCGACGCCTAAATGCATTCTACGTAAATTTTAAATTAATAAGCATCAGCCCTCCGCCTCCCCCCCGCGCCCTGGTGTCTTGCTGCCGCATGTGGCGCTTGTCATATGCCATTATTATGGAATGTTCATCCTGGCCCCAAACTAATAGACAATTTTTTGGCAGCCAAAAACGGAACACGACAATGCAGAAAGCGAGGCAGAGGATGGGTGCCCCGTGCCACGATGCCACGTTGCCACGATGCCACGTTTTGAGGTAGATAGAAGACGAGGCCATGTCGTGACGTTGCCAAGGATTTGCTCGTGCCCCCCGTGCCCCGTGCCCCGTGCTGCCTCGCTCTCTTGTCTCGTCTCGTTTCGTCTCGTTTCGTTCCGTTTCGTCCGTGTGCAGCGGAAGCATTTAAATTAAGGACGACACATTAAAATTATGCAATAACAACAAACTATTACCACTACTACCATTATTATTACTGTTATTGCGACGAGGGGAGGGGCCATGGAAACCAGGGATGTGGGCGGCCGAAGGCTGGCAAGGGGGAGGGATTCTCTCCCCGGATTGACCCCAAAGATCGTTCAGGGAGACCCAAAATCAACCAGGAATATCCACAGGCAAGTCACGGCTTTCATTTCAAGCTCAACCAGGAGTTGGTGCCCTACGAATCGGTTCTGCCTCAGAGCTACTCAGCCGCATATCGATAGAGTCTTTGGGGCAAGGTTTTACCCCTTATACATTTCGAAACATCAAGAGCCTCATGTGAGCCTTTAAGAGCCGGTTTTGAAACGGTTCTGAGATGGTTATGCCCCAAATCCATTGCGAAAAGAGCCTTTTGAGACAGTTTTGAAAGGGTTATTCCATAGATATGTTAATTAAGATACACCCCCCTTTAAAAAAAGGGGCTTTTAGGGGGGAGAAACAGGGAAACAGTGGAAATGGACACTCCCTTAACAAACACTCCTCCGGGGCCGTCCCATGCCGTCGCTGCCTCTTCAGATTTTCAATTTTTGTGGTGGAAAATATCCACTTATTACAGAGAGATGAGCAGAGAGGAGAGGAGATGAGAGGAGATGAGCGGAGAGAAGATGAGACACCTCTGGGGCCGTGTGGCAAGTTTTAAGAGAAGGAAACTTTTGGTCGCCAAAGCGAAGCGATACGAAGGAGAACATTTAATGAGCGCTGTGAATGTCAACACCAAAAACTTGTAAGGGGGCGTATGAGGGCGTGGCACGGGGCGGCAGGGTGGGGGTTTTTGTCGGCTCGGGAAGTCATAAGTCGCAAGTTCTGGGTTCGGTCTGGGAAAAAAAAGACGGGGAAGCAGACGAACAAATATGCAGTCGAGACGGGAAGGCAGGATGGTAGAGGGGGGGAAGAGGGGGTCGGGGAGGGGGAGGCACAATAGAGTCACCAGAGCTGCTAGTGGCACTGCTCCTAAGGACTACCACGCTTCGGAGTCCTCCTCCTGCTGCTCCTCCTCTGACGTCACAAGCACACATTGGGGCCAGCACCCTCCCCCACCCCCCTTGCACAGAGTGAAAGCCGGGGGTTATCGACTTTATGTGTTTGTTGTTCGGGCCTTGCCTTTCGGTGTCTTTTGGGCCTCCATTTCAATTGCAGGACTTGCTTGCTGCAGCTGCAGCTGCTGCACCACCTACCCCTCCTCCTCCACCTCCACCTCCTCCTCCCGCCCACCAAATATTGGCTCTACTCTACTGTACGTGTGTGTGTGTGTGTGTGTGGTTTTTCCTTGGCGGCTTTCTTTACACAACTGCCATGATTTGGTGGCTACAAGTTTTCCTCTTCGTTTTGCCCATCTTTGAGGTTGCGGCTTCATGGGGAGGGGGGATGGGAGGGGAGGGGGGCGTGGGCAAGAGTCCACTGCCCAGAGATAAGATTGTTTTTGCGTTCGGAAGGCAATTTCCAACACCAAAGGCACCCCCAAAGGTAAATACATATATTCCACGTTCAATAAGCAGGCCTCCCCCCCCCCCCCCCTTCCCCCTCACGTCCCACCTTCCATTCTCATTAGAACTTTCTTGCATCCATCCATCCATCCATCAGGTCTTTTTTTCACACCCGAAAAACCAACCGCAGGAGCAAAGGAGCGACAACTTTTGGCTTTCATTGTTTCCAGCTCGTTGGTCTCCTGCGCTTTTCCTTTTGGCTTTTCCTCTGGCAGCTAAGTGACATTTTCCTCGACGATTGTTAACCGACGCGGGCTCTATGCTGCCGCTGCTGCATGCCACACAGCACCATTGTTAAAGGCCTTAGCCTGCGCCTTCCGTTTGCCGAGCAGCAGTCAAATATATTGCCAACTTCCTGCTCCTGCCCCCAAAAACACCGCAGAGAGGCTTCTCTCTCTCTTCTCTCACACAAGAAAAAAACGGAAAATTGAGGGGAAGAGGGACGACGGGACGGGGGGGAAGTTTTAAGCGATTCATTGGATACCCTCAATGGAAGTTAGGATCCATGGTCGATGCTTCTACGATTCTCCTATGATCTGGCCTACGATGGCCTTCCAAGGATCAGAGATCTCTGAATACTTTCGAAATTCCTCATTCCCGAACCCCTCAGTTCTTGAGGGCTCTTCCCTGGCAGATTGTGCATAATTTTCTGCTGAAACGAATGCCTTTCCGGTACTCTGGGGACTTCCTTCGAGGCCCATTCAGGGAATTCTTATGGAAATAATGCTATCAAAGGCAGTACAATGTTTCAGATGATCTCTAATCTCAGGCCACACAACCCGTTTTTCCATCAGTTCTCCCTGGCTTGCCTTCGTACCCCCCTTCGTACCTGGTATCTTCTATCCTCTGTCCCCCCCCTCGAGTAAGGGCTATGCCCTGCCCGGGGAAAAAGAGTATCATTCCGGACAAAAGATACTAACAATTCTGGAGAGGCTTCCCCGAGAGTCGACATCGATTAAGTTATTACGAAATTTGTGCGCTACGTGTCTTCCTTCGTTTTTGTGCCACTCGCAGACATGCATGCAACTGTGTGTCTCTGTCTGTGTGTGTGTGTCTGTTTGTGTCTGTAGCTGAGCCTTCGTCTAGCCAAAAAGCCCGCCCACAATCGGCCACAGGACCTGCCACGTAACTCCGTCTCTGTCTTCGTTGCTGTCTCGGGGCCCTGCAACCCGGTGTCGTGGTCGTTGTCGTTGTCGTTGCCTGCAACTGTGACCCCACTCTCCCCCTCTCCACCCCTCTCTCCCACCTCGTTTTCCTCCTCTGGTTTCTGGCCTTAAACTGGGTCACACACAAATTTTTGTAGCTCGTTTGCATAACCGAAAATTGTGTGTGTTTCGGGTTGTGGCTGCTTGCTGTTGTTGTTATTATGTCAGCTGGCTTTTGGTGGGTGGGGGGGAGCAGGGGGGGGTACCTCCGATTGACATGCGTGCCTCATGATTCCTTATTCGCAGTGTGGCCCATCGTCTCGGGGTCGTCGTGTCTCGAGCTTTGGGGGCGAGGCGAGGTCAAGTCAAAGAGTGTCACAACATGTCTGCTTCCGGTACCCACACATGGCCCATGCCACATGCCACATGCCCCATGCCACATGCCCCTTGCTCGGTAAGCACTCTCTCAGACAGCCAGACAGCAGGCGGGAGTTGCGGCACGGGCTGGGTGGCAAGGTGGCAAGGTGGCAAGGTGGCGGAGACAACGGTGTTGTTTACATATTAAAGTTGCATGACCCCGCCAATTGCAACTGCAACAGCAACAACAACAGCAACAACAACAACTGCAACTGTAACGTGTAACGTGCAACTGCAACACGTTTACGTTCACGAAGTTGCAACGAAGTTGCACAAATCACGACTCGGCAGGGGGAGGGCCCCACGCCCTGCGTGTCCTGTTGGTCGGGGGCGGGGCGGGGGGCGGCAGAGGTCCTGTTTGGGGTCGCACTGGCACGTGACTGACACACGGGCCCAAACGGGGCGGCGAACGTGTGCCACATGCGGCTGCTGCCTGCCGCCTGCTGCCTGCCGCTGGAGTCAGCTGCTGCCCCAAAAGCCGCTCAAGCTTTCTGCCCATGCTCTCTCTTGCGCTCCTTCGCTCTTGCACTCTCCGCCGCTCTCTGGCGCTCTCTTTGCTGGCGCGCTCTCTTTGTGGCCGCTCTCTTAACGGCAGCTCTTAAAGCTCTGCTTGACGCCCAGGGCTTTTCATTCATAAAAATGGCGTCAAGCTTTTTGCAACGTTGCAGAAAAGCCACGACAGCTGGCGCCACTGTGACACTGCGAGACTTACGGTGGGGGGAGGGGGGGGGGGGGGGATTATTGGCAGGAAATGCGCTGCCTACGAATGCAGAAAAAGAAACCAGAAACCCAAGGGGAGACTGCATGTCCCTGTCCAGAGGATCCTAAGAGTCCGTGTGTCCGTGTCCGTGTCCGCATCCGCGTGTCCGTGTCCCTGTCCCTGTCCCTGTCCGTATCCGACGTGTTCGTGTCCGCCCCTAAATGTCAGCGCTTGTTTTGATGCAACCTCACGCGCCGTAAACAACTTATTATTATTGCAAATGCCTTTTCTTTTTATTTGCTACGAATCTCCACTGCCGCCGGCCCTTTTTCCCTCTCCCCCTCCCCCTCCCTCTCTGTCTGTGTCGCTGCATCTTTGGCTGCCTTTCAAGTTCCTTTTTTGTGTGCCACAAACATTGCCTTCGGTCGTACCTCCGAAACGGAAACGCAAACGCAGGCAATTCTAGCAAAACTTATGGATACCCTGCCACGGAAGTGGGCAACCCAAAAGGAGTCTCTGACTGTGCAACATACTCGCAGGTGCCTCGTGTCTAGGGTATCTCCATGGTCCAGCATCCACCCGCACCGGCTCATTACTTACTGGCGTTTTTTGTGTGTCTATCCGCCACCTTTGTGTGTGCAACGTTGCAGCCGTAGCCGTAGACGTTGGCAATCTACTCCGGCGGATCAGTGGGGCACGGACTGGGGCTGGGGCTGCTTAAGTGGCTCTCCTGCTGCTGCTGCTGCTTGGCCTCCGTCCATGTCAGATCTATCTCATTTGGCGGTGCCAAGTTTTTTGACTGCTACAAAGAGCAGTTCCTCCCCCTATCCCCTTCCCCCTCTCTCTTTGTGGATTGCATTGCAATGACGCCCACCAAAAAAAAAAAAACAAACCCAGCCACGCCTCCCAATTCCTTGTCAAACTTTTATCTACAACGCCAGGAGGCGGCAGCCTTGTATAATATTTTTACGTGTTTTTTTTTGTGTGCGGTGTGTGTGTGTGTGTGTGTGTGTGTGTGTGTGTGTGTGTCTCTCTCTCTCTCTGGCTCTTATAAATCATAAATACATATTTTACGAGCTCGTTTCGTGGTCTCTCTCTTTGGGGGGACCTCACATTTCATTTGAAATAATTTGTGGCATATTGGCAATTATTCATTCGCTTTTTTCTCTTGTCCTTGGATACGGATACATCCTGGCAGAACGGCTTAAGTGCCGACCGGGAAATTGTTGTCTGATGTGTGGATTTTGTTCTGGATTTTGGCTTGGCTTTATCTTTTCTCCACTGCCTGATGCTGCTGTGTGACATTGCATAAAAGGCGGAAGGCGGAAGGTGGAAGGTGGAAGGATATCCAGGGAGCTGGGTCCAGGGACTGCGGTCTGCGGCGGGGGATGGGAGGGGGTTTAATGGGGCCAGCGAGGCAGAAATTGATTTAGTGCCTATCGCAGAGGCTTCTGATAAGCTTCTGCCGGCAGAGGGTTCCAGGATATGAGCGTTGGCAGTGCAGGAACAATCAGTATATACTATATATAGTATTCGCATGTACATACGGAAATTGCTGTCGATGGATTGCAGATATCCGCCTGTTGGAAAGGAAAACTATTCGAGGATTTATGAATTATAGTGTATTTTTTTTGTTTCGGGGCAAATAAATAATGGAATACGATTTAATCTACAATTATTCAAAGCTAAAGAACAAGCGAAAATGGAAGATAAATATATATACACAAATACACTCATACATACATACATATGTATGTCAGAGGTGGACACCCTTGCTGTGCGTTTTCCTCCTCTTGCATTTGGTCTGTTGTCTTATCTTTTGATCTTCGTTGGATCTGCGAGGCTTTGCTTCGCTCTCACGGCACAACAAATGCTCTCACAATTGCGTCGCTTCAGTGCTCGCCCAGCAACAACAACAATAAAGCGCGACGCTCTGCTGACGATGCCGAGCTGCTGCGAGTCTTGCATTGCAAGCAGGTTCGCTATCTCTCTCTCCGACGAACATGTCCGATCAGGCTCGTTTCGTCTGCGAGATGCCGATCTCTCGCTTTCAGCGCTTTCATGTGCAGGGAGGGAATAACCAAATTCATTCTACGACTCTCTTTTCGACTCTTATTCTAAGCTCAGCTCAACTGAGAGCACTTTGACGCCTTGTTTGATGAGAGAGTGAAGTGAAGAACGAAGTTTGCGGTTGTCTTGAGACCCGAAAAGAGAGCGCGTTGCGGTTGCGGACCATCCAGGGACGGGTATGTTGTTTTTATACCATTTATTAGCCCCAGACCAATACAGTGCCGCTCAACTGAATATGCTCAACAGTTTTCAAAAGTGAAACCGCTATATCTTTTTAACGAGCTTACCGATTTATATGAAATAATTTTGTTTGCATAGATTGATTCATTGTTATTACATATATCAAAAAATTGTTTGGTTTCCAGGACACGTTTTTAAAGGCACAAAAAATTCCGTATTGTATATACAATGTACATGAAAATGGGCTTATTTTCATCTTTTAATGCACTTTCAGGCGCTCATTTCTTCTTTGGGGTATACATACGAGTAAATACAGTATATTTTTGTTCAAAACTTTATTCTATGCGATGAAATATCCTGAAAATGAAATGTTTTGGACAGAGAAATGTGGGATTTTACCCCTATTTAAGGAATGTCCAACAAATAATCTTTCAGGGCACCTTCCACACTTGATTGATGCTTTTTCATACGATCTTACGAGGTGAATACATCAGATTCGACTAAAAAGGGTACACCTTTATTATCTTTAAAGAGGCTTTCCTTTCCTTTAAGCTATTGAATTTGTTTAAAATTAATCTCCGAGCTACTCCGAACTTAGATTCCATTGAAACACGCACACAAATCAACGAAACTAATTCAATTTGTAATCCGCAAGATACAAAGATACGTAGATACGCATAGAAGTGACCTTTACGCATAAGCTTGTATCTGGGAGACACACACATGACCCCAGAGGAGCAGAACAACAAAGGAGTCATAGAAATCGGAATACTAAGAATACTAAGAACCGGATACGGGATACGCCACGGAGTTGAAGAGGTTAACTATCGTTGCAAATTTGACTCGATTAACCTTTTCGATTGCATCCCACGAGTAGCCGCAGACAGCTGCAGATACAGATACAGATAGAGATGGAGATACAGTTACGGATAGAGAAAGAGTCATCAGGTTGAGAGGAGAAGCCAAATCAAATGACTAGAGGGAGTCTCCTCGTGGGGCCGTCAATGAATGCTGCGGGGCTGCGGGGCAGCGGGGCAGCGGAGGCGTGGCAGTGCCCTATCGCTCCTTTTCTCTTTGGTCCTTCGATCTTTGTGTGTGGCTTCGGTTTCCATTCAATTCTTGCTCAATTGCTCTGTGGGGCAGGTGTTAATGTATCCTTCAAATGTTGCCATTGAATTGAATTGAAAGTTAATTTGCCAATTGGTCCCACAGCGTCACCCCCCACGCCCCCTCCCCCAACCCCTCTCTATCTGCCGCAGAACACAAACAACGACACGAGGGGGGGGGGGGGTGGCATGAACAGAGCTCCAGTTAAGGGCTGGGGGCGGGGGAGAGGGGGAGGGGTGGAGTGGAGTGTGTTGCCAGCTTGCATTTTCAACTAGTTTTGCAAAGTGTGATTAAATGTTTTGTGTGTTGCAGCTTTCAGCTTTTGTTGCGTGTTTTTATTGCCATCCCCCTCCCTCACACCCCCCCTCAAACAATGCCATCACGGAGTGTGCGAAGGAGAGAGGGGGTGTGGGGTGGGGGGGCATGCACACAACATTAGGCAACACACCGAGTCCAGGGCTAAGAGACGGAGAGAGGACATTTTCAAAATGTGCTGCCACAGACAAAGCCTTCTCCTCCTCCTCCTCCTTCTGCTCCAGCTCCTCCTCCTTGCTCCCCTTCCTTCTGTGTTCGCCCCCCCCTTCCTTTGTCTCTCCTCTGGTTTTTCTGCCGAGTTGCTAAAAAACTTCTTTTCAGCAAACGCCGCTCGCCCGCTCTCCCGCTCTGTCGTCCTGTGTCCAGGAGGCCCTGGAGCCGGACTGTGGGGGCAGGGGAGGGCTTCGAGTTGTGTTGTGTTTGCCGCAAACAAGCAACGTGGCAGGAACGGGCTGGCGAACGGGCAGGAACATCCCCAATGAAAGTGAACAAAAAAAGTATCTTTCACTTTTATTTTTCTTTTTTCTCTCTTTTTTTTTGCATATTACATTAAAGGATTGGAAAACATAATTTTTCCATATTTTTTTTGGATTGTTTAAACATATTAAAATCACAAAAATGTGCAGCAGCGCCCCTCGGTCACCGTTTTAAGAGGATTATTTGCCGCTTTTCAACTGTGTGTTTTCTCTGAGTGTAGCCAAGGCATCGATGGCCAGGCAAAGGAGTCTGCCGCTCTGGCAGTAGGCCGCCGAGCTCTGGGGCCGGAGGACAGTGGGTCGCACGGACGGCCTTCCCTCTCTATTTGTTGCAACTTCCTCTCCACTCCAGTTGCACGTTGGGTGTCGCCAGAGCGTCAGTGGCAACGACAGTGGCAGTGGCAGCATTCGAGGCGCTTTCCAGCATCTTCAAAAGTTGTGGGATGCTGTAATGCCGCCTCAAGTGGCAGCCGCCAAAACCGCGACGAGCGGGTGGGAGGGGAGAGGGAGGGGAAGTCCAACTCCGACTTTGGGAGGGGGGGGGGGGCTGCTACCAAATTGCTTTGGCTTTGGCGCTTGTCCTCACCTGTCGCTTGCCTCTGCCACTGCCGCTGCCTCTGCCTCTGCCGCTGCCTCTGCCTCTGCCTTTACCTGTCTTTCACTGTGTGCGTGTCTCTGTATCTGTATCTGTGTGTGTGTGTGTGTGTGTTATGTTTTGAATGAACGCCTGCGTCTTTTATCTTTTCATAAATTTTCTTGCTTTTGTGCGGAGGCTTCACTGCCTCCCCTACCCCCCTCCCCTCCCCCTCCCGCCTGGCACTTACAATCACTTTTATTCCGCGTTTTCCCTCAAGTTTTTCCAAGTTTTTCTGCAGTCAAGCCAAGAAAAACAACAACAACAGCCGCAGCAACAGCAACAGGAAGAGGAACAACAATTTTAATGCTTACAAAATTTGAATTGAATTTGCCGCAAGCGCAGCAACGTGGCAGGGGGGGGGTGTGGTGGGGGGGGGGGGGGTGCCCCTAAGAGGATGCTCCTCTAAACTCCACTCCACGCCGCGCACTGCGCTTTCCCCTCGCTCTCTGCCTTTCATCTGTGTTTATGGATTGTCCTTTCTATTCCTATCTCGCTCTCTCGCTCTCTCTCGCTCTCCTTCCACCAATTTGCATCTTTCTCTTTCCCCGATTTGGATGCCTTCTCCTTCTCCGTCTCCTTCTCTGGCAGGACTCTCTCCTTCTCTGTCTCCAATTTGCCTCCAATTTGAGGACAGCTTCAACTTCAACATCTCTCTCTCTCTCTCTCTCTCTTTCTCTTTCGCCGCTTCACCTGCTTTTCCGGCTTTTACTTTTTTGTTTGGTTTTTGCCTAGTTTCACGCTTTGGTTTTTCCTTAATCGTTTATCCTTGAGGTGGCCCACACACACACACACACACATTCGCCCCTGGCTCTGTGGCAGCCACACACAACAATGCCCCAAAGGCGACCGAGTGCAATGTAACCGCCCAAAGGAGGGGCCACGCCGCCCAGTAATTGGAGCACAGGGAGGGGTACGCCCCCCTCCCCCCGCCCAGGAGGGTCCTGCAAATGTGCATTTAATTCGTGCGAAAATTGTGGCAAACAAAGGAAGAGGCGGGGGGGGGGGGGGGTGGGGCAAGCAGCATGGGCCATCTAGAGGCATCCCTGGATGATGGATGGAGTTGCAAAAGCTTTTGATTTATATTGCCATCGTATGAGGCAGAGGCCATAAATATATGCTGCCCCTGCCACCGCCCCTGCCACCGCCCCTGCCCCTGCCACTGCCACTGCCCCTGCCCCTGCTGCCCCTGCTGCCGCTGCTTGTTGATTATGCATTCGATGTGCACCGAAAACCTTTTAGTTTTGTGGCATGCCTCTCCCTCTCTCACGTCTGCGTGCGTGCGTGTGTGTGTGTGTGTGTGTGTGGCATGCGACAAGGTTGTGTGGCTCCAGTTCCGGATATTGCGGTAAACAACAGAAGGAAGTGCTGATGCTGTCCCACAGAATCAATTAGGAAGCCAAAAGCAAGGAAGCAACCCAATCCCCCCTCCCCCCACCCCCCCACAAAATCAAAACAAATCAATAAACCCGAAGGGACTTTAAGGATCCAAAAGGAAACGATGGTCTCAAACGAGTATCTCAAGTAATTGAAGATAATTCACGGTCTAGGACCCGAAAAGTCATATTTGGGGTGTATTCACCGACATTTTGTGGGGACCCAAAGACTCGGCAGTGCCTCAAGTGATAGATTATCCATAAGATGGGGCTTCTTACGAGATCTGCTCGCCATATCAATGCCAAGAATGTGTCTATTTTCGGGGTTTAAGCCTCCATTTAAGGCATGGATAGTAATCCCCTTCGTGGGTGTACAATATCTTGGGGTTTATTCGGGATATTAACAGATATCTTTTGCTTAAAAATACCAAGTGCCAGGCCCTATAACCCACACCACCCCTAGACGATCCCTGCTCCAAAATATTTCATAGAAATTCGCTTTCTTTAAACGCAAATTTTCCTTTAAATTGAAAGGAAATTACAAAAAACAAATATTATATTTGATAAATAAATTCCAAAATTTGATGAAAAGCGTATTCCAACGATCCACAAACCGCTGCTTGTGCTTGCGCGGTGTCCACACAACCGAGGGGCGCTGCCGCATGGCAACCTTTTCAAAAAGGTTGGATTTCTATTTTATATTTTCGTTTTCATTTTCATTTATGATTTTGACAAGTTGTTTTGTAACCTAATGGATTGCTGGTTTTTACTCCGGTGTAGAGGGCGGGCCCCCTGCCCCCTGCCTCCCCTGCCCCCCCGACCATTCATCATAAAGTTTTGGTCTGTCCAAACCGTACCCACCGCCCCTTGCCCCTTGCCCCTCGCCCCCCCCCCCCCCCCGTTCATTATATCCATATCCACAAATGGAAAACTTTTTCATTGCCAACTTTAAAGCGAATGAATGGAGGGAGGAGAGGGGACGGTAGAGGGGAGTGGAGTGGAGTGGAAGATGCTTCATCATTTAAGGATTCCCAATGCCAAATCTCCCTCTGTGAAAGGGGGGGGGGGAGCGGGGGAGGGGGGGCAACTCTCTTTTATATAGACCACAAATGCCGCCACTTACGTAATACATCACGAAATGTCCACAACAAGGTAAAAGGATTTGTGCAGGTGCTCCATTCTCCACTCGCTCCCCCCTTTTGGGGATTGGTGGAAGGGAGGAGGGGGACTGTTCTCCATATTTTTGTAAGCCAAAAATGCAGCTTAACATATCAGCGCCAACGAGCCACAAGCGTTGCCAGGCGAAATGGCAGGACCAGAAGCGGAACGAGAAGGAGAGCGAGTGGCAGGGGCAGGGGGCAGGGGCAGGAGGCAGGAGGCAGAGCCAGAGCCAGAACCCAAGCAAAGTGAGGCGGCTGAGCGCTGACCGTGCAACATTCTGCTCCATTCTGCCGCCAGCACCTGCCAGAGGAGTGGTGGGTGGTGGTGGGTGGGGAAAACGTGTTAGCGAATACACTCTCTCCACACACACACACACACACACACACACACAGTGGAGGGGGGAGGAGGGGGGTGGCGGCTGCTGCGGTAATTAATGCAGCGCGTTTGCGAAAATGCGAATACATTTCGCTGCAGCAAACGACGGAGCGACAGAACGATTTCAAGGTACCGACTATGGACCCCGGCCTCGTGGGGGCGCCACAGTGGGGCACAATCGAGCGGAAAGTGCCGGGCAAAGGAGAGGAGAGAGGGAGAAGCGAGGCGAGGCGAGTGTGCAGGGGTTGATCGGGTTGCCATGTGTTCGTACCCCGAATGGAATAAAAAGTGCAAAATATTAAATATTAAATGGAATGTAAACGAAATTTCGATGGGAAATGGATATCAACCGCAAGATTGGCTGCCTTCGCCACGCCCTGTGGCACATTTAAAGCTTGAAAGCCAGAATATATTCCCAAATAAAGTATTTAATACCAAAATCTATCAAAAATAATGATCTCCCATCTTTCCATTTATTGCAAAACAAAAAAACATCAACAATTGGGGGAATATAAATATCATTCGGTGAAGCCACAAAATTATAATAATTCCAAAAGTATTTCGATTATATTTGGAATACATTTATCCCGTTCTTTTTTTTGGGTTTTTTTCGCTAAAAATAAATGCATTTTTTGTGATGAATGCATTCCGATTATATAACAAAAAAATACCCCTAATACCGCATCTATCCCCCCCGCCAACCCACAAGCAAATAACTTGTGGAAAATCGAATTCATTTTCGCATTTTCGCATTTTCTCATCATAGATTTATCCGTGTTGCCGGAAAATACTTATGGCAAACTTTTGGAATATTTTAACTAAATTACTGTACTATGCCCACACACACACACACACCCAAGCACACACACACACACATGGACGGGCAGGGGCTTGCACAGGGAAAAATTGAAAACTCTGTGGAAAAGTGCCCCTTTGCCCCACTGTCGCAAAATGGTAACGAAGGGGGTGTCACTATGGATGCGAGTGCGTGGAGGGAGGAGGAGGGTGGGGGGTGGAGGCAGGGGGGCTGGGCAAATGTATTCACGCCGAAACGATTTTGGGTGCACGGCGACACCTTGGTTTGGCGCCCGCTAACTGTAAACACATACATATGTATGCACTGCTTGCAGGCACACATCCAAAGCACACACACACACACACACACACACACACACACAGACACTAACACACACACACACCCATGCGAGCACAGAGATGCAGATGCAGGATGCATGTGTGAAAAGTTGCACGTCTCCTCCATTCGCCTCCATTCGCCTCCATTCGCCTCCTTTTGCCTCCATTCGCCATTTGCACTGTTTTGCCCAAAATGCAAACGAGAGCAAACGAAGGAGTAACAGAGAGAGAGAGAGAGAGAGACAGAGAGAAAGGGAGAGGAAGAGCGAGAACGGGGGTAAATCCAGCGAATTTTTAAATTTGAATATGTTTTTCTTGCCATATCTTCTTTTCATTTTGTTACCCCATTCCACTGCATATTTCTCCATCACTATATCTATCTTCCTCCTGCGAGTCCTCCTGCGAGTCCTCCTGCGAGTCCTCGTCCCCGTTCGCTTTCCCTATTGCTACCGCTTTATCTTTTGCCACCTCTCTCCATGTGTCTCTCCCTGTCTCTCCCTGTCTCTCGCTACGATCTCCGTTTGCCATTTGTCTGCTTTTTCCCATACCCTTTCACTGGGGGGTATTCCAAAATATTCAAAAATAAGCCATTGCTTTTCAAGGGGTATTTTTTAAGAGGGGGTAATTTCTTAGAATTTACTAAGTGAAAAATATATAGAATATATCGTCTTCAAATTGGTTTCTAGCTGGGGCAGATCCCAGCTGAATCCTCCTTTCAGGGCTTCCCTATATAACGTGGCTATTAAAGATAGGATCACCATATCAAAAATTCCAATTAAAACCCAACAAAAGCTGGGATATCCAATGAATTCCTAGCCCAAAAATCTACCCCATACATTTCTTGTGTTATTTTTGTGGGAGTGAAACAGATTGGAGGAAGATTTCTATTTCGAAGACGTATTTATTCTCCCGAAGCGCCATTTAGAATGCACGCGCTTCGATCTACGTACTTTTCATCGGTATATTCGGTATTTTTTCTGGATTCCTGGTATTTTCATATTTTCCTAGATATATGAAAGTTCTACTGGGGCTGTCGTACTACTGATGGGGGCTCTCCTAATATATCCATCCTTTTCTGGTTATTTTATTAATTTGTTGGAATGACTAGCATCAAGGATCGACTGGATATAGCCTTGTCCGTCCGTCTGTCCCTCCTGTTTGAAGCCTAGTACTCAGAGACCACCAGAACTAGAGATTAGAACAAATCGGGAACAAATCGCAGATTCTTAGAGAGGAGGGACCATAGCCAACAGAAAGCGGAATCTGGAGCATCTCGGATCAATATTATAGGCAGATTAAAGCTATCCCTCTCCCTCTCTTCTTCGTGCAATGTGCTCGCTCTGACGGGGGGCTGGGGAGTAGCGAGAAGCGAATAACCGTGTATCGCTTATAGATGTAGAGCTGCGGCCCTTGCCGCTCGTCTCGCTTCGTTCCCGTTCCATTTCGCTGTTTTTGCCTTTGCTTTTGGAACTGTTTGTCTTACACGTCTTCCCGCTGGTTGTTTGTGTTATTTATTTGTTAGTTTTGTGATTCAAATGTATTCCTGACTTTCTCTCCCGCCCCAGCTGGCCTTCGCAGTACATATATACATGTATATTCGTACATATGTACTATATGCACGCGTATCTCTTGTTTTTCTTGTATTTTTTGTATTTTTTTTGCCTGTCTTCCGTTTTATTCTAGCATTCATTCCATTCCGAAGTGCCGCCGCTTATTATGCACATTTTAAATCATCATCTACGCAGCGGCAGCAGCGACAAAGATGCCCAAAAGAGAGAGAGAGAGAGAGAGAACCCTTGGCTCTGGAGAGTGGGGTGGGGGTGGGGGTGGGGGCAGGAATGACGGCTGTTAAATTAAGTACACTTTCATATGATGATGCCATTCATTCACACACGCACACCCACACACACCCACACCTCCATATGTATCTATGCATCTTTGAGATACGAGATACGAGTTGCCACAGTGGCAACGGCACTCTTGCAACATCCACAACTCTACTGCATATTTTCGTGTCTGGAAAAGTATTTCAAAATTATTTACACATAAAAAAGGATGCAAATATGTATCTTCGGGCTGCCAGAAACGAAAAGGATTGCCAATGTTTTAATCTGTGTTAAATGCTAAATTCGAAATGCAACAAAATCTAATTGCAACGTTGCAGCGCACAATCTTTGCAAAATAATCTCCGCATAAATCCCAAAAAATATGGAAATATGTTTCCAAATATCTGCATCTGTATCTGTATCTGTTGGATCCATTATGAATAAATCTTTAATAAATATTGCATTGCAATGAAAGAAAATTCAATGGTAATCCCCACACACCCCCCCTCCCCCCCCCACTCTTGATTACATAATAAAAATGCAAGACTTGTGCCACAAAAAAGGCAACGTGAGGGTGGGGTGGGGGGTAGGGAATGGCCCATCAATTGTTAACTGGAAATGTTGTTTCATTTAATTTGAAAGACATTTTCCGTGCCATTTCCCTGGCCGAATGCAGCGATTAGAGTGCAAGGTGGCCTCTGTTTGTCTTTTGTGGCATGGAAAACTCTAGGAAATCCACACACACACACACACACACACACGCACACGCACACGCCTTTACCTTTGGGCCATAAGTTCCAGTTGGCTTGTGGCATAACGGTAATTACGATGGGGCCAAATGTCGACCGATTTCCGCTCTAACAAACAGCAATTGATTGCAGTTATTGTTGTACCGGCTGCTGGTTGGCTGTCTGCCCCTGCCCCACCCCCTGTGCCTGCCCCCCCCCTGCCTGCCCCCTGCCCCTCTGCACCACTTTTCAAAACCGATTTTCTATCCATTCGCTTGTTTTTATTGCTATTCGCCCACGTTTGAGCCCCAATTATCATAAGAAATAATTTATAGGAACCACTGCTGCGTGACACCAAACGAAGTCCGTCCGTCCCTGCCCTTCCGTCCGTCCCTGCCCCTCCGTCCGTCCCTGCCCTTCCGTCCGTCCCTGCCCCTCCGTCCTTCCGTCCTTCTGTCCGTCCATCCCTTGTTGTAGGTGCACTTCAACTTTGATATTTTCTACCTTGGAAAGCCACTTCTAAGCAGTGTTGCCTCTTTAGCTCTGTGAGTGTGTGTGTGTGTGTGTGTGTGTGTGTGTGTGTGCCGCGTCCTAATGCATGCCAAATGGCCATGGGCATCAATAAAGCGTACGTCACTCTAATTGCACTCTTGCCTACCCCTAACCCTGCCCCTGCCGCTGCCCCATCGCCAATCTCCTGCTTTCTTTAGCCATATGCACTGAGAGAAATTTGTGGCCACAATTTGGCGGAGAAATGTCTGTGAAATCCACATTTTTGCGGTACCTTTTCCAAAAAGATGCATCTCTGTTGTTTAGGGTTTCCCTTGATCGGTTTCTGTTGCCATCTCCCTCTCTCCCTCTAGGAACTAGGATCAATTATATCTCCTTGTAGTCCCAAGTCTCTCCCCTCCTCTTGGATGACGTGCACTATCCAGTGTTTACTGGTCCCTGGTTCTCTGTCTCCTTTCGCTTATGGGAACATTTGTACAGGGCATCAAAGCGAATCTTCTGTAGTTAAGGGGCATGCAAAAGGTTTGCCCTTTGCCCTCCACAGAATCTACAGCGGGATATCCACAATCTTTGAGGATTGAGAATCGTAGAGGCGCATCTTTTGATCGGGAATTACAGCCATTATTGTAGCTCTTTCAGAAGAAGCAATACATATGATCCTCCTCCCCAACTCCCCCTCTCTTCCACCCCACCATTCTTTATGGTCTTTTCACTCCACTTTTCGGGCAGTGTGGCACAGACACCGACAGACAGACTGCTGGACACGCGTTGCAGTTACACTCGACTTTTTCGCACGCTCCCCCCCACTCGCCATTTCCCGCCCCGCCCCGCCCCTGTCTTTGTATGCAGTCAAAGGGGTAAAGGGGGTAAAGGGGGGTAACGGGGCTAAAAGTGGGTGAACTGTAATGCCATTAGCTGGCAGCGGCAGCGGCAGTGGCAGTGGCAGCGGCAAAGCCATTTGAAAGTTCAACACGTTCAAAGGTCCGTTCGCAACATGCAACATGCTTCACACTCTTTTTCCCGAGCCATTTTTATGGCCATCTCTCTGTATTCTTGGCGTTGAACAGTGGCACTGGCTACTCCCGCCTCCCGCCTCCCGCCGCCCGCCTCCCGCCTCCTGTGTCCTGGCAGTGGCTCTTCTGCTCTGCTCGGCTCTGGTCTGTCTTGGCCGTGTCCTTTTTGCGCAACTTTCACTGTTTATTCTGCTAAAAGCGCTGGCCAACACTCCTCATGCACTCGAAAGTCTTACCAAACACACGCACCCAGACAGGGGCTCCAAGGGGGGTGGGGGGGGGATAGAGGAGACACTCAGGCAGCTGCTGGGTCTACAAATACAACAGAAAAAAAAGGAGAGAGAAAAAAAAAAACGAGAAAGAACTCAAAAACCGAAGCGCAGCTGGAAAAGCAAGTGAGTTTCATGCCACTGCCACTGCCACTGCCTCAGTGCCACTGCCACTGTGCCGCCTCTTTTAATTGACTTTTTATGCGCACTTCACTCTCTGGTAGTACATAGCCCCCTTAGCCCCCCCTCTCTCTCCCCGCCTGTGTTTTAGCCAGTTGAATTTAACGCGCTTTAAGTTTGCCAATTGCATTGCCTCCTGCTCCTTGGGCTCCTTGGGCTCCTTCCTGCCTGTGGGAGTCGTCGAATGGCCATGGAATGGAATGCCATTCCAGCCATCGCCAACACCTCCTTCTCCACCCCCTCCCCATCCACTGGCCATGGCGCTCAGCCACTGTGACACTTTGCAAGCCATTAAGCATTTTCATTACCTGCCCTCCCGCCTGCCCCCCTCGCCTGCCCCCCTGCCTGCCCTCCTGCCCCCCGCCTGCCTGCAAGCCTGCTGCTTTGCATTTTGATAGTCCTCCTAAGCCTTAGTATCGTATCATTGTCGTTGTCGCTGTCGTTGCCGCCGTCGTAAGAGAGCCAGAAACCAGTGCCCCCTTCAGTGCCCCCTCCAGTGCCCCCCCCGACAGTGCCCCTGCTCCGCCTTCCCCGCCTTGGCCTTCGTGCATTTCGTGTTTTGTTTACGTGTGCCCTATTAATTGCCAGAGCGTCCAAAATGCAAATTGCAAATGCAACCTGCAACTTGCAACTTGCAACTGCAACAGCCAGGCAGGGCGTTGGAGAGAGGGATCTGTGTCTGGTTGCAGGCAGAGGAGAGGCGTGTTCCCCGAGCCGATGGACTCCACCGCAGAGTAGAGGGCAGCCCCCAAACGGTCGGCCCGGGGGCAGGGGCAGGGGCAGGGCCAGAGCCACTGATGGAGGCCGCACATCGCTGGACCGACAGACAGATACAGTTCTGCCTGGGTTCTGCCTGGGCTCTGGCCTTTTGTGCCACGAAGGACAATGTGAATTATTGTCCTGGTTTTGCATATTATGCCCCAAAGTTTGCCTCAGTTTGCCTTTCGTTTCCATTTCCATTACCATTTCCATTTCCATTGCCATTCGGCCGTCCATTCGTTTGGTGGGTAATTAAAACGCTTAAAGACGCATCAGTGCGTGACAAATCTTGCTTTTCACTTTTCCAGGGGGGGCAGCGGGGGCAGCGGGGGCAGCGGGGGAAAGGGGAGGGTGCAGTGGAGTGGCAAAGTAGCCTCCTGTCTTCCCATTGCCTTCCACTGCCTCCCAGTGCCTCCTTTTGCCTCCCCTTGCCTCTCCTTGACTCCCATTCCCTCCTTTTGTTTGTGTTTTAAAAGTTCCTGCCACATTTTGCGGATTTCTGTTTGCCAAAGGTTCGCCGGAAAGGGTTTTCCCGCCGATTGGAAGATTAATCCAGAGATTTCCAGCCAGAAATCAATTCGTTTCCCTGCAGGAAGAGTATCTTTTGGGGCCTCCATCATTGATCAAAAACCCTCCTTAAATATTCCATAAACCATATAAAGAGTAGCCATTCGCCATTTTCCAGCTTCCAGCTTCCAGCCATGGCTTTCCTATTGATTTTTCATACAAATATTCGAGTGGCCAGAGGTCTGTCCTGTCCTGGCTCATTGAGGACATCGTCAAGTGCCACAGGCACTGCTTCAGTGCTTCAGTGCTTCAGTGCCTGCATTCTGTCGTCTTCTGTCTTGTCATTGTTACGGGGATCCCCCCCCTCCACTCGAAACTCTGCACAAAATTCATTCAAGTAAATTTTCTTATAAAAGAGTTGCCAGTAGAGGAGGAGGAGGCAGAGGGGGCGGAGGAGGGGGCATGGCAAGCAGCTGCTTCGTTTGTGTCTGGGACAGTGGCCAACACTTGACCAGAGCCCCACAGAGTCTCGGAGATGATAAAGTGTTTCCTTCCCCCCCTCCATAGCCCCTCCCTCTCCCCCCCTCTCTATCTCTGGGGCTGTCTTGAGGCCCTAAACTGTTGAAATTTGTCACGAGCACACGCGATGCAAAGTCGAAACTTGGAGGAACAGCCACCATGGGATGTGTGTCTGTGTGTGCCACATGATTCTGCCACAATTAGTGGACGCAACAGAGGAGAATTTGTCGGCATAAAAATCTAAAAAGCCAAAAAATGACTTAATAGCCAAAAAGTTGTGCATGCGACAAAGTAAGCGTTCGTGCGTGGCATCAACGTGTGGCAGGGTGGTATTTTTGGGGTTGGATATTTGCGGCTCATATGAGTGACATAGCCAGGGCAGGGCAGGGCATAGGATAGACCAGGCGCTGACTTGTCGTCGGGGCACACGACAGCGACGGAGCCGCAACAGCCGCAGGAGGGACACAGAGATTCAGGAAGCCCTCTTGGTGGCAGTGGCAGTGGCAGCGGCAGTCAGCAGCGCGCGTGCCGTTAGGAAAGTTGCCAGTCCCACCCCCTCAATCCCCCTCCCCGCCCCGTCCACTGGGTGGCAAGCCAAAAGCCGGGCCAAGTCCTCAGTTAGCCGCCAGAATGCCGCAAGAGAATGCGTGCCTGTGGACAACAACATGTCAGCAGCCTCGTCTCTACCATGCTATCCCCTCCCCTCCCCGCCCCATCCCCATCCCCAGCCCCATCCCCATCCCTATCCCTGTATATATGTACATCTTTCTCTCTCGTTTAATTCATAATATTCTATGAATGAAGTGAAGTGTGGCATGCTGCAGGCTGGCAGGCAGGCGGCAGGCGGCGATGGAGAGTGAGCAAAGTTTTTGAGACTAAAGCAAATGCCCAGCTGGCAATTATAATTTTCCCCGTTTTCACCCATTTCCCCCCATCCCCCCTCCCCCTGCACTCCCCGTTTCGTTGTGTGTTAAAAATATGATTCAATTTGCTTTGCCTTCCGTTGAATGCCTGCCCCCCCCATGCCCCCCCTGCCCACCGCCTGCCCTGCCTGCCGATGCGATGTCGCTTCGAATGAAAAATAATTCATAATTTCTTTTGCTTTTTTTTTTGTTCCTTTTCAAGAGGTGTTTTTGGGTTGGCTTCGGTTTGCGGGGAATTATGTGAGTCCTGGCTGAAAGTTGTGCAAAGATCGGAACGAAGTAAAGGCTTAAGGGATAAGTGGACTCGGAGAAAAAAGCACACAACCATATTTAAATAAAAGAGGGATCTCTCTTGATTTAAACCCACATTTAATTGATTTATTAAACACTTTAAAATCAATCACGCAAATACAAATGAATTTCAATAAAAGGCACAAATTCGTTGGAAATTTGTTCAGTGTAAAAAACAAAAAGTAAAACCCGAATGTGCCTAGCCGAAGGCAAACGAACTGCCTTCGTAGTGTGTTTCAGGAACGAAACGGCAGAGTGAACGGCAGCCGCAGTGATCCGAAGGCAGGATTCGTGAAGTTCGAACGCTTTAAAGTGTGCCCTGTGGATTCACACTTCTAGAGATGGACAGCAGCCGGGCTGCTTCTTTTCCCTCTTCTTTTGTGCATTCAAAACTGTCGTTTGTCTCCCGATCTTCAATTCACCCACGTAGGTGGCTTCGCTGCTCTCACGGCACAGTACTGCTCATGCTCTCGCTAATGCGCTCTCTCACAGAAATTCATTCAATGCTGCCGGCCCGCTATTAGTCGGCCAGCAACAACAACAATGCGAAACATTCGGGCAGCCCGAGCATCGGCGAGCTCATGCATCGCTTGCTCTCAGCACAACCGAGAGTGCCTTGATGAGCGAGAAAGAGAGGAGCGAAGTTTGCTGTTGCTGAAAAGAGAGCGCCAGCGAGCTAGTCGGATTTCTTGCACGAGCATTGCCTGTTGTTGTTGTTGTCGTTGCCCTTCTCTGTTCTTATCTCCTTTGCGATCGTATGCCGCGACTGCATTTCGTTTCTTTTGCACACAGCTCTTGCATTTTCGAGGCGATTATTGCAGGAGTATGTGATGGTTGTATGGCAATTCCTTCAAGCTTTCTTCTAAAAACCAGCAGTGCTTGTTATTGTTTCTCTCATTTATTCTACAGGGTATTCCCTGGACTTGCTGTAAATTTTGTATCAGATTCTTGTTTTTTTTTTTCGACATTAAAATTGATTCGCTTATCCACAGAGCAGCAGCGGCAGCGGCAGCGGCAGTGGCAGTGGCAGGAGGGCGGAGGAGAAGAGTAGGCAAAGAATGATAGAGAAAGGAGGAAACAGAGATAACCATCCTCCGCTTTTCGCTCTCTGTCTGTCTCCCTCTCTCTTCGACTGATGGCTGTCTCCGCTGATTAGACTTAGAGACGACGACGACGATAGACGACGGCGTGTAAATGGCGCCTGGCAAAAGGTGTTGATGATGATGTACATAAAGTGCCGTTGGCTGAATGCCTGTCAGGCGGAGGAGGACCCAAAGAGACGCAGAAAGAGATGGAGCGAGCGAGCGAGAGAGAGAGAGAGAGCAAAGGGTGGGGCTGGGTGGAAGGTTAGGAACTGGCTAAAAACTTGTCGCCGCGCACGGAAGCACAAAAATTGAATTGACATGACAGTCGTTTGGGTTCCAGCAACAGCAACAGCAACAGGAACAGCTATAGCTATAGCTACAGCTACAGCTGCTCTTCCCAGATCTCCCGATGATGTGGCATGAGGCAAGAACTGATGCTGCCACTGGAGGAGGGGCGGGAGGCAGATGGCTGCTGCTGCTGCTGCCGCTGCTGGGGCAAGGCAACCATCAACTGACAACAGTTTATGTTGGGGACGACAGTTCGGAGCACGCTTCATAAAATTCATTTCCGTGCCGCCACCGCCACTGCCACTGCCACTGCCACCGTTGCCCCATAGCTGTTGCTGCCGCTGTTCCAAAAGTGATTAAAATTATAATTAAACTGTGATGGTTGTCTCTCTCCCTCCCCCCCACCACTCCCCACTCTCCCCCTCTCCCTCTCTCTCTCTCTCGTTCTGTCTTTCCTGCCCTCTTTCGCTGCAGACGTGGGGCTGTAGGAATATTCAATTTAAACTAAATCCTCAATTCTCTCAAGTACAACGCGGCGTATGAGCAATGTCCAAGGAGAAACAGAGACAGAGCGAGGAGAGGGCTTTACAGAAGGGGGGGGGGGGGCATGTGGCAGGGAGAGTGGGGGAATCATTTTATGCATTCAACATCCTCCGTCCGTATCCTATCCTGCAGTCTGTCCATGCATTCAACGGTTCATTGGTTGCTATAAATATATAATACGTGACAAATACGTGCCCGAGCTCTTTTCAATCCCGACTTCGGAGCCCACTCCCCCCTCCCCCCGCTCCCTGCTCCCTGCTCCCTGCTCCCTGCTGCATGATAAAAACGTGTGTATGTACAAATCCTTGCCAGAACATTTGCCATTCCTCACGGAAAGGAAGGCGAAGGACTCGGCGGAAGGAGGGACGGAAAGGAGGATGCGAGCGAAGAAAGAAAGAAAGAAATGGTTAGCAATAAAAGTGTTCAGCGTGCTGTTGCATGTAAGAGAGGCAAGCGGCAAGAGGCAAGCGGCAAGAGGCAAGAGGAGGGGGCAAGGGGCAAGGGATGGTGCGGTGTGGCAGCAGAACAGGTTGTAGTCCAAGATGGAACGCACTTGTTGATTGGCACTCAATGTTGCGTCTTAAAGGATTGATGTACTACCCGGGGAGTCAGAGGTGGAGGAGGAGGTGGAGTTGGGAGTGTGTGGCAGGGACTGGCATGTGGCATGCGGCTGAATATGGCCGGCAGAGGTGGCGCGTTCTGGGACTGTGAACTGTTGCCTGGGGCAACGTCAACGATGCACGTGCAATGGCTGCCACTTCTTCTGCTCCTGCTCGAAATGCACTGCACATTATGCCCCCCCCCCCCCCCCCCCCCCCCCCGTGTCGTGGCAAGGTGATGATGTTGCATGTGTGCCAAATGGGAGCTATGCATGTACATTTTCCAGAGTGCGGTATTGTAACTATGAATACGTTATGGCTCTGGCCTCTCCGGCTCTCCGGCACTCCGGCACTCCCCGCCCTTTGCAAATGGACATCCGATTACGAGTCGATTGGGGCAATAGAATTCCACACGAGACGACAAGGAATATCGAATGAACTTTTGGGTTTTACGTGTATGAAAGGTGTGTCCTCCGTCCTCCGTCCCCCTTTCCCCTTTAGAGGCTGTCTTTGAAATGAATCCCCTCCCCACCCCCCTGAAAAAGCAGGGGTTTCCATAGTTTTTCAACACATACTACCTATCATCTACCCTGCGTCTAATCATCCCATCATTCCATCAATCCATCCATCCATCCATCCATCCGTCCGTCCATTGAGCAGCAACAAGCCCCAGCAATGAGCGGTGCGCTTATTCCATTTGCTTAGACATGAACAAAAAAGGGGGTGGGGGCAGAGGGGGCACAGGGGGCACCCACACACACACACACACACACATTCGCAGACACAGATCAAAGGCGGAGACGAAACGGAGGGGAGTGACTGGCAAAAGCGCAAAAAAAAGGCAGAAAAACGGAAACGGAAATTGAAAATCTGAAGCTTTTGGGGGGAGGGAGCACAGGGAGGGGGGGGGGGGGGGGGAGAGCGGAGCGAGTGAGCTGTGAATCCTATTTCAAGTGCAATCTTCAGTCTCGCAGGTTCCTCTGTTCGAAAGTAATTCAATAGTTGGCGGACGGCGGCTCTGCGTGGGATACCACTGCCACTGCCACTGCCACTGCCACAGCTGCCCCAGCCCCACCGCTGCCACCGCTGCTCTGCGTCTCTTCTGCTTTTCGGGATGGATGCTGCTGTTCGTGGCATTGAATGGCAATCGAGAGTGGCACGTAATGCCAACAATTGCACACCAATGCAAACACAGACAAAGGGGCGGTGTGGGGCAGGGCGTTGGGGCAGGCACAGGATCCAGAGCTAGAGCCCGAGCCAGAGCCAGAGCTGGAGCCAGAGCCAGAGCCTGGTTCTCTCGTTCTCAGGGTCGGGATCTCGGGGTCTGGCTGGGGCCAAAGGATATTGGAGGGATTGTGATGCTGTTGCTGCTCATTGGTTGCATTGCCTGCTGCTCGATGGGGGAGCGTTGCAGCGCACACACACGTTGCACGTGTGTAGATAACGTTTACTGCTGCGGCAGCAGCTGCTTACGGCTTAGGTGGGTCTTTCCACCTCCCCCTGGTGCCGGTCGCCCGCTGCCCTGCTGGGATTTCGTCTCCTCCACATGCCACATGCCGCATGCCCCGCATGCCCCCTGCCATGCGTACACGAAATTCATTTATGTGTGCACGCAAATCCCTAATCCCTAGTTTTTGCTGCCTGTTTGTCTCCTGCCTGCCCGCCTGCCCGCCTGCCATCCGCCCGGAGGAGGAGCCACAGGACGAGGCATCAGGATGACACCGACAACGATGCTGACAACATTTGCAGGAAATGACTTTTGAGCGGTTCCTCTTGTGGGTCTCTCCCCCCCTCTCTCTCCCCCTCTCTCCCTGTCTCTTTCTAGGCTTAGTAACGAAATAAAAGCTGCGCCTGCCACCCAGGTTCCTTCTGTGATTTCTGTGCCACAAGCTCCTCCGTAGTTCCTACCAGCGGTTACCTTCGGAAGCCACGCACCTCCATCCTCCATTCTGCATCCTGCATCCTGGATCCTGCATCCTCCATCTCCATCTACGTCTCAGCCTTCAGCCGTGCCGCCTGCGACCGACACAAGATTGATGTAGCATTCATTTGATGCGGATTAGTATTTTATAGCTGCACTTCACTGCCACGTGGGGCAGGCACACAGTAGATCCACTCCAACCCCACCCCGCCTCCCCCCCCCGTAAACGCACAAAAGGCGAAAAGCTTGTGCACTTTTCCCCACCCTCCCCCCTTTGGTCCCTTTTCCTTTCCCCGTACTTTTGCCAGGAATTGATTGCCGCCACTCCTGCCCCATGCCCCAGGCCCCCACTCCCCCCCCGCCGGTGCCTTATCTACGTGCGTACTTTTGTGCGCCCCTTCGCCATCATCTGATTGGGGTCAGCTATTGACAGGGGGAGGGAGGAGGAGGGTGGAGGGAGGAGCAGAGTGGTTGGGGGGCATGGCTTAGAGGCTGGTGGCAGGTAGCGCCGGCTCTTGTTGCTGCTGTTGTTTAGCTGCTAAGTTGCTTACTTGATTTGTAGCACAAATTCAATTCAATTGGCTCTGTCCTCCCCCCACCCCCCGCCCCCCTCTCGCACTTTGGTAATCAATAGCCGCCGACTGACCCCTGGATTTGATTTCACTCGGCTACAAAGTTGCGTTTCGATTAGAGGCAGTCGTCGTTGGTCCTGCCAGGTCCTGCCTGGTCCTGCCTGGTCCTGTTTACGAAGTGTTGTCCATCGGAACGGAACGCATTCGAATGTGGCCCTTTGTTTAGGATTCTGTACATATTTCAATCTTCTTTTGTTGGCTAAACGCTTTGAATAGAGCCCCCCACCCCCTCCCCCTTACTCGGAGGGGCACAGGGCTAACCCGTAGATAGCGATGGAAGCTCTCCATATCGAATGTTCTTGAGACACTTGGGGGTGGCTTTATCCTTGGAAAAAGTGTCCATCGCCTTTGTGGTGCAGTGTAAATCGCTGGCTGCCTTCATGGTTTGATTTGTGGACTGTGGCACTGTGGCACGATGGATATTAGTGGATGGCTAGAGAGGATGAAACACCCCCCCGTTGGGCCCCGTTGGGCGGCCTGTTTTAGTGGCTTATTCCGGGTGTAAGTATGAGTGGCTCCTTCCGATGGGTGTGCTGAGGGGGGGGGGGCATAACCGCAAGCTACTAGATGGAAAATGGAGGAATGTGCCGGCGAACTCCTTGGCGCTGCTGCAGCGCTGCAAATTAATTAATTTTGACGAGGAACCAAAGGAAATGGCAACCATTTTTCCTTGACTGACTGACTGCCAGGCAGAATGCCAGGCAGCGGCAAGTATAAATTGTATGTGGCAGCAGGCGGCAGGCAGCAGGCAGCAGGCGGCAGTCAGGGTCCTATGCAAAAAGGCTAAAACGAGGCAAGGGGGGGGGGGGGGCTGGCGATGATGGGTGTGAGTGTAATTACTTGCACACCTGTCGACACACTCATTTAATAGAGACAGAGAGGGAGAGAGAGTGAGGTGCAAGTTTGTCCGGAATGTGCCGTGTGCCCCATCTGGCGGCGGGTTTAAGTAATTTCGACCACTCTACCAAGGGCAGGCCAATCGGAGTCGGATGGGGAGTCGGTGTCGGAGTCCCGAGACTGCTGCTGCCTGCCACAATTGCAAATGATTTTCACTTTCAGATCGAAATGAATATGCCACTAGCCCGAAACCTGCCACAATCCCCACCTCTCTCTCTCTCACCCTCTCTCTCTAGACAGCCTCCAGTGGCGGAAGCGCATAAATATCCTTGCCACACACCACACACATACACCTTTGCAGGCTTGCCACCTATTGGGGCAACGCTAAATGTTGCCGCTCTGCCTGATAAATGACCCTTGAACACCTTTAAGTCTCCACCCTGCTCCCGCCTGGCCCCTCCCCTCCCCTCCCCTGCCTGCCTGCCAACCCCAAAAACTTTGGCGCCTGACCGCCGCCGCCCTCGGAGGAGGCATATAAATTGAAAGCTATTTATCATACACATGCCACACACACACATGCACAGGGGGACCAAGTGCCTCTCTGTGTGTGTGTGTGCGTTCGTATGTTAACTAAGTTTTTGGTTTCGTCCCAGAAACGGAAATGGCAGCCGAAATACTGAAGCAGAGAACAATCACCTATGAAATACTCATTAAGAACATTTTGGGGATGTTTTTAAAGCGATTTAACGGGGTTTTAGCAGGGGCTTTTCCACAGGCAGGCAGACAGGGAGACAGGCAACGATGATGGAATGCTCAAATATTTCAATTTCCATTGATTTCCTTGGACTTCAGGAAGAGAAGAGAGAGAGAGAGAGAATACTTGGTGCCAAATACAAGCACTACCTACGTATTCCACAAATGCAAATCAGAATCAAGAATATTAATCGAATATTTTTGAAAATTTAAGCTCGGATCTTTCTATTCTTCAGGCAAATTTGTGAATATTTTTTGTAGATTTTCGCTTTGCCTTTCGTCTGTGGCTCTGGATCTTCTTTTGATCGACGAGGCTTTGCTTCGCTCTCACGGCACAACGAATGCTCTCACAATTGCGTCGCTCCAGTGCTCGCACAGCAACAACAACAACAAAGCGCGTCACTCTGCCGAAGCCGAGCTGCTGCGATTCTTGCAAGTTCGTTATCTCTCTCGCCGTGGAACATGTCCGATCCTGCTCGTTTCGTCTGCGAAAAGCCGAACTCAGCCTGGGGCCACGACTCCCGCTTTCAGCGCTTCCATATGCAGGGAGGGAATAACCAAATTCAGGTTACGACTCTGTTTCCTCCTTTTGCATTTGGTCTGTTGTCTTATCTCTTGATCTTCGTTTGATCTGCGAGGCTTTGTTCGCTCTCACGGCACAATAAATGCACTCGCAGTTGCGTCGCTCCAGAAACAACAACAACAAAGCGCGATTCCCGGCCTCTCGATGCAGCGCTGCTGCGTTTCTTGCATTGCGAGCCGGTTCGTTATCTCTCTCTCTCCGTCGAACATGTCCGATCAAGTTCATTTCGTTTTGCGAGCTGCGCTTTAAGCTCTCCCTCCCCCATAAGCGGGAATGAGCCGACGATTCTTTGTTCTCAGCGCAAACACAGGGACTCGTGTGGGCCATGTTTTTGCTTTTTGCCTTTTGCTTTATTCCGCAAACCCGCGTTGCAACCATCATACCCAGCCTTAAACAGGAAAAACAAAGGACCGCAAAAACACTTATTACCTACAAAAATATGTAGGGGTGGGGGGATTGCTTCATTTCCGGCCACACTTCAAATTGGATTCTCTCCATCTGAAGGCCCTGTGTTCTACTTTCTCCCTTCTGTCTCCCTCTCTCTCGCTCGCTCTCTCTTTTCTCTTTTTGGGTTGTACTTTTTATACATTTTTATATTGTTTTTTGTTTTTGTTTTATTAAGTCGAGCATTTCACTGTACATTTAATGCAACACTGAGCCGCATAAATTGCCTCTGGCTTTCGGCTCGTTTCTTGGCATGCGGCAGCTGTTCTGTCCCCAGCTCTCCCGCTCTCCCGCTCTCCATCTCTCTCACTCTCGCTCTCTGCCTTCGTCTATTAGTCTCATATGTGCCATAAAAAATTCGTATAATCGTAGACACTGCCGCCACCACTCCATGCCACCTCCACTCAGCCTCAGCCCGCCAGCGTCCGCCTCCCCCTCCCCCTTCCCCTCAGCCTCTGCTCTGACTGCCTGCCGTTTGTCCGCATCCGCATCCGTATCCCGCAGAATTGTTTCGTCTGCTGGATGCAATCCAAGGCCATTGTTATCCATAGTTAGCCATTGGCAGTGCCGCATGTGGCGCAACAAGACCAGTGGCAGTGGCAGTGGCAGCAGCATCCAGAAAATGAATGAAAATTAAGAGTTCTCTTGTGAAAATGGTGTGGAAACTGTCTGGGTATTCAGTTGTCGATCGCCTCCTCGGAGTGGGACTACTTATGTGGCTCCTCATTCGAATGCACTTCCTGGCCATTACTTCTCCATTCTAAATGATCTGCCACACCAGAGTTTCCTCCTAGTTCGGAACTTCCTTCTATTTCCCCAAGCTTCCTATGAATGCAATCCCTTGGCACAAACTTTACTTCGAGTCGCGAATATTTCCGGCATTCATGTCGCTTTCTTTTTCCCGGTTCTGTTTCTGTATTTTGGCTAACTTTAAAATACATTCGTCTGAGGCACAGCATGAGGCGATAACTGTTGTTAAAAGTCAACAGAAAGCAGTGAAAAGACTACAACAGGTTAAGATTTCAACAACAAAAGCTATACACTAGCTTAACAGCGCCAGAAACATACCAAATAAGAACTTTCTTACACAAATATAAACTCAACAACAGCATCAGGAAATCAACAACAGCACAAGACATTCAAAAACTGTACAAAAGCTCCATAACAACTCAACAACAACACAAGAACTACAAGCGTCAGAAACATCCCAAATAAGATAATTACAACAATATAAACCCAACAACAGCATCGGGAAATCAACAACGGCACAAGAAATACAAAAACTGTACAAAAGCTCCACAAAAACTCAACAACAACAACTAGAAATATGAAATTCAACCGCCAAAACTCAACAAGAATTTAAAGGCAACCAAAACTCTTCAAAACCTCAACAATAGTAACCAAATAGTAACTGGAATTCAACAACTCAACAACAACTGAAATACAACAACAACTGCATGAAGCAATCAACAGTAACTCAACAACAACGCAAGAAAAACCATTACAACAACTCAATGGGAATAACAACAACATCATAATCTCAACAACAAGAACTAGACAGCTGGAACTGAACAAAAAACTACAAAAAAAAGAGTCTACAACCATCAAAAACTATAATAAAACTACATGCAACTTAAACGCAACAAAAACGACAAGCAGCAGCAACAACAACAACAACAACAACTGGTTGAACATCATCAACAACAGCAACAGCAACAACAACAACAACAATAAATGACAACAGATTTACGGTCTCCAAAAGTCTAATTAGCGATAAAGACTCCTCTAATATTTGTCACTTGAGACCGAAAAATGGCAGCAGCAGCAACAGCGATTGTGCCAGAGAGAGAGAGAGAGAGAGAGTGAGAGAGATGGCTTATGGGAGTTGGCTTACGCTCGGTGAGAATGGAGAGGGCTTTGGGGGGAGCGGGAGCGAACGAATACCCGCCGCAAAACGATGCCAAATTGCAGCTGGAAGTGATTCCCTCTCCTTGCTGCTGCTGCCGCTGCCGCCTTGCCTGTGAATCTGCTTCGAGCCAAAACAGATTTTCTCGTTTTGTTTATGAAAAACGAAGCAAAATGTTGAGATAACGAATTGGGAAAGGGGGCCTAGGGGGGGCTAGGGGGCGGTATGCCATTTCCTTGGCCAAAAATCTTCATAGACAAAACGAAGGCAGGGGCGGAGGCGGTGAAGTCGTGGGAGGCGGTGCCTGCCACGGATTAATTGCAAAAGGTGAGAGCACACAGAGAAAGAGAGGGAGGGAGAGGGAGAGAGAGAGAGAGAGAGAGTGGGGCATGAACGTAGCCATTAGGCAAAAGGTGGGCGGGGCAAACTCATTTGGCATTTCGAGTGCTTTTTGACTGGTTTTATTGTTGTTTCGGTTTTTGGTTTTTGGTTTTTGCTGGCAGGGAGGGTCGTCTGAGGGGGGGGGGGGGGGGGGGGGGGAAGGGGGGTTGGAGTTTGAGCCATGTTTCGCCTGCCAAGAACGATAATAATAAAATACAAAGCAAACGAGCGACGAAACTCCCAACAAAACAAAACAGCAGGAGATTATATTCCTGGTCTAGATCCAAAAAGCCATCGTTGGCCATAAAAACTTAACGCTTTTGCCATTTTGACCACAAAATGATGCATTACTTCCAGGACTTCCCCCCGAAGGACCCCCCAGGACCCCGCAGGACCCCTCCTTTACCCGCTCTGCCCAGCTGGTGCCGAGGTGAGGGCAGACCTCTGATTAGCCTCCCAATTTGACACGAGGGACACCATAGATAGAACACCCCACACGCCCCCCAAAAAGCAGGAAGAAAGCACAAACTATTGGTATTTTGTCTTTGCCCCTCAAGATGGGTGGGGTAGGGGTTTGGGGGGGGCATGGGAAAAAGAAAAACTCATTTGCCTGCCGTCTTGTGCTCTCCGCCTTATTGAAATTTTATGCAAAAAGTCAAAGTCGAATGAAAACTCACGTCATGACCGGGCAATAATTTGTTGTCCTGCCTTGCCCCCCCCCCCCCGCCCCCCCCGCCAACCCTGTCGTTGGGTCCTCGCGGAAAATGTTCATCTAATATTGCCATGGGGCATGCCCCACCGTGCAATTGCCGTTTCAAAATTTATTTCACTTTCCAAGAGCCAAATGAAAATGCGAAAGAGAAATGTGAAAGGTTTATGCCCCCCATTTGATGCCCTAACATTGGGGGGGAAGCTTCGGATGGGGATTACGGATTATAGGTGGGAATACGGATCGGGCATAGGTATATATATCTTCTATATGCCACCTTTGCTGCAAAGAAAGTCTGTTGAAAAGAGGCAGGGATTCGTCTTTGGGGAACCTTTGGAAAGGGTTTCCTTTGGAAGGTTCCATTCTCTGCTCTGTAGATCTGCTTGGTATCCGATCGGAGGGGCATTCCTCTGGCATTTAGTAGCCAGAAGCCAGGTGTTCAAGGAACCAAACGACAGCTGCACTTTATATACTCCTAATAATTTATATTTCATATTATATACACCTACCTTATATTTCTTAGATATTTTTGAAAATTTATAGCTCAAAAAGTAGTATACTTGTTTATTCTTTATATCCTTATTTTTTTGTATTTTCTGGGGGGGGGTTTTTTTTTGTGTTGTATTTTCTGTTACCATAATACTCCTAATACTCTTCTTTAGGGGAATTTATAATAAAGAACCAAAACACTGAAAGGAAGCCCTGAGAGAAAGAAGAAGAAGAAGCAGAAGAGGCGAAGGAGGAGGAGGAGGGGGAGGCGAGGAGTGGAGTGTGGAGTGGAGTGGAGCTCGCGTAACAATGAAATTGATACTTTTTTAAATGCGAGTGAAAGATGGGAGTAGAAATGGGAATGGATAGGAGGGGGAATGGGGCGCGATGGGGCAGGGGCAGGGCTTAGTGTACGGCGGTGTGGAGGGGGGGGGGGTGTAGCTTATGCGCCTCTCAAGAGCGCTCTGTTTGCTTGTAACTCAACGTTCGTCAAGTGGCGGCGGAGGTGGAGGTGGGGGTGGAGCCACGGCCCAGGCATCATGTGGTACGTGCCGTGAATGCGTGAGAGATTTGTATTTGCCTGCGCGTTGCGGCACGGCCATCGATACACTCCAGAAAACACACAGTTGGAGGCGGAACGAGAGTTGGGGCGGGGGCGGGGCGGGCACGGGGGCGCACGCGGGCATCAGGCATTCAAAAAAACAAATGGAAAATGTAATGATTATTTGTTTAGCTAATGCCGCACAAAGTGGACCTAGGAGCTTCTGCCACTTTCCATCTTGCAATCCTCGTTGCGCATACGCCCCGTGGCACACTTGATTGCTGCCTATCAATATCGCCGCCACTCCACCCACGCCCCCTGCTCCTGCCTGCTCCTCCCTGTCCTCCCTGTCCTCCCTGACCTCTCTGTAACTATTTTCTGGGGGCGAACTGTTGCTCATATTTTTGGATACACTCTGAAGGAGGAGGAGGGTTTGAGGATTTCGATTAAGGAGAGGAGGCATTTCTTGATTGGAATTAACTCGGGATTTGTTATGGGTGTGTGTATTGCCGGCTTAAAGACCTGGCCATAACGGATATCTGCCTCAGAAATCAAAGGTTTCAAAGAAGGACTACCCCGTATGTTGTGCCCATCAATTGTTGTACACAACTGTACTGGTAAGTACTGCCCCCCCTCCCCCCCATAGATCATAAACAAAAGATTGATCTCTATGGGGCTTGGGGGGGGGGGTTTCTCTGTTAATTCTCTTGATTTTTCAGCTTCCTTTTTTGATTTTTGGCAAATTAGCAGCTGTGTGAGAAATTTAGCATATTTGTTGCTTCTGTTTATAGACGACCCCTCTACTCTCTGCCTCTTTGCCTCGCTGTGGCCCTCTCTCTACCTATCTTTTCTGTTCTTTCTTTCTGTTTCTTCCCTGCTGCCGATGGGTGGTGGTGGTGGTGCTGCTGCTGCTGCTGTTGGCATTCTGTTTGCCATTTCGATTTGGCACAATTTGTCACTGGCAGGCAGGCAGGCAGGCTGGCAGGCAGGCAGAGGCTGTCATCTTATGGCTTGTTAGTTGGGTTTTGTTTGCCTGTTTGCCTGTTTGCCTGTTTGCCCAGCCAGCTTATGGACACCAACAAGTGCCCCGGCGACCCGACTTTAAAGCGGATCTCCATGGGTCGGCTCTCCCAGGGTGTTCGTCCTTTGCTCTGACTGATATGTGGCAGGGCTATGTCGCTTGTCGTTTCCCCTCTCTCTCTTTGTCTGTGTGTGTGTGTGTGTGTGTGTCGTCGTCGTCATTGTCGTTTTTGTTTACACAGTTGGCAATGCTGTTGTTCCCGTTGGTCCTGTCCTGTCCTGTCCTGTCCTGCCATCGAGCCACATCCTCTTGGCCTGGTCAACGTGTGGCTGCTTATTGTTGCCTCTTGGCCCCAGCCCCACCTCGCCCTTCATTTGATTCTCCCTCTCCCTCTCTCTCTCTTTCTGTCTCCCTCTTTCTGGTTAAGTGTCAATTTGATGCTGCTGCTTTTTCATGTTTCATGTTGCCACCTCTGCCACCTCTGCCGCCTCGGCCGCTGCTTCTGTGTTTGCCATAAGTGCCACATTTTGTATAGCAAGTTAAGCCACTAATGAGGCGGCCACCTGCCGTTGCTGCCACTGCCGCTTGCCACACTGCCACTGGCACACTGCCACTTGCCAATGCCGCTTGCCAATGCCAATCAACGTGGCAGCCGTGGCCGCCGTGGCAGCCGTGGCAGCCGTGGAGCGGAGTGTTAACACACAAAACTAAATTGCTTGGTAATTAGTATGAAAAATTGCGTGCAACAAAAGCAGGCGGAATCCAGTTGGAAAATGAAATGAAATGAAATGTTCAGATGTTCAAGTGGCGAAAATGGATACCGGGAAAACGAGAAGAGGCTCCTTTACAGCCCGCAGGATAGATACGGGCCACATGCACAGATATCGCCATGATATACGATAGATATCAGAGTGGAAGTCTCTTTGTTCACTCTTTCGGAGGGTCTTCTCTTCAACGGGTAGCATTTGTAGGCCCGGAGCAGGCCGTAGACACTCTAGTAGGAGTCCTTAGCGGGAGTCCTTGCACTCTCCAAGGAGAAGATGTCTCGAAAGAAACAAAGCAAATCCCTTCGAGACACTCGAATCACAATAGATATCTTTTGTAGACCAGTTTGCATTCTCTAGCTCTCTGCTGACTGAAATGTAGAGCCGCGGCCCTTGCCATTTTTGCCAGAGTTTGCCTCGATCGAGGAGTGCGAAATAAGACCTAACGAGACCATTTGCCATGTTCCATCTCCCCATTTACCTCCTTCCTCTGGAGGTTCTTCCATCATGTGCCTTTTTGGATGATTTACAGAGTGAAAAACATTCGATTTATTGGGTTAAATCGTGCAAGAAGTGGCAGCTATTGAGAAGAACTGTGAAGACTCCATTTTCTGATAGATTTCAAATGATTTTTGTGCAAAGGGCCATACCCTTTATAGGAAAAGAGGCAAAAGCTGGAGGTGAAACCGTAGCTTGGAGCTTCTTTGGGGGTCTTATTTGCCATTGAAGAATCCTTCACGTATGACTGCTCCATAAATGATACACACATAAAGCAGAGAATGTTCTACTAATAGGAAATATCATGAGATTCCAGATTCCATTCGATACTCAAAGACTTTTCCCAACGCTCTCTTTCCTCTCTCGCTGCCATTTTCCGTTCCCCGTTTGCCGATTATCTGCTCAGTCGAGTGTGAAATCTGTAACCTCTAATCCGTAATCCGTAATCCGTAATCCGTAATCCGCAATCCGTGGCTGCGCGTCCCGTCCCTCATCACAATTTCAGAAGCAGTTGTGAAATGTGATTTGAGAAATCCAAAGAGACCTAAAGAGATTCAATTATTGTGGGTACACTCCCCCTCTCCCTCCCCCCCTCCCCCCCCTCTCCCTACCCTTCTTCGAACCCTTTTTCGCTGCATTCGAGCCAAGTTTTTTTTGGGATAATCCACGGGCAGGCAGGCAGGCACTCACTCTATCTCTATCTCTGCCTTGTCCCCCGCTTCTGAAACCCACTTCAATTTTTAATGAATCCAATTTTTGGGGCATGTTTCCCTGCTGCCTGCTGCCTGCCGCTGCCTGCCTCCTGCCTGTTCGTGTGGTGTTTTCTGCATTAATTTCATAATTTTCTGCTATTAATTATAATAGAATTTTTCAGTCAGTGGATCCTACGTTTTCGTCTTGGGGTTTTCTTTCGGCTTTCGCCTTGGCGCCAAAAGTTTTTCCCGCTTCGTTTTTCATTTTTCATTTTTCGCTCCGTTGTTATTATTATTATTATTATTATTATTATCGGCCACCATCATATGCCCGTAATTAAAACTTATTTTTCGGCGTGGGGCGGGGCCGGGGAAAACCAACAAAAAACTTAATTCGCTTTCACCCTTGCCCGCGTCGCTGGCATCGTCCTGGGTTGGGTACCCGGCAATCAGCGCCTGTTTCGTGATGAGGCTCGTCAGGAGAATGGGGGTTGCCGGTGCCGGTGCCCCAAACACTTTAATACATCGAAATCTTGGACGCACGTTTCCTAAGTAATGGATTCAATTATAAAGTTGAAAATCCTTGGCGGCTTTGGGCACTCACTCCTTCGGCGTCGAATTACGATGGCATCGCCATTGCCGGGGCAATCCGACTGGAAATGATTCGCATAAATTCACAATAAATTATAAGGAAATCCTTTAGGGGGCCCCCTTGCCCCCCATGCCCCCCTTGCCCCATGCCACGGCTCGGGGCAACGCCTCTCTGTCGATCGCCGCATTTTGGTTTATTGCGTCGATGGCTTGACCCTTTTGTAGCTCTTCCTCGAATACACTCGAATCCTCATCATCCTTATTGACTCGCGCTCTCTCTCTGTCCCCCACCTACCACCCCCTCTGCCCCCCTCTGCCCCCTCTCTGCCCACCGTGTTACTTTTTAATTTGCTTTCAGTGATTTCCACGACGATTTACCTTGAATGCTGGAAATTTATTCCACTTGGCTGCAACGCACAAAAAAAACAAAAAAAGAACCGAAGAAAAAAAAGGCGCTCGAAGGAAGGAAGAGACTTTTTGCATTCAGAGACGGAGATTCGGAGATTCGGAGACGGAGACGGAGACGGACACGGAGACCTTTCATCCGCCCATGGATACCAATGGATCTGCCAGCCCCCCACACCCCCCCAGACCTTGCCCCCCCAACCGACCAAAAAATCAATTGATTCGTATGCGTTGCAGAGTCGCATATCCTGCGTAGAGAAGCTCCTTTGAAGCCACCTCTTGACCCTTTTTTGTGCTTGACTTCTTGGCTTCTGTCTCTGTCCATTCCAAGGGGGAGTGGCACGGGGGCACGGGGGCACGTGGCAGGGGCAATATTTGCGGCCAGGGCTGCTGGACATTAGCATGCTTTTGATGCTGCCGCCCTGGGGTCTCTCTCTCTCTCTGTGTGTGTGTGTGTGTGTGTGTCTGCCAGAGATAAGCAGCTTCCACTTTCCACTTTCTCTCTGTCTCATTGCGTTTCTACCTCTCTCTTTCTCTCTCTCTCTCTTGCACTCAAAAGTTGTCTCAAAGTTTGCTTTTCTCTGTGTGTGTGTGTGTGTGTGGAAAAGTTTTGAAACCGCCTTTTGTTTAGCCAGCGTCGTGGCATCTTCAGCTTGAAGCCTACCTACCGCTCCCACCCCCCCCCCCTCCCCCCTCCCCCTTTTGTTTTCCTTTTGTTTGGACTTTGATTTTTTGACATTCTGTTTAGTTTTCAGAGTTTACCTTGGAATATATCTATCTGTGATCCCCAGAACACCCCTCCCCCACCCGCACCCCCACAAATACATTATCCCATTGTCCATTGTCCCAACAATTCCCATATTTAAATGACTTGACCCGAACAATGGGATAGGCTCCCTCTCCCTCTCGGAGAGGGAGAGGGGCAGATGGAGAGCCATTCATCAATCACACATTTTGGTGTGCGTTGATTTTAATTTGTGCGTTGCCTTAACCCCACCCCACTCCCCTCCGCTCTGCTCGACCTTTGAACTGCACAGAGCGGAACAGAGACAGAGACGGAGTCAGAGACAGGCACACACATAAATTATTCAAAGTTGTCCAGGAAAATTCCTTCCTTGGAAATCCAAAATGCAATTATGGTAAGTGCCATAGCAATCCATAAGTCTATGGAGTTTTGGGTCTCCTGCCCCCTGCCCCCAGCCCCTGCCCCCTCCCATAAATCGCATCGGAAGTTGGGCAAACATCTGCCCCACGTAGAGCAGGTAAAAAACTGAATGTCTTGACGCTTGTAAACAAGTTTTTCCACCCATTTCGAGGAGGGTTAAGCAAGTTTCACAAAGATGCAAAATTTGAATAAAGTTTATTTTTTCCCCCCCCCCAAAAACAAGAGTATCTTTCAGATATTTTGTGGAGTAGTTCCAGCAGAGGGTCTTCTAGGCACTCGTACAGGGATGCGTGGAATATACGGGCCAAGGGTTCGATTTATAGATCTAAGAGGGAGTGAGAGAGAAGTAAAGATTGGAATCGAACACTGGAACACGTTGATAAACATTTTAAAGTTTTTGTTGATACTATTTTGAGGGCATCTTCAAAGGGCTCCTCCCCATGTATCGTCTTTTGTGGGAGAACTTTTGAAGAAGATGTTTCTTTCGGGAGATTGAAACTCTTCTATAGGGGCTTGGGGTTCGATTTGTAGAACAAAGAGGCTGATCTTGAAATAATTAATGCATGAACTATCACTGTTATCTGTAGTTGAATGTCTTTGGAATTTTCGGGTGTTTTTGTTATGGGGGGTCTTACATTCCTTTGGGTACTTTCAAGTGCTTTCAATTGGTAATAAATGTTCAGACTATTATACAATTGGGAAAATGGTAGCCAACAAACTGGTGAAATCATTAACTGTTATACCAACAAGAGCTCAGCCCATATATGAATGATCTGATATAAATGCAGATAAACCGTTGAAGCGACAAAGCCTTGCATTGAGAAACTGTTCTAAATGTGTTTAAAAATAAAATCATAAATGTTTGTAAACTGTTATACTCACAATCTGGTATACATGATATATCCAGAAACTGTTATACATGGAAACTGTTTTATGTATCAACTGTTATACCCAGAACCTGCTATACCTGTAAACTGTTGTAGCCAGAAACTTGTATACCTATAAACTTAAATACCTAGAAACTGTTATACTTGGAAACTATTTACCAGGGAACTGGTATACCCAGAATACATATGTACAAATAGTTATATCTGGAAACTGGTATTTCCAGAAAGTGTTATACCTAAATACTTGTACACCCTGAACCTGTTATACCTAGGTACTGGTAGACCTAGGAGCTGTCATACCTGAACATTGTTACCCCTGGAAACTGTTTTGCCTAGAAACTAATAAACCCAGATACTGTTATACCTAGGAATAATTATACCTGGAAAATGGTATACCTAGAAAGTGTTACGCCTAGAAACTGCCCAGAAACTTGTACACCTAGAAACTTGAATACCTGGAAAGTGTTATACCTGGAAACTTTTATGCCCAGAAACTGTTATACCAAGAAGTATTTATACGTGTAAACTAGGTATACCAATACCGAGAAAGTGTTATACCTAGAAACTTGAATACTTGGCAACTGTTATACCCAGGAAACTGTTATACCTATGCCTTGGATACCCTCATTGAAAATTTATCTGAACTCTTTTCGCGGCTTTCACTGATTTCTCGCTTATCTCTCATCATCTGTTATACCGGTTACATAAACTGTTATACGTATGACCCCCCCCCCCTAGTGGCTCGTCGTGCGGCCTGCTCTCTCTTTTTTTGTGGCACTCTCTGTCGGTAGGCGTTTCGGTGCTGCCAACTTGTCTAAATATTATTATTTACGGCTTAGGGCGAAGAGCAAACAGCGACAACTGTTACCAGCGTGGCCCCCCTGGGGGGTGTGTGTGGGTGTGTGTGGGTGTGTGAGTGTGCAGGGGCCTGAACCTTAACCCCCTTAGCCCCGTTAACCCCTTAAAGCCTGAGTAATTCACTAAGCGAATAGGCGAAGGAGGAAGGCAGAGGAGGGGCACGGGCGTGGGCAGGGGCAAGGGCACGGGCGGGGGGCAGCGTGGAACGTGCGTTGTCTTGTCGCAAAGTTTTTAAGACTTGCTTGACCGACCTTTGTCAAAAGTTGTTGGAGCGCATGAAAAATGATGCCACACGGTCGTGCAGGGGAGTGGGGAAGGATGTGTTACAACAGGGCTTCACATCTCCCCCTCTCCCTCTCCCCCTCCCTTTCTCTCTCGCTCTCTCTCTCTCTCTCTGGGCTGTTCAGACAAAATAGCAATTTGCGTTTTCAAACAAACGATAGAACAGGACAGAATCAGAGCATGGCTGGCGGTGTGAGGCATGCGGCATGAGGCATGAGGCATGAGGCAGGCATTCCCGTGACTGGTGGCAGAGTCAGAGGTTGTTAGTTTTTGTTGCTTTCTGTTCTGCTGGCTGCCAGTTGCCGTTTGCCTCACAATTGATTGAAATCCCTTTGCGCACACCTTTTTTTTGCCTCCACTCCTCCCCTCCCCTCCACCCTCCCCACCCCTCCCCTCTCCACTCCACTCATTCCTCAGCTTCTTCTGCTCTGCTCTGCTCTGCTCGGTTCTACTCTGCTTTTTGTTGCTAGTTTTTCCTGCCTCTTGTTCAGGTTCTGGCTCTGGTTTTTCCTGCTCTCTCTCTCTCTCGCTGTCTCTCTCCCTCCGCTGGGGAGAGAGTAGAACACACACAGAACTTCCGCTTTCTTTGGCAAAAACAATAGAAAGCACATAAATTTATGGTTTCAGCATTGTGCTTTTGACAACATGTGCGGTGTGTGTGGCCTACCCTGGCCTCCTAAGGGATGGATTGAATGAATGATGGGGCGGGGGGCGGTGGCAGGGGGGGATACACTGGATGCAGGGCTTTGTGTGGAACGTTAAGGGGTTAATATGCCTGCAACCGCAAAACGGATTGCCTTTTCGGTCTACGATACAGGGGGGGCCGAAGGGGGGGGTTTTGGCAGAGTTTTCTTATAAATAATTTCACTAAATGGATTTGGGATATATTTCTGCTGACACTGTAGAAGGTCGAAGGTCGTTTGTTTGTGGAGGGCGGCGAGGGGGGAGGGCGGAGGGGGAAGGGGCAGGCAACTGCTTGAACTAATTACCTGAAAATACATACATTTTCCCTCTCGCTTTGGCAGATTGAAGGCATTTTCTAGATCGTTTATTTGGCACAAAAGCAACAAAAACCACAAATGCAACAATCAAAATCTCTCGCTCGCTCGCTCGCCCTCTTTGTATTCGATATATATATCGTGTGTATACGATATATGTGTGTGTGCGAGTGAAATGGCAAGAACTTTAATGGTTTTTGGCATTTTCTTGCAGCTGTTTCGCTCTGTGGTTCCTCCACTGCCTCCACTGCCCCTGCCACCACCGGTGGCACCTCCTGTGGCACCTCTCCCCGTCCGCGGCAGCCCATTCCATCTGATGCGTTTCAAAATTTATGTTTGCCGGCTATGAAAATGAAATGACTGTGGTAAACATTTTAATTAAATCCAAGTTTGGCTTTTTTGGCCTGCCTCTGGTCGCTGCCGGCCCTCCTGCCCCTCCTCCTCCTCCTCCTCCGTCCTCCGTCCGGTTTTTACAATATATTGCCCCTTCCTGTTGCCCCTTCCTGTTGCTGCTCTTTTTCGCTTCCCACCCCCCCACCCCCTCTCCCTCTTCTACTCTTCAAATTCCTCTACTCCTCTGCTTTATCCTCCCCTCTTCTTTGTTTTATTTATATGAGGACTTTTCTGTTGTTGTAGCAAATAAATTTTAATTTTATTTTTATTTTTCCGCGTTTTAATTTGTTGACCATTTTCTTTTTTCCCTCGTTTTTCTCTTTTTTTTTCACATTCACACATATTTTTGTTGTTGTTGCTGTTGTTTGTGCATTCTATTGGCCCTGTCCAGCGATGGGGCAGCGTTGGGGGGCAGCTCGTCGGAGGCAGTATGTTGCATGTTGAGTGGGCGGTGGGTGGGCAGGGGGGGTGGCAGTGAGGCAGCAGCAGTCAAGTGACAGTTGGCGCTGAGCACACTCGCAGACTGACGGACAGACGGGGACTCTGACAGGGGGGGAGGGAGGCCTGTAGCCGACTGCATGACGAGAGCTCGCAAATATGAAATGCAAAACAAACTTTGCAGCTGTCACTCAAAAATGAACGTCGCAATGGAATGACAGTCCCTTTGGAGGGGAAGGGGTGGGGGGGCGTGGCGGGGGGGAGACAGATAGGAATAGAGGGGGTCCAGTGGGTGTCCCCACGCGGGCAGCGGCGGAGTGCACTGTGAGAAATGCTGAAATGGTTAATTGGCCGGAAAGGTATTCCACGTGTCCAAGCGGCTGTCCATCGTCCCGTGTCCCGTGTCCCGTGTCCCGTGCTCCTTCTCTGACAAAGTGCCCGTTGATGGGCCCCGGGTTGTGATTGACATGTTGATGATGACTTCATTTTGGAATTTTGATGCGAATTCTGAAAATGGAGCGAAGGGCGTGGGGGGGAGACCTGACGGGATCAAAATCAAAACCGAATTGAAAGCAAAACGAAGCCAATAATGCAATTATAATTAGAGTAAACCAGAAAAAACCTTTGAAAGGTCCATCAATCGAATGGCGATCGATGGAGGGGGGGGGGGGGGGGGGGGGGAATCGAAGCAGCAGCCAGCAGTGGACGAAAGATACAATATTTTGACACAGATTCGAGGGCCTCAGGACAGTTGTTTGCTGGGAAAAACTATAAGAAATTAGCCCCGAATTAATATGATTGATGGCCTAGGGGGAAACTCTTTGAAAAGAGGCCGAAAATCAAGGGAAAATTCAAGAAAAACGAAAGCGAAAATAAGTTGTTTAAAAGCAGCAAAAGAGGGAGATATATTGCGGGGAAATGCCCCATGAAAATGGTTATAAAACGGTTACATTTTTGGGCAGAAAGTGCTGCCAGGGAGAAGGGATGGGGAGGGGTGAGGGAGGAGAGATATACGATTACTAAGTAGAAAAGTGCGATTAACTTTCTCTGTGGTTTATCTAATTTACCTCACCTTGCGGCTAATGGGCGAGTCATGCCACAGAATATACACCTATCATCCATGTGCCACATTGTACACCGCCCCCCCCTGTGGCACGGTGGCCGAGGAGCAATTGCCCATTAAAAATTAAAGTGTAGCATACTTTGCAGCGCCGCATACGCAACCCTTTTTCGTTTTTCGGCTCTGGCCATCAATTTACATGCCACACACGCATACCATGCCCCACCCCACCCTGCCCTGCCCTGCCCTGCCCCATGGCATTTTTGGTAGCCACTTTGGGCCCGGTCCTCGCGCACACACATGCCACATGCCACACTCGAGCGCGCCAGTTGCTGCTGTTATTTATGGTTCCAAAACTGTCATAAGCAAACAAATTGTTTTTTATTGTTCATAATTATTGTGCATACTTATGTAAATCACGCGACGCGCTTCGCGTTTCGCGTTGCATTGCCCCCACTTGACTGCCACACACACAGAGAGAAGCATGCCACATGCCACTAGTGCACCCCCAGGAGGGCGGAGAGGGGGGACGGGGACTGTCTGCATCGACACAAGGCGCAACTAGTTGCTCCACACACACACACTTGCCCCTTGACTCTTGGTGGTGCGTGTGTGTGTGGCATGGTGTCCTTTTGGCCTGCGGCTGGTGCGAGAAATCGCACCACATTTATGGCTAAAGAAGCGTCTTGGCGTAACTCCGTTTCCCGGCACAGAAAGAAGGAGAAAAAAATAATAAAAATCGTTTGTTTTATTGAATTTTTATTGTAGTTTGAATTTATGACGCCCCTGCGTCGACACTCTCGACTGGATTAGGGGGGTGGGAGAGGGGGGTCTCCTTTTACTCTCTCTTCCCTTTTCCCTTTCCCTTTTTGTTGTTGTTTTTCTCTCCACGAGAGAACTCCATGAGAGATGACTTTATCGGTTTTTTCCCTCTCTGTTGCCACTGCCACTGCCACTGCTGCTGCCACTGCTGCTGCTGCATTAAATCGCAGCCAACGAGGCTTGGTATCTGTCGTTGTTGCTGCCACATCCACTGCTGCTCCTACTCCTCCTTCCCCCCCTTCCCGCTCTGCTGCTGCTTTCCTCCCATTTGTCTGGCAATTTTGTTGAAATAACTTCAGTTTTGCGTTTGTGTGCGTACGTGCCGCTGAAGTGCTTTTTCCAATCCCCCCCAACCCCGCTCCCCTACCCACTCGCTGTGGCAGAGTCCTCCTCTTCGTGGCAGAACCAGATTAGCTCACAAAACCGCAGACAACAGCTGCCGACGTACCCGTCTGAAGTGGAGAACCATCCATACGGGGAGTGTGGGTAAACGTGCCCCACATGCCCCATGCAGCATGTGAATAATGTCCAGCACAAAACCATGAAATGTTCTGCGATTTTGTTTACGTTTTTCGTGGGTTTTCTCTTTTTATGAAGCGCATAAATAAAATTAGTTACTTTTTGTGTCGTGATTTTGTGATTTTGATGACAACTGTACTTGTGCGGCCCCCCAGTATTCCCAGCGGATACACATACGCCGCTTGATGGATTGATTGATTGACTTGGAGGAGCCCCTGTCCCTGTCCCCACTCAGTTTTCTTTCATCTCTAATACACTTTTTTTATTTGCTTTGCCTTTCCAGAGAGCTTACGCGATTACTTTGGACGCTATGGCGAAATCTCAGAGGCTATGGTCATGAAGGATCCCACGACGCGTAGATCCAGGTGAGTGGAGCAGCCCCAATGGCCATCGAGTCTAAGTTAAACCTCTATCTGAAGGGGATTCCATCTAGCTCCAGATAGTCCAGATAATCTTCGATTCTGGTGCCCCCTTAATGTCTTTTTCCATGGAAAATATCTTCATATTTAGTCCTTGGCTTTTTTCCGATCTTACCCCTCACCAAAATCTGTATCTAAATGTATCTCTAATTTATGGCTCTCTCAATTAATTCTCTATGGAGACCGCGCACCCCCACCCGCGCCACCGAAAATGGTGTCGTGTTGCAAACTGATTTTAATTATTGCATATTCTCGTGCATAACCTACATATATACATATATACATACATACATATATATATGTATTTTCTGCGTAATAAATTTTGTAACCTGTGGCAACCTTTTACCTTTCAACCTCCTTCTGTTGTTGCTGCTGTTGCCGTTGACCTCTCTCCATCACTCATCCCTGGCTTTATCTCTCTCTCCCTCTCTCTCTCGCGTCCCTCCCGTTGCGGGTGTATCTTTTGCCGGTGCTGCCGGCTCTGTTGTTGTTGTTGTTGTTGTTTATGGCCATGCACGGCTGCGCGCATCCCTTTCCAAATTTGAACAGTTTGGTTAACCGCTAATTGGTTTTCATTTTCATTGATTTTCCTTCTCGTTTTTTCTGTTTGCCTCTGTCTCTCTCCCTGTCTACTACTTTTCTTCTCTCTTTCTCTCTCTATTTCCCTGTCTCTCGTTTGTGTGCTTTCCGTGTTGTGTATTTTCCACTTGGAACGTTTGTCATTTGTTGCGGTTTCGATCAACATTCAGTTGGCTGAACCATACAGCTACAGCCCCCCCCCCCCCACTCGTCCTGCCCACCCTGCAGCCTGTATTTACCTCCCCCCTTCGACCGACCCATTTTGACCTTATTTAAAAATGCTTAACGTAAATTAGCTGGGTTTCTGCGGTGCCTGGCAGTATGAATAATGAGGCGACATTTGAAAAAGAGTCAATTTCGATTTACATACATTTACAGCTACACTTACTCTATACAAACAGAATGGACACTCAGTTGCGAAGCATTTGATACCCTTCTTAGGAAATGGCCGCCACGAGGGGGCCTTACTTTGGAGCTGCAACGAGTATCAGTAATCCAGTAATCGATCATTTACTCGTAGCTTTTGTCTTAGCGAAAGCTCAAAAACAATGATGAAATTATACAGCGTGGTGTATTCGCACTCTTTCGGGTCTGATTTTACGCTCAGCACTACTGAGAGAGCTTTGACGGCATGTTTGCTAAGAGAGGGAGAGAGACAGCAGAACGAAGTAAGCCAGAAAAAGCCCCGAAAAGAGTGCCGCCTTGTATCGTATAATTTCATCATGCACAAAACGAAAGGGAAAGCTCGAATCCCACGCGATAAAACAAGACCGAACATGAATAGTCGCAAACCAGCGCTTTGGCTTCAGATTCAACTTCGGCTTCGATCAGTGTTCGGCGCGCCAACACAAACATTGCGCAGGCAGAACAACGATCGGCAGAGAAGAGAAGCAGAGATAAGAGAAGACGGCGGTCGCTGGCCCGTTCCGAGCATGTTTGATCCTGTTCGATGTTTGTTTCGTTCGCAGACCAAATCCAACAACCAGCGCTTCGGCTTCGGCCTCGGCTTGAACTTCGGTTTCGATCAGTGTTCGGCGCGCCAGCACAAACATTGCGCAGGAAGGTCGGCAGAGAAAAAAGCAGAGAAGAAGAGAAGACGGTGGCCGCTGGCTGCTCGCCCGTGCCGAGCATGTTTGATCCTGTTCGATGCTTGTTTCATTCGCAGACCAACTCCAACTCGAAGTGCGATCGTATGCCATGCAGTTCTCTCATTCCGTTGTTTTCTCACAATATTTCCTATATAATAACTCCATCTTTATCGAGTAGGCTTGACCAACTTTCTACCGACTCTAACTACATTACTTGCACCCAAAAAAAAGTTAAGAGATTGCCAAAAGGTATCGATGGAAAGAGTATTGGTATATTACGTGTATCTGCGCTTGAGTCTATCATTTATTCTTTGTAAGATTCTCTCTTAAAAGGTCATAATACCCACCCGCCAAAGCAGAGAAACTCCAAACGAGAACGAAAGAGAGAGAGAAAAAAACGGGGGGAAAAATCACTTACAAACTAGCAAATGTTTATGCGCTGCTTTTCTTTTCGCACTAATTAAGCGTTTTATGGGGCGTATACGCAATGTACTGTGCGGCAACAAGAAGAACAAGAAGCAGAGAAACAAAAAATAGGGAGCCAACACATTTCTCTGTCGTTCATTCATTCGTTCGTTCGTTGGTTCGTTTTTTAAGCGCATTTTTTTGTTTTAAACAACTCGAGAAGTGACACTCCTCCTGGCTGCTGCTCCTGGATGCTGCTCCTGGCTGCTGCTGGTGGAATGCCCCACGAAATATATCTTTGTTTTAATTGAATTTCATCTAATGTCAGTGGAAAGGGAACTTCTGGTGCTGCTGCCTGCTGCCTGCTGCTCTTAGCTCTCAGGTTAACAAGCGACGAAAGTTTATGCCACATTCTCTCAGTCTTTCTCTGTTTTTTTCCCCCCTCTCCCTCTCACTCGTGTCTCTTTCACTCACATTTCTGTGTGTGTGTGTGTGTGTGTGTGTGTGTTCACTGTCTCTCACTCACTCGCAGCTCTGCGACCAGCTCTGTGTCCCGTGTGTCCTTTCGCCTTTGTGCATGTCATGTTGGCTGGCAAAATTTTTATGAACTGCGTGCTGCAGCAGCAGGAGCAGAGCAGGAGCAGGAGCAGGAGCAGGAGCAGCATCAGTGGAAGGAACCCTAGAGCTCGTATCTCTTTCCCGTAGTACTGCCAGCAGTAAAACAGTTGCTACACCTTCCCTCCTCTCTCTGTGCCCCTCTGTCGCTGGAAGTGTCTTAAAAACCAGCTTCCACCAACAGCAGCAATCAGGTTGAAGCTTGTACCTAGAATGGAGATGGTGCTGGAGATGGAGATGGGGGGGATGCAAGGAGGATGCTAGGAGGAGATGGTGGAAAAGGAAAACCCTCCTCCTGTAGTTGTAAATTCCGCAGCTCTATTTGTTGCCATCGTCGTTGTCGTTGTCGTTGTCGTTGTCGTTGGTGCTCTGTGTGCTCTATGTTTCCCCGTCTGATATCATCGTGTCAGGGATTTCTCTAGCAAAATTTAATAAAAACTTTATGTCGCTTAAAAGAATGTTTATGGAAATTTTTCACTTAAACTTGCGCAAAGTAATAAATGTAAACAGAATTCCAGAGAAGGTGCGACAACAAAATTCAAAACACACACACACACAGGCAGAGAGAGAGAGAGTGATAGGGAGAGAGAGAGAGAGAGAGAGAGATGGAGATGGAGCAACAAGCTGCAAGCTAAAGTTGCCGCAGCGTGGAGTCAACAGTGCGGTTAATAAATATGCGCACACCCCTGAGGGCAGGCATTGGCATTGCATACTTATATACCCCCTAATCTGCCCCTGCCACTGCCCCTGCCCCTCTCTCACACTCTTTTTGCCCTGGAGATATCTCACTTCCCAGCAAACCAGCAAACCCTCGCCTTTTGCGAGAGTCCCGCAAGCGAGCGATATCGCAAAACTCTCGCCAACGAGCTGGCAGGCGAGATTTTTACAAGAGGACAGTGCGCTGCGACTGCGCTGCCAAACAAAAAAGCAGCAAGCCTTCGTGTGGGTCCGGCAATACGTCTTCGGCCTCGACAGATAACTGGCCGATAAGTCATTCGTATGGCTTGGCTACATGTGTCCAGAATGTGTAGAAACATGTGCATAGAGTCTTTGGTCCGGCAGCGCAGTCGCCGCGCACTTGCCTCTTGTAAAACTCTCGCTTGTGGGCCCTTTTGCGAGCATTTTGCGGCACTCTCGCCTTGGTTTGCTGGGGCATGTCTTCTCTCTCTCTCTCTCTCTCTCTCTCTCTGTGTGTGTGTGTCTCTCTTCCCTTCCCAAATGAGAATAAAATGAAGTGAAATACAAATTAGAAAACTTGCAAATAAATTTTAAAAGCACAAAAAAAAACAAGAACAAAAAACATTACAATACAAAATAGAAAACAGCACAGCAAATGGAAAACAAAATACATTCACAAAAAGAGAGAGAGAGAGAGAGAGCGCGAGAGAAGGAGGCTGGCAGGGGGGGGCGGGGAGAAAAAAATAGGAAAAACTTTTTGCAACTTAAGCGAGAATTTTCTTTTGCTGCCGCTGCCGCTGTTGCGGGTGCGGGCGAAAGACAAAGACTTTCAGGAGGTCGCTGAAGTGCAACAACAATAAAAAATTGAGTAAAATGGCAAATGGCAGGAGCAGGAGCAGGAACAGGCTCCATCCTACTCCACCCGCGCTTTCGCATAAGTAAATCCCCAACAATTTATTGTTGTACTTTTAGCATTCTTCCCCTTATGTTTGCTGTTGCTTTTGTTGCCTGCTGCCTGCTGCCACTGCCCCTGTTGCTGCTGCTGCTGCTGCTGCCATTGAAGCAAACATAAGCGACTTTTCAATGAGTTTCGAAAGTTATTGAAACATAAATTATATCGCACGGCGGCGCACGCACACGCCAACAGCAGACCCTGCCCCCGTCCGCAGCAGAGGAAAAAACAGAACCACAGCAACAACACCCTTTTCTTTTTTTTTCTTCTTTTTTTTTTTGGGCTGTTGTGGATGCCACCCCTACTCCATCTGTGTGTGTGTGTGTTTTGGCAATTAAGTTAAATTTTTTTTACTGGCTGCCGCTTGTTAATGTTTATACCCTGCACTCAAAGGGTATGCGGGGGCATATAAATCGTTTGTTTTTGAACCCGCAAATCCAGGATCATATCTAGAGTGAGCGTATCTACTAGATGGCTGAAACATGTTCTGCGATCAGATCAATTTTAGGGCCACCTTTTGGCTCTTTGAACACCTGGCGCCTAGAACAAGTTTAATGCCAGAGCTGCGGGCTGTCGAGTGCACACTTTTTTGGGGATGTCTAAGGAGATCATTTCAGTGGTATTTTTTTGTATATTGAGGAATTTTTCAGTATTTTTAGTGTAATTTTAGTGGTATTTTTAGGTATTTTAAAGTATTTTTAAGTAGAGATCATTTCAGTGGTATTTTGAGTAATATTTAGGTATTTGTAAGTATTTTTAGGATTTTTTAGTGTTATTTCAGTGGTATTTTGAGGTATATTTAAGAAGAGATCATTTCAGTGGTGTTTTTGAGGTATATTTAGGTATTTTTTAGTATTTTTTGGTATTTTTAGTGTCATTTCAGTGGTAGTTTTAGGTATATTAAAGTATTTTTAAGTAGAGATCATTTCAGTGGTATATTTACGTATTTTTAGTGTCATTTCATTGGTATATTTAGGTATTTTTAGTGTCATTTCAGTGGTATTTTCAGGTATTTTTAGCGTCGAGATAGGACCTTTTTGTTTGCTTGTTTTAAACCAGTGTTAAATTTTCATTTTCTTTTATTTATTTGCTGGACAGTCATAAAAGGAGGGCAAAAAAGAGAGCGGAAACAAGAGAGTGAGCGAGAGAGAGAGAGAGGGAGTGTTTTGTACCTGAAATGAGTATCGAATGAGGAATCGCATTGCATAATAAATTTAACGGCTTTACAGATAAGAGCTCCGATACAATACCCAATGTCAGGCAGGGGAGGGCACGGGGGGGGCGGCACTTCCTCTATTTCAAAGGAATTCTAAAGGGATAAACGAGCGTAGCAGGGGGGGAGACCGGGGAGGACCATTCAAATGTTGCTTTTGATAGAACGTCGATTACATGGCTGTGCCATTTTCCTTGCGAAAGAAAATTCGTGGAAATTATCGGCCAACATTATCGGCATCAACTCATTTGCCTTTTCGTTTTTTTTTTTGAAACATGAAATATTCGTATCCATTCAGCGCAAAAAATGTATCTCTAATGGAGATTTAGAGGCTGGCACTTTGTTTTTTGTTTTTGGGATTATTTTCGGGGGTTCCGCAGGTTTCCTTTGATAATCCCCGAATATCCTTTTCTTCTTTCTATCGTTTTTTTGTGGCACTCTGGCGTAACACATGCCCTGCCCTCCTGCCCTCCTGCCTGCTCTCCTGCCTGCCCTCCTGCCTGCCTGCTTGCCTGCTCGTGTGTGTCATTTTATATCCTTGCAATAATTTATATACAACTTGAAACTGTTATTTGTCCTGCAGCACCACACCCCCCCCTCGCCCCCGCCCCTCCCCAAGGACATAATTAACTCAATTTAATCACTTGGCCACTCAAACCCTCAAACATTTCGACGCTTTAGTGCGCCACTTAATGCCCCAAGTGCTCTCTTTTTTTTTGTTGTGTGTTGTTTGTTTTCTTTGCTTTGTTTTCCCCTCCCCCCACTCTCTCTGTGTGCCGACCTTCTGGCAGACCTCCAGCTTCCAGTCGCCCCATCTTGACCAGGCCTCGCATCGCCCCGCCATGTCAGGATCTTCTCGCATATTTTGGAGGGACGCGCGAGTGGCAGCTGCGCTTTGCCCTTTTCATGTTAATTTCCCAGGCCCACAGAGGCCCCCCCCCACCGTGTACCCTTTCGACTGGGGAGGGTACTGTGGATTCTATGCCCTGGAAGGAGGCCCCACACACTCTACGAGGGGCAGAATATACCGCGTATCCAAGTGGCAATAGTTTCTGAGAGACCTTTTGTTCCATTAATCGAAGGAATCGAAGCACAGGCAAAAGATGGCACGAAAATCAAGTGGTTCTGAGCAAGAATTTGTTGTTTCTTTATGGGAATTTGGGGAAAGAGAAACAACATCGGAGCATCATAGATGTGCCATGGAAAATACAAGGAAAATCCGTGCCAAAAACTATAATATTTCAAAACAATAGGCCATTGAAATCGTTCAGAAATATAATCCCAATCCGATGAATACCATGTGGGCCAAAAAAATAATGAAAAACTGAATTTTTGAAACCAAAATTTGTCCCATTTGAAAAGTAATTCCTTAGACCTTAATGGGCCAGAATATAAGCGGATGTTACGGTACCAAAATAAAAACGCTGAAGTGCCTTTTGGGTTCCAAACTCTGCTCATTGAGTGGGCCTAGCTGTACAGCATTTTTCTTGGTAATATCTTAAATATTGAGGGTTAATTTTCCAAGTTATTGAATGCCGAAATCTTTTCCGTTCTCCATGGAGGCATCTGTGGCATGTTACGGGCGTTTCGTTACCAAATTCCAAGCCAATAAAAATTTAAATAATGTCTGGTACTTCCCCTCAGATAGTTCAATATCTGGGGGAGCCTTTGGGGGAGAAACTTTCATCAAGAAGCCCCTTTGGAAAGGGGGATAATGGCAAAGGAAAATCCTGTGTCTTTAGAAAACCAAACAAAAATACCAAAGTGAAGGAATCGAATATTTCAATAGAGTGAAAGGAAAAATCCTAAATATACTTGTATGTTTAAGGAAATCAGTTTTTAATGGTTTATTTTTGGCCGGTGGATCGATTTTGAAGTACTTTTCGCGTTGTTTAGTCTGAGAGTATCCTAAGATTCGGAACCTTGTTTGAAGAGCAGCCTTTCATTATTGTTTTTCCAGCTTTCTCACACTTCCACTGCTCTGCCCTCTACCCCCCTCCCCCCCCCCCCCCTTGTTTTGGCTCGTGGCTGCTGCATATGTTCTGTGTCCATGTGTCCGTATGCGTGTGTGTGTGTGTGTGTGTGTGTAGCAATTTTTCATCATTAATTATGGCGTTGCTCTTTCCCACTCTCGCCCTCTCGCCCTCTTATTCTGTGTATTTGTGTGTGGCATCAACATCAGTCAGTTACAGGAGGCAAAAGACCATTAGGGCCATCGCAGAGGCAGGCAGGCAGTGGCAGGCAGGCAGTGGCAGGCAGGCAGGCAGTGGCATGGTCCATTGCTGGTTGAGATGTCACACACACACACACACACACACACACTCGGATGTTGTCAACTCGTGTGTGGAGAAGCACTCCACCGAAACCCCCCGCCCGTTAATTTACCAGCCCCCCCTTTACCCCCTCTCCCCCTCTCTCTCCTCTGCCATTGTTACTGTTGATTATTTCATGCGCTTTCCCCCGCCCACGCCCCCCTCCCCTTCCACTCGCGACGCATTTTTATGCGCATTTTATGTTTTTCTTTTTTTGATGAAAATAAAAAGGCCCCCCAAAAGAATGAAAGAATATACATACATATTTTTATGATCCCCACAGACTCCCTGCCGCCGCCCCTAATCACTCACTCTGCCTGGATCTCTCCCCTTTGTAATTGCTTGCCCCAACAAGCCGCACTGCCCCCCGCCCCTGCCCCCGCACTTTTCATAATAATAATAAAATGAATTATAAAATAAAGTCACCTTTCTGCAGCCGAAAGCCTCAACTAAATGACGTTCTACTGGGAGTCGCACAGCGACAGAGGGGTAGAGGGGGGGCCGGGGAGTGTGCGGCAGCTGGCACACAAATTTAATGTGGCAACAACACTCAAAAATTGACATTAGCAGCAGGCAGGAGGCATCAGGCAGGAGGCAGGAGGCAAGACGGGGCATCAGGCCACCGAATGCCCATAAAAACATAACAAATGGCCGGCCATAATGTGTGTCCTTAAACTGTCACTAAATCGATAAATTCCCACATAATGGCCGCCAGGACATTTAAATATTTAGCCCCCCACGCCCCTCACCGCCGCCGCCCCAAAAAGGAAAACCCCTTTTTCTTAAGGCTTTTCTTTTCTTGTCTTCTCTTTTTTGGGATTAATAAAATTACCCACGAGCCCGCATAGATAGCGCACAGATAGGGAGGGGCAAGGGGGCATGGGGCAGGGGTGGCTGCCACATCAACGCAAGGGCACGCACACACACACACACACACACACACAGACAGCGAAACTCTCGAGGTGGACTCTCGTTGATGGTGTGGCAACATAGTCTCGTCTCGTCGCGTCTCGTCGCATCTTAAATGTGTCCATGCCAGTGCCTTGAGTAGCCTCCAACAAGAGCTGCCCCAAAAAGAGAGGCAGCAGGGAGCGAGGAGTGGCAGGGGGTGGAGAGGGGGGGGCTGTGCCACTCACGCAGGCCTCCACACAGTTAAGTGTGCGTGTTCAAGGATGCATTTTTGTGCCCAGGAAAACGACACGGACACGGACACGACAGGACGACAACAACGACAACAACGACAACGCAACAAAGACAAAAGGCGGCACATAAAAACGTGCAAAAAGTGTGTGTAGGCGTGTGGGAACATGGGGCATGCGGCATGCGGCATGGCGCATAGGAGGTGTCTCGGTCTCGACTGCCGCCCCCGCACTCCCCCTCCAGCCTCTGCGCCCCGCTCTGTTGTAGGCTTATAAAGTGCGAGAGACGGAGAGAGGGGTGGTGGAGAGGGGGGGGGGTGGGTTGGAGTGCGAGAGAGCCAAGGCAGGAAGCCACTTGTGAAAGTTTCATGCACGCGGCCCCACTTCACACGACAGCGCGCAGTCTGGCCAAAGGGGGGCACAGAGAGGGGCGGAGATCAGAGGGGCGGGGCGGGAAAGGCTAAGAAAGAATCTTGGACCATCTTTGGGATCGAATAAGCGACACCCCAGAGGGTAATACCTAGGCGTATTCCTTCAGATTGGAAAGAGAGAGGATCCTAGAGGCCTCCCGATGGATAAACGTTCCTTCCACTGGGAACCCTCAGCTAGAATCAGCTGGTAGCCCCTTAGAGGAGAGATCTCTCCCTCATTGATGGCCAGAAGATGAAGAAAGCTGCTGTGATCCCTTTAGCTGTGGCCCTATGCTATATACCCCCCGCAGGACCTCCGCCAATGGCTGGGTATTCGCATAACAAAACATTTTCGGGCACAAAAACGACCGCACAAAGGCCTCGGCGACCGGGCGGGCCATCGGTCTCTGGTCTCAGGTCCTTTGGTCCTCTGGTCCTCGTCCTGGTCTCTCCTTCGGGGGAAGGGGGAAGGGTGGGCGACAGCGACGGCGTGCAAGTGCTTGTTAGTGCGCTTCGGGATTTTGACGTTGACTCTCCCCCTCCACCTACCCCCTCCCCCTCTCCCCTGTAGCCAAGGCTTAGAGAAGTGCCTCCGCCGTCGTCTCCGTCTTCGCTTTTGGTCTCTGGCGGAGTCTCCCCTGCTCCCCTGCTCCAACTCTCAGCTTCAAAGCTTCAGCGCTTCAGAGCCTCTTGAGTCGCTCTGGCACCTCTTGTTCTCCTGCCACCAATCTGGGGCATAGCGCCCCCCCCCGTCTTAAGTTGCATTCCCTTCTGCAATTGTTCCTTCGTCTGCCGGGTGCGGGGCTTGCCTTTTGTTTTGTTTTGTTCTGCAAATTTTTACACGAAAAAGTCATTTGAATATGCGTTTGCCGTTGCCGCCCCCCCCCCCCCCCCCCCCCCTCCCCCCGCGTAAACCCCCCTGTCATCCATTTCGATGTAGGGATTGAAAGTTTTGTTAGCCGTCAGCTACTTTCATTCGTTCCTGTCGTGCTGCTTGCCCCATGCCACATGCCCATGCCCCTCCGTGCCACTGTGCCCCTCCGTGCCCCTCGTGCCCCTGCGCCCATGTCTCTTGTTGTAAGGTTGAGGGCATGGCTTGCGGCTTTTCTGTTGCTTTTTAGAGCCAACGAATAGACAATATAATGTTCCACTTCCCATTTTCAGCCTTGACTGCAACTTGCAACAGTGGCACGAGAGCAAAGGGTGCGCGGGGGGGGAAACGGAGACAATTGTTTTCTTACTTCCGTTGAATCTTCAAGAGCAATTCTCTCAGTAGTTTGTCATTCGAAATGAAAGAGACGCTGGAGAGGTCGACAGAGGCCCAAGAGGTTGTGGCAATTAAAACGGAGTGGGAGGGGAAGGGGGGTGCTGGGTTCATCTGGGGTTACCTGCAGTTGGGGAGACACTCCTTCAGATGTGCATATCAAATGGAATGGAAAAACCACAAAACCAATCACCATTTTCCCCCCATGTAATCCTGAGTACAAGCCCCCAACCCCCCCGCACCCCGTAGCCCCTGCCCCTGCCCCTGCCCCTGCTCTTTAGTTACAGACTTTGGTTATTGCCTTGCGGTTGGAATATCATCAGCATCCACCTTCGGAGGGGCCTTCGGAGGGGTCTTCGGAGGAGGAGCCTTCCCCTAGCCAGATCTATGCCGCCTGGACATGTGTTTGTTATCTGTGTGTGTGTGTGTGTGTGGCGCCCCAAAGGCAAATGTGGCGATTACAAAAGCAGACACACACACACGCATCCCCCCCCCTGCTGGAGGGTGGTGTGTGGCAACACCTTGATGGTTGAACTTTGACCGTTTTTTGGTAACTCATTTAGGGAGATTATTTACGGTAATCCAAGACGCAAGACGCAACGAAGCCAACCGCCAACTTAACTGCAGGATGCCCTGTGAAGGGGGGCGGGGGGAACTATCTGCAGGATCTGCTGTCAGGCGAGAGTGTATCTGTGTATCTGTGTATCTGCGGAAGGGCTAAATACATGCACAAGAGTTGTGTTTTGCTAAATTGTGCGTAAGCTCCGGCTTCAGTCCTGCTGGAGTCCTGGATCTCTGGGCTTTGGGGGGCGGCCGAAGGGGGGAAGGGGGAGGGAGAGGGGCTAAAGTTTCCCAACGCTCAAGCTGCAAGCTCTGCTGTTGCCTCAATTCAAATAACACTTTTATTTTGCTTTTATAAGCACCTACCAACCTCCCCCCTACCCCTCCCCCGCCCCAGGCACCCCCCCTGCCCGCTCTCTCTCTCTCTCTTTCGTGTGTGTGCGCCCCCTCCGATGTTTTGCTACGTGTCTGCGGTGTTTTGTATGTGTTACATGATTGCCACGCCGCCACCCTGCCCCTGCCACCCCTCCCCCTCCTCCCACCTGGCCGACAGCATGCCTCTGGCTGTGGCTCACCTGTCGCAGACTCACCCTTTTTTCCCTTTTCCCCCTCTTCCCGTTTTTTCTTTTTTTTTTTGGTTTTTTTTCCGTTTTGTTGCTGTTGTTGTTGCCACAGGTTGAGGCAAGCAGCAAGCATCATCCTTGGCTTGTGTGCGTGGCGCTCATTAGCATTCTGAAACGGCTTTATAAAATTCAACAAGCAACCCAAGTTGCATGTACACACACCCCCCCCTCTCCCCTCTGCCCCCTGCCCCACACACACACCACTTGCCCGAGAGGGGTGAGGGGGAGGCGCGGGGCAAGCCTGAATGTCTCTGCATTTCTCTCTCCGGTCTCACACACATTTCTGTTGTTATCCAGAGAGCCTTGCTCTCTCCCCCCCTCCCCCTGCCCCTGCCCCGTCGCCCTCGTTGGTGCCTCTGTCCTTCGTTTTTGGGGCATGTGGCAGCATGAGGGGTGGCCGGGGGGGGGCCTTGTCTGCCTCGAGTTGCATAAATTGAATCTGAATTTGTGAGTAAATTGCACACAGGAGACACATTATTTTTGAGTTTTGCCTTTTAAATTTGTGGCTTTTCACTTTGAGAGTCTTTCTCTCTCTCTCTCTCTCTCTCGCACTCTCTCTCGCCCCCTGTCAGTGCAATCCCGTATCTCTAGAGCAATTGCAACAATCTCTGTCCTCAACTTTGTGGCACTTTCCCTCAACCTCTGTTGCTGCCTGCCGCCTGCCGCTGCTGCCTGCCGCCTTGCAACGTTTTGCAATTTTGTGTGACCCACTTGAACATTGGATTGAAGTTACGCCTACGACCCTTACAGTCCACCCTAGCCCATAAAGTGCAACCTCCCCTCGTCCCCCCCCCCCCCTCGACCCCCATTTAAATCAATATTAATAGGTGCACGAAAGGATAGGAGGCCTCTTTTTGCTGCGCAAATTGCAACATTGCACACACACACACACACACACACAGTAGACACACACACACACACAGACAGACACAAATTGTTGTTCGATTCGATGTTCTATAAATATCACGATAAAATGTTTATTTAATGCGAGAATATCAGAGTACCAGAGTAGCAGAGTACCAGACAGTGCCCCGTGCTGTGGCATGCTACCAGCAACAGCACTACCAGCAGAAGCAGCTGTACAGGAATCCCTCCCCACCCCAACCCACTCACCACCCCACTCCCCACCCCACTCCCCACCCCACTCCCCACCCAGTAAGAACCCCCCCAAAATCCATCGGAGAACTACTCGTACAATAATAATAATAATGACTCTCGATTCTCGTTACTCGTTACTCGAACGGCAAAATGGAAAGCCAAATCATTGGGAAAAAGGCTTTTCCTCGTCTCCTCGTTTCCCCTTTTCCTCGTCTCCTCGTTTCCCCTTTTCCTCGTCTCCTGTTTTCCACTTGTCCCTTTTGCATATGGAAATCTTTTTTATAAATTTCACAAACAAGGAAATTGTTCTTGTTTCGGATTTTCTTTGTATTGCCAATAAATGCAAGGAATCTTACCGAAGAAACAGAGGGAGGGAGGGAGAGAGACAAGAGAAGAGTGGTGGAGAGGAGAGGGAGATTAGGAGTGGAGCTTAAACAATAATTAAGTGTGGAATAACCAATAGACTGATTAAGTGGCATATGTCCGTGCGGAATGGAAGGAGAATAATGGCATAAATCAATAAAGATACAGATATGGAGACGATATAGATGGGGTACTGGAGAGGGGTTATAGGAAGGGAGAAGTACTGCAAGGGCAAAGAGAAAAAACAGTGATACTAAATAGAAGATGTTCGAGGATATAGATAGATAGATAGAGGGATGGATAGATAGATGGATGGATATATAGAGATAGATAGATAGACGGATGGACAGATAGATAGATGGATAGATAGATATAGATAGATAGATAGATAGATAGATAGATAGATAGATGGATGGATAGATAGATATAGATAGGTGGATAGTTCTAGAGAGATAGATATGATAGATAGATGGATAGGTAGATAGTTCTAGAGAGATAGATATAGATAGATAGATGGATAGGTAGATATAGATAGATAAAGATAGATATAGATATAGATAGATAGATAGATAGATGATAGATAGATAGGATGGATGGATAGATAGTTAGTTACATAGATTTAAAGATAGCTAGATACATAGACACATAGATAGATAGATTTAGAATATCTTGTATGGAGATATTTGGTATAGAATGGTATTTTATACGGTATTATAAAGGTAATAAAGAAACTTGCACTTAGATCCAAAATATTCAGATAGATTCCAACATTCCAAAGCTTATGGATATTGAATGCCGTTCTACAAGGGGCAGGTCAGATGATGGAAAGTACATATGTTCGTATTTAGATAGAAAAGTGTGCCTAAAAGAGGATATACGACTGTGTATGTGCACATTTCATCGCTAGATAGTGGGCGATGGATCACGCTTCATGTATGGGGAGACTATTATCATCTATCATGTTCTGTGAGTGCTGGTGAACGCGTCTGATAGACTCCTTATCGACTCCTTATAGACTCCTCGTTATCGGCTCAGAGCCTATCGATATGTATGGGCTTCGAAAAGCCAAGTAAAAGAACACTCCTGTTTATATTATTTTCTTCTCGATTTAGTACGTATTCTAATCATCTACCGATTCACCAGCAGTATCGCAAGAAATCCCTCAATGCTTCCTTATCAATGATCCCTGAACCCTTCCAAAGACTTCTGGATTGGGTATGGATGGTATCACCCGTGATATAGTAGTATATATTGGGTGTTAATGGAAGATCAATGGTGAAAGGATATACTTTGCTGGTTCAAACATAGATAGAGCTTGCAGATAAGATATTGGGGTAAAAGGAACGTGAAAGAATCGTTGGGGTATCCTGGAAGAACCATATTCAAAGAGGGAAACATTCAATGGGATTCCATGTTCAGTTTTTCAGTGATAAATGTATCTGAACAGCCACAGATGTGTCTCTAAATAACCCTTCCGATAGCCCAGCCTATCTGCAGTATTTTCTCCCAAGTTTTTGCGTTAGTGGCTCCTTCTAAGGCTCCTGCCTCTTCCAGGAACTTTCACCATAATTTCTCCTATTAATATATCTTTCCCTTGAATGCATAAAATGAGGGCCATAAACGGGGTGTATCGCAGTAATTCCAGTACCAGTTGACCATTTGGACCCCCAGGGATGGTGGCTGGACCATTAGAGGTAGTGCCACACAGTGACCTTGCAGGACAGGAAGGGGCACGGATATCCAGGGAGGCATGGAGTCATGGAGTCATGGAATCATGGAATCAGTACCGTAACAATTGCCACAATTGCAATAGAATCGTCGTTAATTACTGTCTGTGCTTGCGGTTGCTCTTCTTTTGCTCTCCTCTTGGATACCGATTGAGAGACAGAGAGGGGGAGGGAGGGGGGCCTGCCGGACTGGGGATCAGGGGTGGCGGCACGATTGGGCTTAAAAGAGCAAGACAAATACGAGCATGTGTCTGTGGGCTTTGGCCTGCACGGTGGTGCGTCTGAAGGAAGAGGGCCAGGAGGAGATGCCTCGTTAAGCGTTGCTGCCAAGTGGCAAAACTCAAATAAACATAAACGTGCCACACAGACGGGGACAGACAGAGAGGCAGAGGCAGAGGCAGAGAGCTTAAACGGGTGTGTGGCAGGTGGCGGGAGGTGGCAGAGCGGCAGAGCGGCAGCCACAGCCATAGCCAAAAATCTCTGAACTGGTTTGTTGTCTTTTTGCTGCTGTCTGGGTGATGATGCTGCTGCTGCTGCTGCTGCTGCCTCTGCCACTGTGCCTCATTCTGGCTGTGGATTGTGCCTCCGACTCTCTGAATCTCGCTTCTGGCTCTGTCTCTGGCTCTGGCTCTGGTTTCAGCCTCCGAGTTTCGGTTTTTGGCGGCATGGGAGACTCATTAAAATGCAGTGCGAGATAATAAGCATTTTAATTAAATATTTAACAAGAATAAGTTTATCACAACACGAACGAAAGACAGAGAGAGAGAGAGACAGAGACAGAGAGAGAGACGGGGAGATTGGGGGGGCAGAGAGTGTGGGGCACAGAGTGTGGGGCAGAGTGTAATGGCTTGTAAGCGTCTGCCGTTAGCGGCTTCGAACTGTTCGGCGAAAAAAAGGGGAGCCGGGAGTACCGTGCCCCCTCCTAGTGCCCCCCCCCCCTCTCTTTCTCTCTCTCTGACAATATTTTGATGTAATTTGAGCGCCTAATTGGCGCACGTGCTAAACTGACGATGGCAGCAGGTCCCAGTTACCCCCCACAGCCCCGCCGAACCCCTTGTACCCCCCCGTCCGTCCGTCCTGGGTCGGTTCTCTCGTTTCCGTTGATTCAGGTTCAGTTTCAGTTACTTGCCTCTCGAGGACCTCGCACCGTCGTCTCCATCTCCGTCTGCTTTTTGGTTGTGCAAATATTTGCAGGAACTTCTCTCCAACGTCTCTCCAAGCCCTTCTCTCTCTCCCTCTCACACTTTATACACATACTATACCATACATATATCCATCTATCTGTCTATCTATCTATCTAGCCATCTTTTTCTTCTCTCTTTTTTTGTTCCCGGTACGGTTCTTGTCGTTGCAGAGGCTTTGGCTTTGTCACATTCAGCGATCCAAATAGCGTGGATAAGGTACTCACCCAAGGCACACACGAGCTGGATGGCAAAAAGGTAAATGTTTGAATGTTTATAGACCCCATACGTCCCCCCCCCCCCCCTCCCCATCCCCCTTTCTACCAGCATAGACCTGAGCTATATCCCTATTTTCACTATTTTCCACTCATTTTTTGTTGTGTGTGCAAACAAAAATCAAAAGAAAAAAAAAGACTCCCCACTTGAGGGAAAACTATGCAAAATATTTGCTCAAAAGCAGTGGCGCGACGTCATCTCATCACCAACATAAATTTGTGAGCCTCTCTCTGGGGCTCCCTCCCTTGCTCTCCTCCCTTCCCCTCTCTTCACCACTCTACTCCACGTTTATTGACAGCAATTAGAAAGTCAAAGCATAACAGTGTCTCTGCCAAATAAAAACAACAACAACAACAGCAAAACTACCATAAAAAATCGTTGCCAAAAAAAAGGAGGAGGCGGAGGTGGGGGTGGAGGGCGATGTAAAGGCCAAACAATTTTTAATTACCTGTAAGAGTGCAGGAGAGGAGGGGGGAGGAGAGGAGAGTGGAGCCAAAAGCACATCAAATAAGCTGCAATGGTGGCTCTTTTTTTTGTTTTTTTTTTTCCTGTTGTTCAAGGGAGAATATTATGATTAGTTGATGAAATTTCGGGTGCCATCAAAAGTATCTTTTTGGTAGTAAAAGTCCGTCATTTTGGGACATGGCAGTACAGCGAGGCGTTAAAGAACAACTCTACATATTATAGTAGCCCCAGGCCGGGCCCGTTATAGACTGGAAAAGTATTAGAAATTTAATTTAAAAGCAGTTTATATTCCAAGCCAAATTAAGGCACGAAGCAAGAGTGAAGCAGTCCCAGTCCAGAAACCAGACCCCGAATCGACAGTCCAGAATATAGAGTCCAGAATCGAGAGTCCAGAATCCAGAGTCCAGAATCCAGAGTCCCGAATCGAGAGTCCCAAATCGAAAGTCCCGAATCGAGAGTCAAGAATCGAGAGTCCTGAATCAAGAGTCAAGAATCGAGAGTCCTGAATCGAGAGTCCTGAATCGAGAGTCCTGAATCAAGAGTCAAGAATCGAGAGTCCTGAATCGAGAGTCCAGAATCGAGAGTCCTGAATCGAGAGTCAAGAATCGAGAGTCCAGAATCGAGAGTCCCGAATCGAGAGTCCCAAATCGAAGATCCCGAATCGAGAGTCAAGAATCGAGAGTCCCGAATTGAGAGTCCAGAATCGAGAGTCCAGAATCGAGAGTCCCTAAACGAGAGTCCAGAATCGAGAGTCCAGAATCCAGAGTCCAGAGAGCCTTCCCCTACATATTCGTACTTTCCCGAAAAAAAGGTGGAAAATCCTTCCAGAATGTTTCCGTTTTTTATTGAAAAATTCATTGAATTTTGGAGAATTTAGCAAATAAATCTCTGTGCTGCGAAGCATAGATTGTTTGACCTTCCTCCAGACACTTGATCGTGTGCTGGAAGACCTGGGCTTCCCGGTTACGATGATCCATAATCATCGAATTAATCACAACGAAATTTGAACTGTCTGAGCTTTCTTATAGCTCTGGAGGTGGAGCTCCCCGAAGGTGTTTAAGTTCAGGCCTAAACTGGGTAGTTCCATTAGATGCAGCTGGCCTTATCTAGATTTTACAGATCGATATTCCAAGGAGATATGTAACGCCTCGCCGTCATGCTATTTCTACAACATTAATCGAATTGTTGGCTATTTTTGATGGTCCTAAACATTGCCCTTTGAGGGACAGAGGGCATACCCATCTCATCGCTAGCTCACTAGCTATAATTAACTTTAAAGGATCTCCATTCCTCCATTCAGAGGAATTCCAAAATCAGACTCTGGGAGCAGAAAAATGCGGCTTTTGATTAGCCGTCTGTCCGCCCAATCCACGCCCACATTTACATATGCACATCCCTTCGTACAGTGAAGACTCTGCTGTAATTGCATTTCAGACGCATTACGCATACGCCGCATTGGCATTAGCCTAATTAAGTGAAGCTCCTCTGTCGCTGTTGCTGGACGGATGAATGAATGGACGGTCAGATGGATGTCCTTCCAAGCGATGTCCATTTGATCAGGCTTTTTGAATATGCCTTTCCAACTGTAAATAAAATGCGCATTACCCTCTCGCATTTATGTGTAATTTTTGCAAAACTGCATTCACATACATGGACACGTATTTATATGTTGAATATCTGTTGGATACACCGTATCTGTGTGTGTATGTGTGTGTGTGTACAGGATATACATATTCCCGCCGCCGCTCTTCGGTCTCCTTGATTTTTCACTGAATGGTCAGGGATTCTCCGTGTTTCCGTTTGGCTGAACAGCAACGAAAACGAAACGAAAATGAATTTCATTTCATTTCATTTTACGTTACGGTTTTTCGGCCTGATGTGTTTTTCCACCGAAAAAAAAGGGGGCCAGCTCACCCCCACTTTTGCCCACTTTTCACTCATCCTCCCCCCCCCCCCCCTTCTCTCTCCCTCTCGCCCGCTCCCTCTCTATCGTGCCGCACTCAACGCTGATTAGTTTTAATTTTAATCTAAAAATCAATTTCCCGCCATGCGGCTGCCGTTGTTTTTCCCGTTTTCTGTCCTGCAACACAGGAAATCAACACGGCACACACACATACACAGACACACACAGAGAGAGAGAGAGAGAGAGAAGGCAGCCACCGACGCCTGCCGCCTGCCGCCTGCCGCATGGCCTGCCGCATGTCCTGCCTAGATCCTAGTCACATTCGTGTCCTGTGACAACTTTTCATCTGTGATTTCGCCAGAGGATATTGCGTTGCTTCCTTGAGCCCATTTTGCCAGTAATTTTCCCCATCCCCCCTTCCCCTCACCCCCACTTCATTGGCTTAAGATACTGCAACAGAAGCACTTCAGTTTGGCTGAGATTTAGTCGCAGATCCCAAGGATACATCCATGCCCCGCCACCCCCCCTGCATTGGTGGCGGGGCGGGGGGACCTGTCAAGACGAGCTGTCTCTCAGGCTTCGCCCCCACTAATGTGGAAGCCACAAGGAAAAACCAACCCGAAGAAGGAGAAAAAAGGAAGGAAAATCAGACGAGAGAAAAAAAAGTGCTTAAAATTGAATTTTTATGATTTTTAATTATTTTTAATGACGCTGCTTATTGGCGTAAGTCGCAAAGGAGAGAAATCTCTCGGTTGTTCCCCCTCTGCGGCAGTGTCCTATCTACCCCCACCCCGCCTCCGCCACCACGCCCCTTTCTGCCTTTTGCCCGCTGGCCGAGCAATTTGTTACGCGTTAATTCGTGCGTGCTCAGCTTGAAGAGCCACCCACTGGCAGAGCCACTGCCACAGCCAAAGCCACTGCCACAGTCAGAGTCACAGTCACAGCCAGCCCCACCCCCCACCCCCTGTGTGGCATCATGCCTCCACTTTGGGGCAATTTCATTTAATGTGCAGTGCAGGGCTTATGCAAGATTTATGCTACGCTATTAATATGAAGAGTTGCGCGAAATGTTCTTTTCATTTAAATGTCATTAAGCATACGATTTTTCCCTACACTCCCTTTCCCCTTCCCCAACCCCCTCACCCTCCCGCCCACCCTTAGTGCTGCCCATTAACCCCCCCCACTCACGCTATCTCTCTTTCACTCACGTTGCTCTCCTCTTCTCTTCCGCAGGTCGATCCAAAAGTAGCTTTTCCGCGACGTGCACATCCCAAGGTAAGTACCAATCTCCTACCAAAAATACAGCAAGAAAATGCCAACGAAATCTAGTTTCGAAAGTCGAAACGTTGTATACCCTATAAAATAAAAGGGAGTGGATGGATTTTTCGTTAGAAACAAAAAAAATGTCTTAAAAACCTTATAACTATTTAAAGTATTGATTCCTAGGGTATTTCCCATGGATCTTAAGATCTTACTTGTACCATTTATGGAAAATTAGAGCCTTGTGACAAGTTAAACAGAGGGAAAAAGTGGCTTTGAAGATTGCTTGAGAATATATGTATGTACTAAATTACATACACATGAATGCACATATTAGCGTTACAGACGAAGCTGCTCTTCTTGCATTTTTGTTGTATGCCGTTTCGAGCAGTGCAGTTTTATCTTTATTTGATCTGCACAACAAATGCTCTCGCAGTGGCGTCGCTCCAGCTCGCTCAGCAACAACAACAATAAAGCGCGACGCTGGCTTCCGATTCCGAGCTGCTACGATTCTTGCATTGCCTCTCTCTCCGACGAACATTTCCGATCCTGCTCGTTTCGTCATCGAAAAGCTGAACTCAGCCTGGGCCACGACTCTCGCTTTCAGCGCTTCCATGTGCAGGGAGGGAATAACAAAATTCAGGCTACGACTCTCTTTCCTCGTCTAGCATTTGGTCTGTTGTCTTATCTCTTGATCTTCGTTTGCTCTACGAGGCTTTGTTCGCTCTCACGGCACAACAAATGCACTCGCAGCTGCGTCGCTCCAGCAACAACAACAACAATAAAGCGCGACGCTCGGCTTCCCATTCCGAGCTGCTGCGATTCTTGCATTGAGAGCAAGTTCAGTTCGTTGCCTCTCCCTCTGTTGAACATGTCCGATCATGCTCGTTTCGTTTGCGAGCTGCTGCCCACTCGGCTCGCTCTTTCAGCAAACGCGACGCTTTTTTTGGTGCGTAAATTCTGTTTTGATTTGTCTTCGAATTTGCTTCACTTTCCCTCTTTCCAAATCGTCATAGCCTCCTGAAAGAGTATAATAATACCAGCGAAAAAAAAAAATAAAATATATGAAAAAAGAAAAAGGGAAACAGAAATACCAAAAATGGGACAGATACAGATATTTTTGTGGGGAGTCTTTCAGAGCTCAGGTTCTGGTGGGGAGTCGGCGGATTGTCCTGTTGGTGGCTCTGTGAATGGAGTGGCAGTGCAAGTGGGGGGAGGCGGGGGGTACCGCGGCAAAAAGGATGTGTCATAAGTAGCAGTAAATGGCAGATGAAATTAAAAACGGAAGATGACAACAACAACCACAGGAAAAAGCGAGGAAACACAACAACGAAAACAGGCTGCAAAAACCGTGGGAGCTGTGGTGGCGGGCTGGAGGGGTGGAGGGAGGAAAGAAGATAACTTTGTGTCTGACAGGCGTCGGTGGCTTTGGCTTCCCCTGTCTACAGGACTTTACCTTCAGCGTCACCCAAGCATTTCTCTCTCTCCCTCTCCCTCTCCCCATCCCTCCCTCTGCCGCACCTTCTCTCTGTCTCTCTTAAAGTGATGATGACAACAAAATTTTCACCCAAAAGTGATGGGGGTGGGGGTGTGGGGGGCGAAGGTGGTGTGTGGAGTGATTCTGTCTGCAGGCAGAGCTCTACCCTGTCTTTCTTTTCTTGTCTTTCGTTCGTTTTTTTTTTGGTTCTGCCTTTCTCAATTTCTCTTGCACGCACATTTTTGGGTGCTCCTGTGCCTGTGCCTGTTCCGTGTCCCTGCCCCCCCCTCGCCAGCCACCATCTCCTGAGGCCGGTTAGACAGCGCGTTACAAATGTGCCTCTGTGTTTTTGGGGTTCCCCCCCGCCCCCCCGCCCTTACCTTCTTGGGACACATAATGCTCTGCAAGAAGGAAGGATCCTTTGGCTAACAGCAGGAACAAATGCAGGAGCAGCAAAGAGATTTCCCCCAAACAAATTTCATTCGATTTTCCCCCTTCTTTGTTGCATTTAAATTATACAACAAATAAATTATTTCGGTTTCTGGTTTTCGAGGTCAATATGGGCATTGTTCGATTATAGAAAACACAATTAAACAACACCTAAATTTATGTATATATATGTGTGTGTGTGTGTTTTTTTTGGGGTATTCAATTAAGCGATATTTGTGCATTTTATTGCGATTTGTTTTCAAATTATTGAAAATAAGGGAATTATTAATTTTTGGACAGAAGTGCAGGTCCCTTGATTGATTTGCCATTTAAATGGCAATAAAATAAAATACCGTTTTCATTCAATTGTCCCTCGAATCTGATCAAGGGGGTGAAGGGGGGGTCTTGTATTCCTGGAATCACTTAATCGAATCAATTGCAGGGTTCCATGGCTCTGGCTCTATATATAGGACGCAGATATAGTGTATTGGAAATTCTTGGAATTGTCTAATATTATATTCCGGAGTAGGATATTCCGCTCTTCGTCTAGCGGTAGCGTTTTCCTGGTACAAAAAAACCGCAAAGCACACCATAATACGCACGCAAACACACACACACACACAGATACACAGATACAGATACATTTGGCAGAAGAAGGAAACAAACTCGAAGAGGGCTCCATCTTCCAGCTAAGGTTGGCCCCCCTTTGAATTGCTGTTCAGCCTTCGAATTTCTGTTTCTGCCTCATGGTGCCTGCTGCCTGCTCCCTACTGCCCCCCACCCCCCACCACCACCTCCACCGCCTCCACAGAGCTATGCGTGCTTATCAACACGCAGCTGATTTCCGTTGCTATTCCAGCGGCGCGTGCCTGGCACCCTGCAATAACCACCGAACCCACTCAGCAGTCGACTGTCTCCCCCCCCCCCACCCCCTGGAAGGAGGAGCAGCAGCAGCAGCCAACAATTATTTACGTAATGTTATTATTATAATATTTTTTTAAACGCATTCTCACTGGATTTGCGGCGCGTTACCAAGAAACGACAGCCAGAAGCCAGAAGAAGAAGAAGAACGAAGGAGGAAGGAGGAGGAGGAGGAAGAAGAAGCTCCAACAAGGATAAAGATGGTGCTACGGATGTGGCATGCAGGGGGTGAGCGGTGAGGGGTGAGTGGCGGCTGGCTAGGACCACGGTGGCTATGCGGCATTTGCCGAGTGGCTTTGTGTCTTGTTGGGGGAGGGGGGGGGAGGGGGATTCGGGCGGCAGCTACGCGCGAATATCCTCTCGCATATTAAAAGGCGTTTAAAAACATAAATCCAACGTCTAACGGCTGCTTATGAAAATTACGAGGAAAAAATGACTGACAGAGCGAGACAGAGCGAAGAGAGTGAGAGGGGGAGGGGGAGGGGGAGGGAGAGGGGGCTTAGTGCGAGGCAAATGGCAGAGACACCCAAAGGAGTTCTGCCAGCAACAACAAAAAAAGCAAACAGAAAGAAAGCTGCAAGCGACATCCAAAAAAAAAAAAAAAAAAAAAGAGAAAGCAAAAGCAAAAAGGAAAGGCATAGGGAAATGGCGCAAGGAAAAGCGGTTAAGGCGGGTGAAGACGGGGGGGAAATGGAGGTAAAAGAGAGGACAATTTCTCGCACCGTTTGCTAAGGACGAACCAGAACCAGAACCAAAACGGGAACGGGAACCAGGACACAGAAGGATTGCCCACAAAATGCGGCCCCAAAATGCTTGCGGTTGCAGCGAAAGTTAAGAGTTTTTCAAAATGAGAGACAGAGACAGAGACAGAGAGAAGGAGAATGGCAGGGGCAGGGGCAGGGAGGGGGGGGGGGGACATAATGAAATGAAGCATACTAAATGATGCTGCTCCAAGTTTTCACTAGAGAAAGGTTGAGCGAGAGAGAGACACACACGCATACAGTGCGCGCCATAATGAAATGCGAAAAAATTATGATGATGTTTTTCTTTTTTTTTTTGGACCATAAAATGCAGATGAGCCGCCGACTAAGCACAAAATAGTGTGGAAAACCCATGGAAAACTCTCGACGGGCAAGAGGAAACGGTACGCTGAGGGAGGGGAGGGGGGGTGCTAAGTAGGCCTCTACCCCTAATCCCCAACCATTGGAAAGGGGGGGGGGGGGTGGGCAGGGGGAGGGCTTTGCCCTACACATGTCCCATCGACTCTATCGCTGGCAGCTCTTTCCACACTTTTCCGGAGTTAATTTCTTGGCTTTTTAAGCGCCTCACCATGAATATGAAATGTATATTTGAGTAAGCTTTATATGTGGCCAAAAGGGGGAGGCAGAGGGGGCCTAGAAGCGGCCAACAGGGGGGCAACAGAGAGGCTCATGTATGACCAGGAATGGGGCAGAAGAGGGGCTCCTATGTGACCAGGAATGGGGCGGAAGAGAGACTCCTATGAGACCAGGAATGGGGCAGAAGAGGGGCTCGTATGGGACCAGGAATGGGCCAGAAGAGGGAGCCATTTATGACCATCTATGGGACGGAAGGCAGGCTCACATATGACCAAGGATGGGACAGCGGAGAGGTCCTTATTTAGCCCGAAGGAACCACCCAGTGTGGAAGGGGACACAGTTGGCCCGCCCCCACCCATAAAGAAGGCGGAAGAGCCCAGCAACATTTGGCCAAAAAGAAGCCAAAAAGTGGGCTAAGACGGGGCACGGCACGGCGCGGATGGGGCTCCAACTCTGGCATACATATGTCATGTAAAAAAGTTCGCTTTTAATGTGCAAAATTTTGTACGTCGACGGCGGCGGCGGACTAGAGCCATAAAAGTGCATGAGGAATAAGTGAAATGGATTTCTTTTTTGGGGCACGCTGTGTCCTGCCAGCCATGCCCCATATAAGTGCCACATAAAATAAGGGAACGGAAAAGAACGGAATCCACAGAATGCTGGGGCCACTGGCCACTCCCCCCACCCCCCCCAAAAACCAGATACAGTTTGAACTTGGGGCTAGGATTTATGACTGTTTGTTCGGAACAAAAGAAATCCATGTGTGTGTCCCGCCCCCCAACCCCCCCACCTCCCTGCTCTCTGCGCTGCTGTGGAGTGCGTGCTTGGAGTGAGGGGGGGGGGAGGGGAGGGGAAAATCCTTTAATGCCGGAGTTGAGGTGCGTACAAGAGCCTGTCCGTACGGTGTGGCCATAAGTGGATTATACGCATAGATTTCGCCCCGCCGGAGTGGAGTACGGCTCACTTTACGGCGGTAGATAAACTTGTTTTTGCGGATAAGTGTGGCAGGGATATTCATGCGGCAAAATGAGTTGATTACAGTCCACGGCTCCTCCGTGGAGCCTCCTCCAGTTGGTAGTTTAGTTCCTGGATTACGGAAAAAAAGGGGAATATATGTGGGGATTATCGCTCGATTACTGGTTTGAGGGGTTTGAGGGGGTTCCCTGGCGTTCCATGGAAACTATCTTTGTTTCTCTCTGCTGATGAGGGGGCGGGGGAATTATGCCATCCTCAAAATCTCAATCCTGAAGTTCGGCAGCTCCATTTCTTTGACAAATTTCGTGTCGAAACACAGACACATTTCCCTCTTCAAGCCCATCAATGGCGCTCTCTGTCCTGTGGCATCGTTTTCCATTAAATTAACACGCTCGAATGTGCTTCCTACCCACAGTCTATCTGTCTCGCTCTCTCTCTCTCCCTCTCTCTGTGTGTGTGTGTGTGGCATGTGGCAGAGTTGGGTGGGGAGTTGTACACTTACATTGTGCAAACTTTTCTAATTTAAACCGGCAGTTTCAGTCAATTGCCACAGCTTACCGCTTCTCGACATGAGTTTTACTTTATTTTTTCTTGCTTCTTCTTCTTCTTCTACCTACGGGTGCCTGCCACACGGATGCGTTGTTGCAGCATTTCACAAGAGCAAAAGAGAGAGAGGGAGAGTGGGGGGTGGGGAGGGGGTGGGGGAGGGAGTCAAGTGAATTTCCAATACATTAAAAAGTTGTGTCTGAATTCAGTTCTTGGGGCAGAATCCCATTATAACCGAAACAGACATGAAAGCCAAGCCATAAATCTAATAAATACCGTGTATTTCTCACACGTCTCCACCACTGCCACCCCCACCCCCACACACACACACACACACGCAGAGAGAGAGAGAGAGAGAGAGAGAGCAGAGGTGTGTGTGTGTGTGCAATAACTTGTAAAATATGTAATCAATCAAGATGAAACAGTCGTCGAGAGGCAGCCAAACTATGTCGGAAGTATGCGTCTGACTGCAGTTTCAGTTGCCTGTTTGGGGTGGGCTGTGGGGTGGGGTTTGGGGGGTGTGGCATGCCCTCGATTAATTCAACTTTCCCGTGCAGACAATAGAACTCGAGAGAGAGAGGGAGAGAGAGAGAGAGAGCGGCAGTCGAAAAGTTGAAAGTGCAATTTTGTCGTTATTATTTTACATTTACAACAACAGAGATGTGGCACGTGGGGCACAGGGCAACCGGGCACCAAATCAAAAAAAAAGTAAAAAAAAACATAGACAGAGACAGGGAAAGTTCTTCAAACTATTTTATGTGGCGGTTCAGAGCCACTCTCCCGCCCCCTCTCCCGCCCCCCTCCCCCTCTCTCCCTGTCTCCCTCTCTCTCTCTCTCTGGGACTGTCTCTTTTTGCAGTGTGTGTGTAATTGTCGAGTTAGTTGCCGCCCGTCCGACTGTCCGACTGTCCGCCTGTCTGTCAGTCCGAATGTTGAAATTAATTTATTTCAATTGAAGTTTGAACTTTTCTGTGGCGTTATTACTTTTGTAGGAACTTTCTCCGGGCTTTCTACGCATAATAAACGGCACACAGAGAGACCCAGAGAGACCCCCAGTGGGATGTTGCAGCGCCAGGTGCTGCCCCCCCCTTTAGCATATAGAATTGGCGCATAGAAATATATTTATTTAGCTTCTTGGCAAAATAATCAAATTGGGAAATTGCAAGTGGTGCTGTTGTTGCCCCATCAACTGTCAACAATCATCGTCTGTCTGCGTCTGCTTGCCTTCTCTATCTTTGTCTTACTCCATCTAACTGTATATAGTTCTCTCTCTCTCTCTCTCTCTGTGCTCCTTGCCCTGCTGTTGTCCTTATCTGTCGTTCTGTCTGCCTTTCATTTGATTTGAGAGTCTCTTTTACGAGGACACATACCCTGGAAAGTGCCGTGTGGCGTTTGGGGATTGGACAACAGAAAACAGAACACGGAATAAAGTATTTCCGGAATCCCTTGAGCGTATATAGAGGAACTTATAGGAACTTGGGTATTCCCTCTCCCAGGGTATCCCCAGCTTCGATCCCCTTCCTCTCGCTTCTTTTTTGTTGGTGATTTTTTCCTGCCAATATTCGTTGTCCAACAGACAACAAGGTGGGTGGGGCTGGGGTGGGGGTGGGGGCACACGACAGGTGCCGTTGACGTCTCCGCTGATAATTTGTTGCGAGTGACTTCGGCACTTGCAACCTGGCATTTGCAACTGTGCGACGGCACTGATAGTTATTTGATATTTCCCCCCCCCCCCCCAAAATAAATATCAAAAACATGAATATTTGCAAAAAATATATTTGGGGCTGCCTCCGTTGTTGGTGCAACCTGGAGCCTGGTGGCATTGGTGGCTTTAAATCAGAGATTCCTCAGAGAGGAGAGGCTTTAGAGAGACAGCGAGAATGCAGAGGTCTCAAGGACACAGCTTAAAGGAATAGATCTCAATTAAAGAGAGAAATTCAGCCAGTTTGAGATTCCATAAGATTGCAAGTGAAATTCCCTTTCAATGGAAAATGTTAAAGGGTGAAAAAGCTAAAAAAAGAAGCTTTGAACATGGTATTTGAACGGGTGGGTACTCGTGCCAGGATATTCCAGTGAAATGCAATTCTTTTCAATTATATTTTAGACAACATTTTGGCCAGCAATTCTGCTTTTCCCCCGTTCCGCCGCTGCCCATTCTGGCCCACTGGCAATGCCAATTTCTGGAGAAATTCGAATGGAGAGCTCTCTCTCTCTCGGCCTCCACTCGTGATTGCAGCTTCAATTTGGGTTTCTTATGAATTTTGGATGGAAATGCCCCCCAAGAAGAATGTTAACTGATGGTTTTTTTTTATACACTGGCCTGCAATTCAATTCTGAGAAGTGTGTCTCTTAATTTTTCAGCTCCTCCTCGCCCTCCGTCGTGTCCTCGATGGGATACAGTCCAAGGATGTCCCCCCCTTATTGTTGTTGCTCTGTTTTAAACTCGAATCAAAAATCAAAATCCGCACCAGCTACAAAATGTTAAATCCGCAAATAATTGACAAAGTTTAGGCATAAACGTTGGGGGGGTGTCTTCCTCTCGCTGGAGACAGAACACCAGGCCCCCCTCCATGGTGGATGGAAGGGGCAGGAATGCTCTGCTCTGTGTGGGGGGTGTGTGGGGGGTGCGGGGTGCTGGCTAACTTCAAAATATGTTGGCCACAAATGGCAAAAGTTTGACAGGTAAACGGAATTTCGGTAGAATATCCCCACGTATGTGTGTGTGTGTGTGTGGGTGTGGATAAAATGGGAATTGAACACGGGGGCCTTCCTCTTGGGGCATGGCATGCATGCAAGCCACATATGAAAACCGCTGAAACATCTGCGACCGCTTTTTGGATTCAGGATTCAGAATTCAGAATTCCGGATTCAGAATTCGGGGTTTTGCTTTCGCTCTCTCTCTCCCTCCCTGTCTCCCTCTCTCCCTCTCTCTCGCGGGAGAGTCAATATTTTGCGGGAGTATCTGCATCTACGGCCCGTATCTGTATCTATTCCTGTTCTAGTTGAGCGGGCGGCCATTTATGTTTAATGAGATACTTTTTAACAGCCTCATAAATGGCTATGATAACCACTTAATGTCGAGTGGGATGTCGATGCCGCAGGGTGGCCGCTGCCACAGGGCGTGGAGCGGAGCGAGTGTGTGTGTGTGTGTGTGTGTGCGGGGGAGGGGCGTGTGGGGGGGCGGTGGAGAGTGGAGTAAAAACAATTTACATATTAAACTTACGCCGCAGCAATGTAGCGAACGTAGCCGCAGCAGAGCTGTTATCCTCCTCCTCCTCCACGTCCTCCACGCACCAGCAGCAGGATATCTCTTTGTCTCTCTCCCTCTCTCCCAGCAGCAGCAGCAGCGGCAGCGGCAGCGGCAGCATCCATCCAGAGGACGCGTGCGAAATATGTTCGCCTGCGGCGCATTCACTTTAATTTGATTAAATTTTGAACATTTTCACGTAAAAGTTGCTCCTTTGGCTCTGGCTCTGGCTCTCGAGCGAAGGCTCCATCCGCTGTGTGCTCTCTCATCTGTGCACTGGATGGATGGATTGGATGGTCCTGCTCCTGCTCCGCTTCTCCGCTGCTCCGCTGCTGTGGTCTGCCTTGGCCAGAGGCCCCCTGCTGTCCCAAAAAAAAATACAAAAATACGAAAAACGCTGATGCCGTGCCACCTTCACGCTCAGCTGTTGTCTGTTTCCATTTATCCCTCACTCATGCCCCCCGCTCCGCTCCCCCCTCCCTTTGCCTGTGTGTGTGTGTGTGAATGTGTTAAATAGTTTTTATACCCTGTAAAATGAAGTCTATCCAGGGGAAAGGCTTCCTCTAGTGGATCTTTGAGGCCATATTCCAGGGGATATGGGTCGACTTTTCTTTGGATTCAGTGCCCAAAGATCGTGGGTGGCGCTATAGCCCTTGGACGGCCTTGAATGGATCCCCAAAAGCACTGGGAAGTGCTCTCTCTCTCTCTCTCTCTGTCTTGCGTCCTCCTTGCGGGCTCCTTCCAGGGCTCCGGTCATTCGTTACGCTCGTCCTGCCGCAGCCGCAGCCGCAGCTTCCTCCTTTATTTCATTTGGTTATTTTGTTGTATTTTATTTTATAATAAATAGTTGTTTAAACTTTCGCCCACTCAATTCCTGCTGCCGGCCCACGGCCCACAGCCCACAGCCCTCCCCCCTGGCACTGCATGCCGCTTCCCCCCCGCCGCCGCCCGCAAAAGAGATGTTTGCCACCAAATGTGGTGGCTGCCTCTTGTTGCTGCTGCTGTTGCTGCTGCTGCTGCTGTCCGGCTCTTCAACTATTTTTTATGCAATCTGCTTTTCGTCTGTAGCACACAACCCCCCCTCCGTGCCCCTCCCCTCCCCCCCTGCCACCCTTCGAACTGCATTGTTTTGTGTGTTGCCTTTTGTTTTTGTTTTTTTTTTTGTATTTTTGGACTCTTTTGACTTGTTTTTTGTTGGTTTTCTGTGTTGTGTTTTTTTATTTTGTTGTCTGTTTGCCATTTCCTTCTCTGTCTCTCTCGCTGTCTCCCTCTCTCTCGCTGTGGATGCCGCACATAGTTATGGCCACGATTTTGGCTTTCGGTTATGTGTACACTGAGATTTTCCTTGGCCTTGTTTTCGCTTCAGCCTGGCAATTGTTTTCCTCGCTTTCCTTTTTCATCTTTCGCTGCCGCCGCCGCTGCCGCTGCCGCTGCCGCTGCCGCCCGGCCATTGTTGCAGCGAAGGGTATATTGGACGTGAGGGTAAGGCCCTGTCTCCTCTCCCTTTGGCGGCCTCTGGCTTGCCCTTTTGTGGGCCCAACCCGCCACTGCCACATGCCTTGTTGCACAGGTTGCAGCTGGCGAGGGAGAGGGGGGCCGTGTCGAGGGGTAGATTGAAAATTCTCCAAATTAATTCGCATCATTTAAATCACAGACAAACCATGCCACTTTTGGGGAGGGGCAGGGGCTGGGGCTGGGGCTGGGGCAGGGGCAGGAGGCACAGCACAATGAGGCAGAAGAATGGCCTGGGAGGGGGGGGAGGGTTGGAGGGTGTAGTGGTTGGCTGTTTGGGTTTTGCCATAAAATCGAACGCCGGAAAACCCAGACAAAAAGGAGAGCCGAAGGATTCCTTTGCTGCTTTTGGCCACCATTTAAGTTATGGCCCACATTGAGCTGGCCAAAACGAACAGATAAACAATAAGTAACTGTGAATTATAGCGGCCATTACTTTTGTCCTGCTCTCCCTCTCCCTCTCCCTCCCTCTACGGCTGTGGCCCCCCCTTTTTTTCGGATGTATCTTTGCAGTTGTTTATGGCAGGACAATAATTAGGAACCACCGTATATCTGGTGGGGGAGTGCACCCCCCTCTCCCCCCCCCCCCCCCCCCCTCCCCCTCTGTGTGTCTCTTTGAATCCAAAATTAGTTAATTATACAATGGATTCACAAATTTCAGCCCGCAACAGCAAAGCACTTGAAAAATGTGATGCGGGGCCCTTCAACAGTTGGCAAATCGAATGGGATTTCGTCTCTCTCTCTCTGCTGTACCTTTCCTCCCGCTCTTTGCCCCCTCGTTGCCCCCCTCCTCTTCGATTCTCTCGCCTTGACTCGATGTCTGCGTAAATTGCTTATGAAATTGACATCGAAGCCTGCGCTTCTCTGCTGTCTGCCGGAAATGGAAACAGCGGTAATGACGAGGCCAATACCCCTCTCTCCCTCCCTCTCCCTCCCACACACACACACACACACACACACATACAGATACACGTATAACCCACATAATTGGCAAATCACACACATTGATTTCGCCGTGTTGCTGGCTGGCATCGTCGTCATCCTGCCACTGCCACACAGTCGTTGCTGTTGTTGCTGTTGTTTGTTGGTTCAATCGTTCATTTCGCGCCCGCCCCCCCTCAGTGGGGGTGTGTGTGTATTAGGGGAAAAGCATACCACATCCGACATCTGCCTAAACGCGACGCAGAGCCTGGGAGGGGGGAGGGGGGGGAATGAAAATATGGCGCATAATTTAAAGGCAATGGATGCCAAAAACACAAAAAAAAAAAAAGAAGAGGTGTCTGTGCGTGGGGCAGAGTATCTGTGTAGCTGTGTATCTGTGTATCTGTGCATCTGTGCATCTGTGTTTATGTGTGTCATATGGGGCATCATTAATAACATTGAAACATGGCCAAAGGACACGCCGAAGCAGAGCAGCAGAGACAACATCATTAGATCGGGGCTCGACTCGGACTTGGCCCTTAATTTCCATTGTTTGGTATTTGGCGTTGACTTGAAATGGCAGCCCCTCCCCCACTCCTGGCATGGCAGTAGTCTCCTTGATCTTAAATAATTAGGCAGGCTTCGGTGTCTCCGCCAGACGTACACGCACACATACACACACACACACACAGTGCCCCATCAAGTTGCCATCATCATCAGCAGCAGAAGCAGCAGCACAAGCAGCAGCCCCATCATCCTTCTCCATCCGCCATCCGCCATCCTCCATCCTTCATCATCCATCCAATGACAGCCCGCCAATGGGTGAAATGGAGAGGAGTCCTCTGTAGGTGTGTGTGTGTGTGTGTCGGTGTGTGTGTGGAGGGTGTGTGTGTGGGGATGGAACAAATTTCCTTCATTGCTGTAATTTATAACATTCACTTGTCATTAACAGCCATTTTAATCGTCTAGCATCCACACGGCACCCGTAATATGCGTGTATGTGTGTCTGTGCCTCGGTGTGTGTGTGTGTGTGTGTGTGTGTGTGTCTGCGATCTGCAATGTTGTGGCATTTAAAGCGTGAAAATATTAATTTATGAGCTTTTTAAATGAGTTTCGTTTCGTGTCTCATCTCTCCGCCTCCGCCTCCGCTTCGCCTCGCGTCTCGCTTTCTGATTCTGGATTTCCCGATTCTCTCCGTGTGTGTGCGTGTGTGTGTGTGTGTGTGTGCAACAAATTGCCAATGAAAATGAAGCAATCACTGGTCGGGAGGGGGGTGGGGGTGGAGTGGCATTGAGATAAATCGGAAAATAAATACTCAATGCATGATAAATACCACATAAATACCACATTAATACCAGATAAATACTAAACGAGAGGAATGCCATAGGAAATGCCAAACCGCACGCACGGATGGGAATTTCATTCACTTTTGTTCATTCAGCTTTAAAAACAGAACTCTGCCCGTTTCCCAAATCAGGTGCTGGCACAAAAATACCTTAAATACTGGAAAACATCAGTTAAATACCAAACAAATACCAGCTAAGAGCTAAATGAAACTAAATGCCATCTGGATTACGCCTTTTTCTCTAAATTAAAACAAGACGTACTAAATGTCATTTAAATACCTACAATATACCATTAAAATACCCATTAAATACTTAACTAATTATATGCTAAACCGCTCGTAGAAGAGCGCCTAATCTTAACCGCCAGATGTACGCCGAAAATTCATACCAGAATACCATCTAAAAATTCTGAAAAATTACCATATACAGATAGAAACTATAACAGGTTCGGGAAAAGCTTTTCCGGGAGATAGCATCATAATAAATACCAAAAACAAGTGCGAAACGTATTATAGACCAGGCGTTCAATAGTCCTGGCTTTATCTAAGATATACCATGTGCCATATACCGTAAAAATACCAGGTAAATACTAGACAGATACCAAACTAGCGGTAAATGTCTACAGATTATTGAAGGCAAGCATGAGGTCTTGGAAGTTGAACTCCCTAAGAAGGATGTACTCCATTATGGGTACTCTTTGGATGCTCTTTGGATTCCCGGCAGATCAATATGCATGTAACTGTGGGGAGCAACCCACACAGATACCAGATAAATACCCATACAAATGATGGAAATCGGGCACAAAAGAATACTTCCCTTCGCTTCAATACCGGAAGCTTTCAATAGAAATTCTTTAGAATTCAACAGTTCTATAAGAAGACTACTTACAGACTATCCCCTCCCCGCCCCCCGCCCCCCTATCAGAGTCCTCCTTCCTCTTTCCTCTTGCCCTCACCCTCCTGCTAGTCGCTCTTCAATGCGAAAACCCAAAATCTATTTATGCCCCAGCTCAAGCCCATAAACCACAGCCAAAATCCAGTGGTCGTCGCATTTAAGTGTCTAGGGTTGGTGCTGAGTGGCACGCGCGGGGGGGAGGGGCCCGTCGAGGGGTAGTAGTAGTTATGTGGCGAAGAGTGAAGGGGGGGACTGGCTGATGGGCGGGTGGTGGTGGGGTGGGGTTGTAGCACGAACCGCAAAGCAAATTTCGCTCGCCCTAATCTGCACTCGGTGCTGAGCGCCCGCGTATCTTAATAAACTATTAAATCAAACGCAAGCTTCAATGCACGCAGGGGAGAATACCCCCCCACCCCCAAGAAGGGGGGGAAATTCCTCAAGAAATAATCTCGAGTTTCCTTGAAACACTCGGCCTTTTCATCTGTTGGTCAAACATTAGTTTATAAAATGAATAAAAATATATACACCACCCTCCCCCCTCCTGGCACCTCCCCTGGCCCCACACACACACACACACACACACACACACGTCTGTGTATCGCACAAATAAATAAATAAATGAGTTATATACGCGTTCACATTCCACATTTGGGGGCACAGGAAACCGATAGGACATGGCGATTAAGGATACGCCAGGAAGTCGTCCAGCTGGGGCCCCAAGCCGAATCTCGATTTCAATTGAGGCCCCTCTCTGCCCGTGATATGGGCTGGGGATATGGGATCGGTGTGGTGGCTAATTTTTTTTGGTCCGCAGGAATCTCAGGAGCTTCTAGGACTCGCTCTCTCTCTCTCTCTGGAGAAATGGATGCCCGCCTGCAGATGGATCTGGCGGTTGGAAAAGTGGAAAATGGCCACTGATTTCCCCCGCTAATGTAAGTGAGGTGCTGCTGCCGCTGCCGTTGCTGCCACTGCTGCCACCCTGGGGCAATCATAGTGCTCTAAGATATACTGTACGCCGTTCTGCCACCGCCTCTGCCTCATGTGTGTGTGTGTGGCAAAGATGCCTTTGCCTTCGTTGGCTTCCTCCCGCTGTCGTTATTATTTATGTTCTGTTATCCGCTGACCAGAGGAGTGCCTTGGCGCTTGTTTTTTTTTTTTTTTGTTCATTCATTCATTCTTATTCTTTTTTTTTTTTTGTATTTTTTCTTTGCCACAACACTCTCGCATTGGACAGGCGGGAGACCTCCTGCTGGCGTTGGCGCTGGCTGCCTGCCTCACACACACATGCCACATGCCACATGCCGCTGCTGCCCCAATGGCTATTTTACGATAGAATGAATATCTTTTTGCTCTCGTGTTTCCACCTGCCGAAAGCCCCTTCCCTCCCCCCCCCCCAACCCCCCCCCCCCCCTGCGCCCGGTCTTCGCACCCACCTATGATTCTGTTTTTGCCACAGTATTTTTACTCTCTAAGCTGCTCTCCCTATCCCCCGCTCCCCCCTCTCCTCCTCTCTCCCACAGTGGCTTTTTGCACTGCTGTTCTGCTGGCCTGCTTTTTTGCCTTGTTCTTCCTTTTTGGCTCCTGGTTCCCGGTTCCTTCTTCTATGTACTTCCGTTTTGTAGTGAAAAGAGCTTTGCGTGTTGTGGCATCTACAATGCCCCCCCCCTCCCCTCTCTGTGTGTGTGTGTGTGTGCGTGTCTCTTAACAAGGGGTGTGCGTGTGTGTGTGTGCGTGTGTTTGTGTTTGTTTGTTGCTCAGAGAATTGATGGCAAAAGGATGTGTGTGATTTTGCTGCTGCTTGTATGTGTGTGTGTGGCACTCCCACTCCTCATGTTACTCCCGCCGCACCTCCTCCTCCTGGTCCTCCTCCCCCTCCCCATCCTGCTCTTCTGCCACAAATATTAAGCGAATGAAGTGCCATTTGTTGGTGTGGTTTAAAGTAAAGTGCGACGCGTAAGCTTTTAACAAGCAAAATTGTTTAAATGCGGCCGGACGTACTACCTACAAAAGGGGTGGGGGGGGGGGTGGGGTGGGGCAGGCCTCTGGCTCCTCCTCCTCCTCTGCCCTAAGTAGTAGTTTCCATTCCATTCCATTCATAACTTATTCATTCCCCATCAAATATGAATATTATGCACGAGTGGCACAACTTTAGCAAAAACTTCATTAGTTATGCGATTTTTGAATCGATAGCCAGCCACAATAGCCGTTCGATATCGCCCGTCCCCCCTGCGCACCCCCCACCCGCGAATAAGAGAAAGTGGAAAGTAGCAGTAGATCCTACCACATTCATCATTGCTCTCCACCCCCTCTCGCTTCGGTGGAAATGCTTTTCTAAGTGATTTTAGTTTGCTGTTTGCCGCTTAACTCGGGCACCCGCCTCCACTCCTTGCCACACACACACACACACACACACACATAAAATAATGTTTTTATAAGTCCGTTTTTGGTGCTTGCTCGATAGCGAACGCCCCCCCGCCCCACGGCCCCACGGCCCCCCCGCTCCTTCTTGTCCCGTATCAATCCCTCCTCCCATGTGGCATTGTTTGATCTGTGGCAGTGTGTGTGTGTGCGTGGCAAGCAAAGCGTCCCAGCGGAGTCGTCAATAAATGCGATAAAGCCAAACATGTTTCATTTGCAATGGCCAATGGCTGGGATGCTCGATGGATGCTTAGCCATCCTTAGATTTTCCTTCATCTTGCAACACACACACACACGCAAAAAAAAGGAGAAAAACTCATAAAAATGTGCGTTGAACGGAAGCAGAAGCTGCTTCAAGTGTTTGCCACTCATCTCCTCCGACTGGGGCGACTCCAATCGGGGACGTCCCCCGGCTCCTGTGCGGATTTTGACCCATAATTGACTTGTACACATGCCAATTCCCCTGATGGTAGCCCCCCTTCGCCCTCCTCCCCCCCCGCCATGGTGCGTGTCTAGGCGGCGTTGGTGCGGCCAAAGTTTACAATTTATCCGGCAGCAGCTTGCACCTGCCTCCATGCCACGCCACGCCACGCCACGGCAGGGCAGGGCCGCCTCCATGGGCTGTCCTGTGCTCCACTTCCTGCTCTTAAAGTTGCTCTCTTTATGATGATTTTTTGGATTGTTGCACACACACGAAACCTATGGCGAACCTATGGTGGTGGGGCATGCGGCATGTATGACATTTTTAATGCCCCCAATGCTATCATTAGACGCTGGAACAAAGCATCGACTCTACTCTTCTGTCGATGGAACAAAAGGCAATAGAAATAATCAATACAAATTTTATACCACCTCCATTCGCTCCCCCACCCCCCCAACCCCCCCAATCTCTATCTCCAAACACACACACACACACACACACATAGATACAGCTACAGATACAGATACAGCGATACACAACAATGAAATACATTACAAATCAATTGCAATCGCTCGAAAATCGGCATACGAATTTCCATAGACGATGTCTGGGTTTTTGGGTATTCGATTGGTGCGGGCTTGCTGGAGTCGAGGGGGATGTTTGGGGGGTCAGAGGTTGTGGGCTCTGGTTCTCAGTGCTTCTATGGTTCGTGTGGCAAGGCAAAGGGGCAACATTATTATCATCATCAAGCGTACAAAGTTAGTGCCGGCGGCAGAAGGCAGCAAAGGGGGCAGCAGCGGGGCGGGCAGAGGGGTTGGGGCAGTGGGGTGGCGCTGGAGTGTGGCTCCAAATCGGCAAATGAAACAAACCAGGATTTACATGTACACAGTTATTGCTGCCACAGCCACAGTGCCACACTGCTGCTGCTGCTCTCCCACACACACACGCAGGCACACACACACGCACACGTATGGGCATACACAGTGTGCGTGTGTGCAGCATTTCCTTTGGGTTATTTTCCGGGAACAACATTTCATGGCGGCACTGATAAAGCTGCCATGGCAGCAGCCTCAGTCGCCGATGCCCCGATGCCGACAACGCAGACGTTGCGTCGCAGTCGTCGTCGTTGCTGCCTGCCAAAAATGAGGGGAAACTCTGTGCCACACAGAGTATGCGCTGAGAGAGAGAGCGGAAGAGCGAGAAAGAGAGAGAGAGGGAGTGAGAGAGAGAGCCACTTGCTGCGAAAACTGCCCCGGGGGCAAAGAAAGCAGAAAGCAGGAGGCAAAAATATTTGACGCAAGCGGATTCTACACACACACACGGTATATGTCGGTGTGTGTGTGTGGGTGTGAGAGCCACTGCTGTGTGCGTGTGTGTGAATGTATGAGCGGTGGCGCGTGCACTCCAGGCAATGTCAAGTTGACACTTTCACCAATGCACGAGACACCAGGCCGAGAACCAGCACAGCCAGCACAATGGACGAGAATGAATGCCACGAGAGCCGTGCACGAGAATCTCACAGAGAGAGAGAGCAAACGGGGAGTAGCGTCAGAGGGAGGGGTAGGGGATAATGATGATGCTTAGGCCTAATCTTCCCCAAAAAATGGAAACCAGGGAAATCCTTTCGATCAAATGTTTAGCGAGAAATCACCTTTGAGGAATGGCTTTCTGGTGGTGCGGCTGGCAACCCTTTGAGGCGACTCGCGAGTCCGCTGGAGTTTCACCGGGCATCACCTGTTATTATTCCCCCATCATGGAGTCCCCGTACAGCCGGGAGCCTCGCACAACGACACCCTCTGTAGAGGTTACATGGGCATTTCTGCCACCGACAACGACGACAACGACAACGACGACATCGTCGACGACGACGACGACGACGACTTGCTATTGTTGTTTGTTTTTGCGCCATTGCGAGGCATCGCCATCGCCATCGCCCCATCTCTCTTGCTCCACTGTGTGTGTGTGTGTGTGTGCGGGCCACCCACGAAAACAAACATAAAGGTGCAACAATGACGCGCGTAGGCTGGTCGCTTGCTCCCTCTCTCTCTCCCTCTCTCTCTACATGAGAGCACTCGAGAACTCTCTCGCTCTCTCGGTGGATACTCTCTGGCAGTGGAGCTCTCCCTCTCTTTCTCACTCTCTCTCTCCCTCTCTCTCTCTCTCTCTCTATCTATCTGTGGCGCTGCTGCTGCAGTTTGGGGCACAGGATTCGCTCTGTTAACTGATTTCTCCTGCTGCTGTTGCTTCCACTGTTGCTGCTGTTGCCTGAAAGTGAATGTTGTTGCTGGCAACAAAAGGATCAATCAAAAGATCACGAATTGGATCGGATCGATAGAGAAAGCTCTTTGGGCTCTCCAAGCCCCTAGGATCGCTTCACACTCTCGTCCTGGGCACACTTCGAGGACTTCCTGCTTTGGGGAACATTTAACAGACTCGACAACCCTGGCCGGGAGCCCGCATCAACAGCACTTAACAGCGGCCAGTGCCGCCAGTTCCATTCCAGAGCCTGTGGGGGTGCATTGTGCTGTTTCTCTCTCTCTCTCTCTCTCTCTCTGTATCGCCCTCTCTGTCGCTCGCGCTGTGGCCGTCGCTCTCTGGTGCTGTTAGCTACTTCCGTTGTTGTAATGCTTCTGCGCTCCTTTTCCGCCTCTGCCACAGCCACTGCTGCCGCTGTTGCTGCCGCTCTTGCCTCCGACTCCGGACTGAGGCAAGAGTCAAGCCAAAGCCAAAGCCAAAGCCAACGATACCGACAACGACGACGCCAGCAGCGACGGCGACGGCGACGACGACAGCGACAGCGACAGCGACTGAGACCGAGACTGCTGCGTTTTGGCTGTTGCTAAAAATCCTACGCAATTCGCGAGAGTCCTTCAGTCGTTATCAGACAAGCGAGTCCAGCAGTCGTTGCGTTCTGTACCTCAGAGTCTCAAAGTCCTCCGTGCAAGTAGCCTAGTGAAGCAAGCCAGCAAGAAAGCAGCAGTAGCAGCAGCAGCAGCAGCCAACAAAGAGCCACAGAAGCCACAGGAGTCACTGAGCGCCACAACGCCAACGCCAAAGCCAAAGCCAACGCCAAAGCCAGCGCCAACGCCAGCGGCAATCCAGCAAAGGAAAACCATACCATTCCTCGTCTCTCGAGTAGTCACAACAAACGAACCCGAGCGGCCACATCACATCCACGGAATCACGGAAGCCCAGAGCCCAGAGAAACAGAGAATCAGAGAATCCCAGAGTCGCTGAATCAGTATCAATATCAGTATCAGTATCTCTGCAAATATCAAAAACCGATCAAATCCAAAGGGAAATATCTTCTCGAGTCTTGAGTGTTTTATTGACAATTGTGTGAATTTTTTTTGAAACGTGCAAAGCGCAATCAAAGAGCAGGAGCCAGACATTTGTCGCACTGTCTAACGTTGAGCTTTAGTAGTGTGTAAAAAACCAAAAAAAAAACAACAAAAAAACCCAAACAAAAACCCAAAACAAATCAAACCAAAAACAAAAATACAAATCAGAAGGAAACACCCAAGGAAAATCAACCCAAAGAGCTTCTCAAAAAAAGTTGTGAACCAAAAACCGAAAACCCAAAAACCAAAACAAAAGCCAAGCACCGCAGCGAAACTACAGCGAAATCCATTGAGCGAAATACATTGAGCATCCATCTGCCATTAGAGGATCTGCCTGCCAATCGAGGAACCGATCCGCTAGAGAACCAGAACCAGAACCGACCCGACCGACCGACGCACCCATCGTCGGCCGTCCACATCACATTTCCTGTCGAAAGTGTTGCTATAAAACCGATCAAAATTTCACACTTTGGAGTAAATCTGTTCTACGTGAAGCAGCCAGCGGAGTATTTTCAACAGCCGCCGCCGCCGCAGCAGCTACCGCCGTTGCCACCGCCGCCAGCGCCGCAGGCGACTATCAAGGCGATTAGTCCGCCCGTGAACGTTGCAGCCGGAACGCCGCTGTCGACGACAGCAGCCGCCACAATTCCAACAAAAAAACTCGTTGTAAGTGCAAAACAAACAAAAAAAGTAGCAAAATACACTTGAAATATTTTCTATAAATTAATGACGGCCGCCCGAAAGTATGCAATGAATTGTAGGCCCAACTTTCAGGCCGCCTCTCTCTGACGCTCTTTGGTTGTTCCCTGGGAAACAATATACTCCCCCATCCCCCCCTCCCCCCTTGAACCCTCGAACGGTTATCTCTGGGTCGCAGTATCTAATTTCTTAATTATTTAGCGATATTAAACGGAAAGTTTAGGCGAGTATTCCAGCGCCGCTCAAAAGTATGCAATGAATTATTTTTACGCTTCAACGATTCCTCCCTCGCCCTCAGTCGCATCTCTGTCGCTCTTCCCCCCCACCCCTCCTCCATATTATTATTTTCTTCCTTTTTTTTTCGCTACTTTGTTTTTTTGTGCTTGTGCTTTTGTTTTTGTTTTTCTGTTGTCCCGCGCACGCAATAAATTAATTTATGTCCAACGTCAGGCACGTTTCGCCCGACGACTTGCCGCGAGTCCACTCCATTGCTCCTTGGGGTCCTCGGGCACGTTTCTCACCTTGGCTCTTGGTGCGGGACCCATCCATTACCAAAGATTTGCAAGTAAATCGCTTTAAGTGGCAGCATTGCCGCCGTGCCGCCGTGTCCTACCAGGGAAAAAGCACAACACAGAAATTAAAATTCCAACGACCATCATCATCAGTGGGAGGAAGAGGTGGGGGGCGGCTGAAGGAGGAGGACTACCAGTAGGATTCTAAAATTTAGTTTGTCCTTCTGGTGGTGTGTCCTTTCCGGCGGGGAGGAGGGGGGGTGGGCTGATAATATCGTTTCATTTCATTTCATTTTCGTTGCTTCGTTATAATTTGCTTTTAATTTGTTTGGCAAATGCCAACACTTCAACACGGACCCAAGCGAAGGACCAGGCTCCCCTAGCCGAAAAAAAAAAACAACAAACAGGAAGCGAAAAGAAGGTAAAAACCAAAAAAACACACAACAACAAAAATGTCATAAAAATAATTACGCACCAAGAAAATAAATGCGGCACGTTCCCGGGGCAGCACCCGGAATTCGCGTGTCTCTCGCTCTTTGGACAGGCCGTCGATCCTCGGACTTGCGACTTGCGACTCGCGACCCTCGACCTCTGCGGGTGCGGGTGCGGGCGCGGGTGTGAGGTAGCCATAAATTTTATAACCCGGCTGTAAACGCGAATAAGCCCTCATCGAAAAGTGGCCATAAATAAGTTGAAATATATTTATAGTGCGGTTACTCCACCACTTCCCCCGCCCCTCTAGGGGTTTTTGATGAATGCTGATGATGGAACATGGCTTCATTTGCCAGCCCTCCTCCTCCCCCGCCCCCGCCCCAGCCAACCCGCACGCTCTAAACCAATTTAAAGTTTTTTGAAGCCAGCAAAAAGGCATTTCATCAGCCGTCGGAGGATGCAGCAGCAGCAGCAGCAGCGCCTATCCCTCAGATACGATTCCATCTCAAAAGTAGCCACATTAGGGATAGGGGATAGGGAGAGGGGCAGAGGGACAGGGATTCGACTTCGACTTCGACTAACTGCCATTTTAGATTTGTGTCTAGTGAGTCGCTCTTGTGGCAAACACTTGAGTTTAATGGTTTGTTGACTGCCTGTGTGGCAGGCACTGCCGAGGGCCCCCGAAAGACGTAAAATGTGTCCGTCTGTCTATTGGCATCCATCGTCCAGCCCCGCTACGATTGAGGGGGGAGGGGGCCATAAAAGTGAGAGGCGGCCTAAGCGGGCATTAAATGTCCCTTTGAATCGTTGAATCGTTGAGTCCTTGATTCCCCGAATCCTTGAATCCACTCTCTTCGCGGCTCTTCGACTCTTTTTTATTTGATTTCATTTTTTTGGGGCGCTCCAGAGACAAGGATTACAAATGCAAGGATTGCTTCTTTTGTAGCAATCCAACAATTAGTGGGCGAAAGAGGGGTGGGGCAAGGGCATGGGCAGGGGGGAGGGGGGAACCAAATTGGCAGTGGCATTCGACTTCGGTTTGGGGATTTGATTTATCAACACGTCTCCATGTGTTCCATCTGCCACAAAGCCAAAAGAAATCATTTGGGGACGTCTCCCCACAGGGGGCTGTGCCACACGAGTGGCAAGAGCTTCGACGAGTGTGCGTGTGTGCCTGTGTGTGTGTGTGTGTGTGGCATTATGGCATTTACGTTGCCGCATGGCACCAGACGTTGCCGCGATTGTCGGAGGATGGAATCGAATGGCTGGAGAATGAATGAGTGTCTGAGTGAAGGGAAAGCAACTGCTGACGCGTTTCCGTCAAGTGCAACAAGCTGTGTGGTGGCAAGAGAGCCCAGAGTCGAGAGTCGAGAGTCGGGAGCCCAGAGCCCAGAGCCCAGCTGGGGCCCATAAGCCAGGCACCAGCTGCCTCTGCTCCATGCTCCCTGCTTCCTTCCCATCGCCTGCTGAAGATTCCCCCGCAGTCAACGTGCTGCTGAGGGTTTATTAAAATTTTAATATCCACGCGAATGTCGACAGGCAGCGCAGCCAAGTAAAAAATGTGTAGCGCAAACTTTGGCAGCTGGAGGAGCACCGAAAGGACGAAACAGGACGAATGTCAACGGTGCTGGCAGGGACGCGGGACGCGGGACGCAAGCAATCAACTCCGGGAGAAAACTCCGCCAGGCAAGCTGGTGCTCCTTCTGTCGCTCCTCCTGCCGCTCGAGGACTTCTTCAATGTGTGCGTAAGCAAAGTAAGTCATTTTCCCTTATGGGGAAAAGCCAGGAAGGAGGCCAGAGAGAGGGAGAGAGCGAGGCAGAGCTGCAGAAATTCATCGATTGAATACAATACAAATATGTCAACGAGTCGCTTGAGATGTCGATGATGTCGCTGGCTGTCGCCTGAAATCTCAGACACGCAGCAGCAGCGGTGGCAACGGTGGCAACGGTGGCAGGGGAAAACTTGAGGCAGGCAGCATCTCTTGGAAAAACGAGGGAAAAACTCGAGGAAGCAGGGCCATGGCAGGACTTTGGTTTAACTCATTTCAATGCGCCCTTGGGGCGGGGGCGATTGCGATTGCGATTGCGTGGGGGGGGGGGGGGGGGGGGGGGGGCGGCTGTGCTGGGAGGGCTGTGTTTTCGGTGGAATGGAGGCAAAAGCAATCAGTCAGTGGAGTGGCATTCATCTCCATCCGTTCTTCCTTATCCCTTATCCCTGCCTCCCCCTCTCCCTGCTCCCCTGCCTCCCTGTGGGGTGTTGAATTACGGGTATTTTGTGTGAATTGAATTTGGCGCATGCCACGGCAAATAAGGGGGGGTGCCACTTCAGAGCTGAGGGGAAAACTTGACTTCACGGCGACGACGGCGGCGGCATTGGTGGCATCACATGCCTGGCCCACACCTTGGCAGCTATTTACAAACGCATTCCATGCCACAGCCGTGCCTTCAGAGAGGGAGAGCTGAGGCAGGGGGCACCCAAGCGACGGAGGGACTAACCGTACAGCCCGCCGGCGGCAATCAGAGGGCGCCAATAACAAGGATGAAAGACTGCCGAAGACCGGAGAACGGAGACCGAAGACGAAGGCGGAATTGTTATTTTATGAAATTGCAAACACAATCAACGTTGAATTCCACATTCAGCGAGCCGGAGAGAGAGAGAGAGAGAGAGAGCGAGCGAGAGAGAGAGAGACAGTCCGGAATCCTCCTGAATCTGGAATTCCCCTTTGTCACACTTTTTGCCACCCCTCCGCCCACTTTTGTCTTTGGCAAATGTCACCACCATCACCAGAGGGGAATTTTCGCATTGGAAAATTGTTGTTTCCCCCCCCCACAGGCCCTCCTCAGACCCTGGACCCGTCCCTTGGCCCAAAGACTTCCAACAACTGCGGCCAGACAAATAAATTGAACTAATAGAGCTGTTAACATTGGCAGCAGCCACCAGGAGCGGCATGTGGGGCATGCAACGGGGCAGGGGGCACGGGGCACGGGGCACGCTGGGACAGGGAAAAACTTATAACTGGTTAGAAATTCTTCAAGTAAAATATTTGAATTGCCAGAAGAACAATGCACGGAAAGAGGGTGAGCGGTGGGGGCAGGGGCAGGGACGGGGGGGCGGAGTGGGGAAAAGGCTAAGGGGCAGGGGGAAAAGCCAGAAGATGATAGAAAAGCTCAGGGAAAAGTGGAAAAGAAACCGCCAAAGCACTCGAACAACTTGCAAAACAAAATCCGCTTTTCTTTCTCTCTCTCAACGAAAAAAAGAAGAGAAGAGAAGAGAAGAGACGAAGGATAAGGAAGTAAAACTCAACTACTTCTACTTTTTGTGTGTGTGTGTGTGTGTGTGTCGGCGTGTGTGTGCCCGGTGTGCGTGTGTGCGTGTTGGCCAAGTTATTAGATTCATTTCAAGAGTTGCAGGGCAAAGTGCACTCCAAACACTGAGAGAAGAAGAGAACTTCACCCCAAGAAGAGCCCCGACTCTGTGGCCAGGAGCCGAGAGGGTGCGGGTGCGGGGGCGTGGGGAGGGTGGCACAGTCAAAGAGAGATGCTGAAAAAACGCCCACATGCAACCAAGAAATGAGGCAACTAAACTTCCAAAAAGGGGCCAAAAAGGATGCTGCGGCTGGCGTTGACAACCAGCAAAAGATGAGGGGGCATGCCACCGCAACACTATAAATGTGGGTTGCAGCGGGCCCCTCAGAAAGGCGGCACAAAAGAAACCGCAACATCAGCAACAAGAAAGATAGAAGGGGGCAGGGGCAGGGGCAGGGGGCCCAACACTTATTTCAAACAATTAACTTGATATTGTAACGGGGGCTAGGGCGGGTCGAAAGGTCGAATCTCCTGACTCACCATCCCCCCTCCCCCGCCTGTGAGCCTCCCCCCCATTGCCCCCTCCATCCCCAACCCCAACCCGAGGCCAAGTCAAATATAACGAAACGAAAGAAAACTGAGAGCCGAAGGAGGCTGACAGTGGGGCATGGGGCAGTGCGGCATGGGGCATGGGGCATGGGGCGGTGCGGTGCCCAAAGAAAAACATAATAAAATCAAACCCAAAGTGAAAATGCCGACGCCATGGCACACGAAAGTAAAATAAACTAAAAGAAAAACAAAAACTCACGGAAAAGCAAAGAAGAAGCCACCTCTCGAGGAGTGGCTGCTGCCGCCGCACTCGCCCTCCTGTTGTTGTCTCTTGGAATTGCTATCAGTGTTACAGCTGGCTGTGGCGCCTCCCCCCTGCTGCCCATCCTGCCCCTCCCCTGTGCTCCTCCTTTGAGCCATCAACAGCAGCCGTCGCAGTTTTTGGCTGCGAGGCGTCAACTCTTGTGCTACAACTTGAACACGAAGTTCATCAACTAAGTCCAGAGATTCACAAGAGCGCGGAGAGTGTGGCGGGGGGCAGGGAGGATTGCCCCACAAATGGCAGCGTCCATTGTTGCCACTGCCTTCTGCCGCCGCCGCCGCTGCCGCCGCGTGTTTGTTTGCAAGCAGAATGAATATTGCCCCAGAACTAGAAGACTCTTTCCCTTGTGGGGCCCCGAAGCTGTTTGGCTTGAGTTTGGCTTCAGAGCGAAGCTGCCCCTCTGCCACTGACGACGAGAGGCAGAGGCAGAGGCAGAGACCAGACCTGCCCGGCTGGAGGGCTGGAGGGCTGGCGGGGGTGGAGGGCTTCCAGGAGCACCTGTCCACCTGGCGGCAACATCAACATCAACATCAGGTCTTGAGATGCTCCTGCCACATCCTGCCACATCCTGCGCCTCCTTCTGTTTGTTTGTCTTATAAATTTACTTACGCTTATTTGAGCTGGAAATGAGCTGAAGCTCTCGGCCGGGAACCTCTCTAACCTCCGTCCCCCCCCTCCTCAGCCTCTGCCTCTGCGAAAAGGAAAATATTGTAAAAGTTTTCCCCGCCTCCGCGGCTTTTTTATTTTACGCTGACAAACACACGCGGGGCAACGCGTCGTATGCGCAATAATTTTGTAAATTATTGTGGACAAAAAAAAACACCAGTGGCAGCGGCTTCGGTCAGCCTTTGGCGGTGGGGGGCGGGGGGGGGCGATGGCAAAAAGGAAAGCTTTCTATATGATTAGTTGACAGAGGAGCCAGGGAGGGGAGGGGAGGGGGCGGTGCCAGCGGTGGAAAGGGAAATGCAATTTTCCGTTGAATCGAGACAAAAAAAAAACAGAAAAAAAACGAAGGAGGAAAAACGCGAAAAGGTAACAGAAAGAAAAAGGCAAATATTTGCTTGGCCAAAAATTGTGTCGAAGGAGGGAAAGGAGAGGGAAATTAAAAGTGGGAAAACCTTTTTGCCAGCGGAGCACACACATCCATTGGCTGATGGGCAGGCAATCTTTGAAATGAAAAGGGAAGATCCTTGATGCCGGGGGCTGTGGCTGGTGGGGGGGGGAAGGACTTTTCACACTCGGACAGGCGCGTGCGAAATGTCCAAACGATAGACAGTGGAAAAGCCGCAGCAATTAACTCATTAAAATTCTTATGATGATGATACCACAATAATTGTATAATTTTTGTGATTTACTGGCCCGTGCCCCAACATGCCCCACCATTCCCATGCCGCCCCCTCGGCCGCCAATCGCTGTAGCCTATTGCCGTTTCAATGGCCAATCAATTGCAACTCCCTTGCCCCGTCCACGGTGCCACACACAGGGACACAGGGACACAATCAACTATTCAGCCAACAATTGGCTGGGCCAACACGTTCTGGGCCCTCGTCCCCGTCCCCCCCCCTGCGTGCTGTGCTGTGCTGTATTCAATGTGGCAGAAACAGGAAATGTTAAATGATAATGCGTGGCACGCATAAAATGCATGCGCCACACCCCCCACCACCACGGGCCGGGGCAGCCCTGCGTATACGTAATGCATTTTGATTTCAGACAACGGCCACAGGACACAGCGCACAGCAGACAGCACACAGGACGCAGGACACAGGACACGCGGCGTAACAATTTAAATCGTCAGTCGGCGGTCATTTACGTGCATACCATGCAAAAGCGTTGCATTCCACACACACACGGACACATGGACACTGGGGCATGCAGAATGTGTTGTCTACTTTACGGCGCGTGGCTGTTATTTCCGCCTTTTCCGCCTTTTCCGCTTTTCCTGCCCGAAACACTAATAAAAATCGTTTAAAAAACCGCACGACAGCAACAAAAGTGGAAGGCGGAGGCGTGAAACGTGCTGCATGTGGCAAGGGCAACATTAAATAATAAAAATCATGTGTAAATTTGCCACCTCCCCCGACCAACGTGCCACACTCCATCCTACGGCTGTGGCAAGAGTTGCTTTCGATTGATTTATGTGTGTGCCAGGGGGGGAGGGGCAGGGGAGGGGGGGAGAGAGGGACTCTCGCCGACAACTTCAAATGCTGCTGCTGCTGCTGCAACGTGTGGCAATAAATCTCTGCATATCTTCAGAGTTCCCAAGCCTCTCCTTCTCTTTCCCTCTTTCGCCCCCGCCCCACAAAAAAGCTTATTTGTCGCCCCGCCCCGCCCCGCCCCGTCCCTGCCACGTCTGGGCATTGTCTTCCATTACTAAAATTAAAATCCAGGCAAAACGCGTTGCGATTCTATTACCAAAAGTGACTCAACCTTGCACAACAAAAAAACACACACACAAAACGAAGAAAAACTGACTGCAACATACAGCAGCAGCAGAGGCTGGGGCTGAGCTGGGGCAGGGGCTGGGGCAGGGGCTGGAGCAGGGGCAGGGGCTGGAGCAGGGGCAGGGGCTGGGACACGGGCACGGGCAGGGACAGGGTCTGGGGCAGGGGCTGGGGCACGGGAACGGGCAGGATCTGCTGCTCGAGAGCTACTCTTCTGCCTTCACTATTTCTTCTTGACGGCTTTTACACTTTTAAACGGCGCTGCGGAGCGTGTTATTTCCGCTGCTTTTAGTCGCTGTCTGGCAGCGGCAGAGAGTTTCCACTTTTCCGCCTTGGCTTTCGGCTTTCGGCTACAGATACAGTTCTCTTTCCAATGCCCCCTTGCCATCTGTTGTTTTTGTCGCTCTGTCGCTCTCTGTGTGTGTGTGCTGTGTGTGTGTGTGTGATTTCTCGTCTTGTATTTTGGCAACGAAAAATACGTTAAATTAAATTATGATTTCAGTCTCGTGGCATCTCCATTCCAGTGCCGAGACGAGTTGGAGAGTTTCTGCCTTGCTATCTCCACGTCTCCACGACTCTCTGTCTCTCCCTGGCCCCCTGCCTCCCCCTGCCTTCTTCTTTGTCCCGTTTCGCGTCTGTTTTCATATTCGTTAAATTCATTTTTGTGTGCCCTTCCAGAGGGTATTGCGATTTCCATCAGACGGAGGGACCTGCAAGCCAGATCCTGCATGGCAGATCCTTCTTTTCCCGGAAACTACGACCTGTAGAGAGTCTCAAAGTTCTTGGGGAAGATCCTCCTTGGCTTCTTCGTGGAAATCGTTTCGGAATAGCCATGATCTAAGGGTAGGATCCCTCTTTGAAGGGCATTCGAAGGCTTCTTCAGGCCGCCAAACTAGCATTTCATTCATATTTTGTTCGTGGTGTGGCATTTTTTTTTTTGTCTGTTCGTTATTTTATTTGCACGTTTCGTCCTTGCGGAGTATTTTCGACTGCCTGTGCACGTTCGCGAGAACCAGGACCAGGACCAGGACGAGGACCAGGACGAGGACGAGGCGAGTCAGTCAGTCACTTAGTCAACAGCAGAGCCGGCAGCCATCGCCTCATCCACCGCTTACTACCGGGGGAAACTCAGCGAGGCGTGCGTGCCGCAATCCCAATCCTCATTCTCAGTCCCCCCCTGAGCTCCTCTTTTCCCCTTTTTCCCTTTTCCCATTTCCATTCGCCGTCGCCGTTGCCGTCGCTGCCGACAGTTTAGTTGTGCGGCCTGCACAAATCTTCAACAATTGCCCTGATTTATAATTTCTGCTTAGCAATGCAAAATACTTGAGCCCCCCCACGCCCCCTCCCCCCCGCGTTTCGGGGGCGGGAACTGTAGTGGCTGCCTCCACGGCTCCGTCTCCGGCTTCTACGTGGCATGTGTTTGGCTTAGCATACAAATATTTTGTGCTGTTTGTTTGCCTTGGTGCGCATAAACGGCAAAAGCGGGTGCCACGGATTGCCGAAGGATGCGGGCGGTGCGAGGGCTAGAAATGTGATGAGCACGTTGACAAGTGAGTTGCCCCCACCTCCCACCACCCTGCCCCCCATGCCCTACTCCGCCACCGCCTCTTGGCTCTTCTCATACATAATCCAGGCAGCTGCGTTCTGCATCAGACGTCCGCCTGCCTCGTCATAATGTGGCCGGGTAGTGCGCTTATGCATAATTTACCCACTCAGCAGTTGGCAGCAGCAAAGCAGGAAGGCAGCAAGGCAGTGAAGAGGGAGCGAGGGGGAGCGCGATGTGGGCGGTGGCATGGCAGATGACTGCAGTGGCAGGCAGTGTGGCATAGAGATCCCTGGCAGAAGTCCCAGTCACAGGCGAGATATCGCTTTGACTTTGTAAAGCCCCTCCCCGACCAAAAAAAAAAAAAATCAAACTTGTCGCAGAGAGCTCCAAAAAAAGTGAGAGAGAGAAATTATCTTGTGATTTATGATTTCTCATTAATTTCCCCCCCGAAAAGCGTCTCAAGAAGCCTTTGAATCTCTTGGTGTTTCTATGGGGCAATGCCTTTGGTGGGGCCATCGCCAGAGAGGGAGAGAGAGGGGGGGAGAGAGAGAGACAGGGCTAGAGAGAGGGAGTGCGCGTCAAAGCCATGTTGTTTGCTGACTGATTGCTTTGGCAGTGGAGTCCTCCCCGCTCATGAATAGTAACAGAAATGAGCGGAAAGGGGGTGAGAGTGGGAGGGGGGAGTGTGGGGGGTGGGGGAGAAAGCAATGAAAGTAGAAAAGAGCTAAACACAGAAATGCGTGAGCCATAAATTAAAGTAGTTTTAAGTATTTTTCGGGTGCTCTTTGTCTCTCTCTTCCTCTGCCTCTCTTCCCCCCTCTCTCCCTCTCCTCCTCCCTCTCCCCCTCTTTGTTGTGTGAATCCCATTGTTGGGGTTTTTGTGGCCATTCGCGCTTACCGCCCGCTGTTCCGCCTAGAATTGGAGTTTCCTTTCCTTTCCATTTGGTTTTTCCTTTTTTCCTCTTTTTTTTTTCGGTAGGTTTGAGGTTTTATTTCGCCCTAAAAATAGATATACAAATGTGTTTTAATGGTCCGCTCGTCCTTTCTTGTTGCTTTTGCCACTGATTGTTAGTGTGTGTGTGTGTGTGTGTGTGTGTGTGCGTGGCTTGGATCCTGAATCTGTGCGCTTTGTTATGCCGTTTGTCGTGCTGTTTCTCTCTTTTTTTTTCTTCTATGTGACTGAATTTATTTCTCGAACCTTTTATCCACCTCTCCACCAGAGGAGGGTGGCAGGGGAGTGGGGGTGCCCGGCCGCCCTGTGCGTGTTTATCCGCCATTCGCCGAAAGTTTACTTCTTTTCTTTGTCCCGTATCTCGCTCTCCCTCTCTCTCTCTCTCTCTCTCTCTGTCTATCTGTGTCTCTGTCTTACTGGGCCTAAAGCCAGGGGTGGCAAATGGTTTTGATTTGATTAATGAATGTTCTAATTAAGCAAAACCGTCACCTAGTCCTCGATCCGTGCCCCCGTGTGCCCCCCCCTTGTGCCCCTGGCCGCCCCCCTTCCTGCTTTGACCTTGGCCAAAAACAATCTAGAACCAAAAACCATACACACAAGAAGGAAACTTTTCGCTCAATCTCCTCTCCCCTCCCGCTCTACTTCTTGCCAGCGGAAATGGGAAAGACAAATTATTTGGCCAGAGAAATGAGGCAATAGAGAGGGTCAGAGTGGAAGTGGGACAGCAAGAGGGGGGGCTGTGGGGCTGTGCGGGGGGGGGCATGTTGTGTGACTGTAAGTGATTAGCGTTAAATGGAAGCCACAAACAGTCGGAGGCAGCAGGGCAGAGACTTCTACTCCACTCGGCTCCAGGGCTGTGCTCGAAAACTTTATCCGAAATCGACTCCAAATGGACACCCGAATGGTATCGGTGGGGCATCGGTGGGGGGCGGAGTATCGGCGGGGAATCACAATTTCAATTACCTGCAACGGTTGTGATTGCGATAATTATGTAATGACCGTCGTCCTTGTCGTCCTCTTCGTCCTCATCGTCGTCGTCGTTGGGCTCCTAATGATGATTGGGTCCTGGAAGTTTATGAGCCTGGTAATTACACAACACAAGGCGGAGTATATGAGGCGGGACATGAGTGCGGCACACAGGGGCTGGGCCCCCTCCCTCTCCCCACCCCTCCCTTACATGCTTTTCTGCAAATGTTATGCAAATTTAAGAACTTTAAGCACAAGTTGCGGTCCATCCAGAATCTGTCTCTGTCTGTCGGCCCCATCTATGCGTCCTTTGTGTCCTGTGTAAGTGGTGTGCGCTCCATCTCCATCTCCATCTTTCTCTGTCATTCTGTCGCTGTGGCAAGAGTCTGTGTCTGTGTGTGTCTACCAAATAAATTTAAACAATGTTGAAAACATGCTGCGTTGGCACTTTTTAACCACGCTCCACACACACACACACACACACACACACACTTGAGAGGCAGTGGCAAGCATTTATGCTGTAGTCGCATAAAAGTGTTGCACACACAGCAAAGGATAGGACAGGACAGGACAGGACAGGGCACTCCTGATGCTGCTCCTGCCACACACGCAATTTACATACACAGCAGAGGCAGAGCCAGAGGGAGAGGCAGTGCCAGAGGCAGAAACAGTGCCAGAGGCAGAGGCAGCAGCAGCTTTAGACGACGGCTATCATCATCTCCTATGCCTCGTACGCCCCCCTCTCTCTCTCTCTCTCTCTGTCGTCTCTGTGTGTGTGTGTGTTTGTGTGTATTTAATGTCGAAATTATGGACGACAATTTTAATGACAATTCAACTTAACATTAGAACCGACAGCAGCAACATGCGACCAGCAGCAGCACCGACTTTGTTGGTCGTTAGTCGCTGCAGCAGCGGCAATAAACGGGGGATAAAGGTGGCATCCACACGAACAGGAGATACCCATTGGTGTGGCTTGAGAGGGGACAACTCATGGGCGGTACAGGAAATGCCAGGAGTATTTCGATGGAAGAAACCCCTTCGAAATACAGAGCTTCTCTCGAGCCATTAGCCGAAAGGAGAGCTCGGAGGAAATACTTTAACAACTCTTAAAGGCATACAGCATACAATTGCAAAGGGGAAAAACCATCTACCCTATCGACCAATTAAGAGGTAGAAGCGGCAGCACAAAGGATGCTGCACACACACACACACACACAGGCAGAAACAGAGGCAGAGGCAAAACAGTTTCCGTATCCGCCAGCCGCCATTGTGCCAGGATACCAATGCCAAAAGCGGGGGAGGGGAACGAGCAGCAGCAGTCGACGACGACGACGAGGACACACATGTGTGTATGTCCTGGTTGCTGGTGGCTGGTCCTGGCACTGCTCCTGCTGCTCCTGCTGTCGACGACAATGCGTGCGAGTTAAATGTATGCGCATAAATTAATAATTAATTACACAGAATTACATTTCGGGGCTTGTTGTATAATATTCATTATTGTTTTGCATAAATAAGGTGACTCCTTGCCACCCTTCCTGCCTGCCACGTTTCCATTCGGCTGCTAGTTTTTGTGTTGCATGCATCCAGCCCCTCCCCCCCACCACCACCGCCCCACCATCGCATTATGAAGCTCATTAAAATGCCACAACTCTCTCGCTCTCTCTTGTAACTCTTTCTTTTTTTTTGGGGCATCAATCTCTCTTCTCTCCTCTCCACGCCACTCCTCAGCGCCAACGACAAATGTATTTTGTGTGCCCTGGCAATATATTTCATTTGATTTACAAGTTTAAGCCTTGGGAAAAGAGAGAGTGGCAGAGAGTGGCAGAGAGAGGGAGAGAGAGAGAGAGGGAGAGATATTTGCATTCCCTTTGATGGGCAGTGCCTCAATCCCTCAATCCCTGCCAGAAATCTATCCGTCTGTCGGTTCCCTTGGGCATATTCAAATGTTGATTTCTCTATGAGACACGGAGAGGGGCAGGGGGCAGGCGGCAGTCGGCAGTCGACAGTCGGCACTCGGCTGGGGGCTGGCTGCCCCATTATCCCTTGTCAGTGACAGTGGCAGGGAATGTGTTTATTGGCAACGTTCGGAGGCACATTTGCCGCATAAATATCAACGAAATTAAGGAGCAGCCACAAGGACACCCCTCCGCCCACCCGGCCGAGAGGGAGGCAATAAATCAGCCAGGATGGAGGGAAAACCCAAGCAAATTTCCAAGGAAATTGACCGCAAAAAGTATTAGTAAAGGAAATTGCACAAATTTTTGGCTACAGGATACGGAATACAGGCTACAGGCTTACAGGACACCAGCTGTGGCACACATGCATATGTCCATGCGTGTGCGTGTGCGTGCGTGTGTGTGTGTGTTTTAATTGAAAGCAAGACAAAAACATGGAAAGGCCCAACGGAATTGGGGCCATCGATGGAGCATATCGAATTATGCATAAAACGAGCTCCAAAACGAGGCGTGGGGGCGGGGAAATGAACAAAAGATAAGCAGACATGACATCGGGCTGTCTCTCTCTCTCTCTCTCTCTCTCTCTCTCTCTGGCTCTTTCCATTTCCCTTTTAAGCCTCCTTTTGGCATTTGTCAAACTTTCTATCAATTCTCATATTTCAATGTGGAAACACCCACTCACTCCGGCCCCCTAAACCCCTCCCCATCGCCATTCTGCCCGCATAAGTATGCAACACTTTTTTTCCCACGAGCCAAAAGGTTTTTCCCCCTTTTTTTCCCCTTTTTTCGGTATTTCTGTATTTTTTTGTTGTATTAAATTTGCATGGATAATTTGTCACTTTGAATGATGCTGAAGAAGCCTCTCCTTTTGGTTTTATTCTGCTGTCGAGTGGGCTACAAGGAATCCCAGGCCTGTCCGCCCCGACCCCCCTTCCCCACCCCCACCGCAGGAAAATTCTTCTGCGGGAAGTGCGGCAAGTGTTACAAATTGTTGTCGTTGAAGTGAGAGCCCAGCCCCTGCCGCCTCAACCCCTGATCCCCGGATCCCCTGATGCCAGGTTGTAGGCAACGCATCAAGTATTTTCGGGGCAAACTTTAATAAACCCCCCGCTCGCCGCATTTTGCCGACTAATTTCACAATAAAAGCAAATGTTGTATGCAGGACGGTGGGGAGGGGGCTGGGGGGAAAAAGGACAGATCATCCTAGGGAGAGACACGAGAAACCCGAACCCAAAACCGAACCCCGAACCCCGAACCCTTTTTAACGTTACATTTTATGGCACACATGCGCTAACAGGTTTAAAAATTACATTTAATGACAATTGGCGGAGTGCACAGAGTGCCCCATGCCCCGTGCCCCGTGCCCCGTGCCGCATGCCTCTCTATCTTCGCTCCTGGAGCACCTGTGTGTGTGTCCTGCTTCCACGTGGGTTTCCTCTCTATCTCTGTGTGTGTGGCAGCCGCAGCAGTTCGTGGAACATGTGTCGCGCCTGGTGCCGGTGCCTGGCGCAATTTCCAGGCAAGTTGCTCCCATTAGCCACATAATTTTAAGTGTGTTCATTGCCCCATGCCCCCCATGCCCCCCATGCCACATGCCATACCCCCTGCTCTCGCTTCCGCTCCTCTGCCTGGAATGGGTTGTCGCGTAGAACGAGCTCATTTAATATTAAAAGGATTTATGAGACATTTTCCTTTCATTTTGACAACGAACGAGCCCGTGGCAGGGCCAGCAAAGTTGTGGGCGGCGGCCGGGGGGGCTAGGGGTCTGGGGGGGGCTGAATGGCGAATGAAAATTTTGTGCCTTTGCCGTTGATGAAATTTTCGCTTAACAGAATTTGTGACGCTTCGCGGACGGACGGACGTCGGCGCCTACGCACGGTTAAAGGGTTTTACTTTTTAGCCCCCCCACCGCCTTGGCAGGATTCCCTTACAATCATCTCCAACCCCCACCTCCAACCCCCACAATCCCTTACCCCTTACCCCAATTTCCGTTTTGCTGTGCTATTGTGCTGTTGCCTCGCGCTCGGCGGCAACTTTGGCGATGGTTTAGCCGACGCCCGGGAATTATTTGAGTGCTTTTTGGGAAGCGTTTCGCAGCGCCCCCAATCCCAGGCTGCTAACCCCCACCCCCTCCGCCGCCCCTTTTTTTGGGGGCTCATTCCGGAGCGTGTGAAAGTGCAGACGCCGCTGAAGGACCGCCGAAATGCTGCTTTAAAAGCCTTTACAACAATGAGCTCAAGTGTTTGTGTTCGTGTGTGTGTGTGTGTGTGTGTGTGGGTGGGTGTGTGTGTGTAAATTTTTGACAGATTTGAAAATTATTATGCAAAATGAATAATTTAGTTGAAAGTGTTAAATTGATTTGGCCTTTTCCTCCGCCAAATATAACCAGACATCAGCCATCAGCCATCAGCCAGACGCTGTGTCCCTTTCAGCGTTTTCCATTTACCATTTTCCATCTCCATCTCCGTCCCCGTTCCCGTCCCCGTCTCGAGGAGATGATGGAGGAGATGATGGGAATGGCCTTCCGCCCCGCCATCGATGGCAGCTCTGTCAAAATGAAATATGTGTGCCACTTGTCACGTGGCAGAGCAGAGCAGAGCAGGAGGGGCGGGGGTGGCAGACCAAGCTACGGTGGGAGAGAGCTGATAAAGTGTCAATTTTATTTCAACTATGGCTCATTAAATTGAATAATCAGTTTTGGGGGCAAGTGATTCGGCGCGGGAGAGGGACAGCGCATGCCACCACAAATTGTATCTCAAGGGGAAAGCCGAGGCGCACAAAAGTATTATCCGCTCAGCTTTAATTATCCGAGTCTCCTAAGGGGGAATTATGCCCTCGAAGAACTTTACCTCTGATTAAAATGGAATTATGGCAAGTGGCAAGTGGCAGGATGGAGCTTCCAAGGAGCTCAAGATGTTCGCTGGTGGTGAGATTCCATTTGGTAGATTATCTGATTCCGGGAGATCAAAGGATTGGCGGCGGGGGGGCGCAAAAAACACCTACAAAATTGTATCTTTTAATCTGTATTCAACTGAATTACGTTTGGGAGTGTCTAGGAGAGCTTCTCCTGTTTCGGAGATGCAAATCCAGGGACTTCAAGAACGAAAGAAGTTTTTCCAAATGAAAATATGAATAATCTCGAAGGGGGAACCTGCCACAGAAATGGAATTTCAGCCAAATTCCTGAGTAAAATCCCCTTTAGAGCGTGTTACCTTTTGTCGTACCCATTGAAGGGTCAAGTCTGGTCTCTGGGCTTCCTTGGCCCCTGGCAGTGGCCCCTCCCTGCCCCCTTCGCATTATCGCTCCATCCAACGAGTGACTTTCTTGTCAACTGCATTGTAGCCAGCAGTACCGCCCCCCTATGCGCTTGCTGTCCTTCGGCTGGTCCTGCTCCACTCTCCACTCCGCCTCTCTGGCGTCACGCCCACTCCTGACGTCATTTGTCAAATTTCCAGGCATTATTCGGCCAAAGACATGGCCCCCCCCCATGACCATCAAACATTGTGGCGGTTGTCTGCTGGTTCCACCTTTGAAGACCTCCTCCTAGAGCTGCCTCGAGCCCCACCGCACCCCACCGTCCTGGCTGTTCATCGGAGTCGTTGTGGCTAATATTGACATTCCCTAATCTCTGCTCCACTGCCGCTAAAATGCCGTGTCACTGCCGTTAGTATGCGTGTGTGCGGCGGCTCCATTTGTATCTTCCTGTATGCCATAGCTGTAGCTGTAGCTGTATCTGTATCTATAGCTGTATCTGTGGCTGTATCTGTGGCTGTATCTATAGTTGTAGCCGTATCTATAGCTATAGGCCGAGCTGTGTCTATCTTTGTGTTTGTGGGTGGGTGTGCGGTGCGTGTATTTGTCTTGAGGTCGCGTTTGGATCGGCCTGGGTGTGTTTTACTTTTGATTCATGCCCCACGCTATCAGCATTGGGCGTGTTCGCTGCCCCGTGCCCCATGCCCCGAGCCCGGGGTGCCATTTATATTTGATGATGACATTGCCGCCGGAAAACCTCCAGTTCTTGGAGCTCCCGGCCTGCCCCCAAACCCGTCGATTCGAGATCCAATCTTAGTGCCAGTTCCACTCTCGGTTTATTAGTTTAAGTAGCTTCATTTGTGGGAGTGATTAGTGCCAGGCTTGGGCTGGCATGCCACATGCCACATGCCACATGACACATGGCACACAAAGTGCTGGCCACTGCAGTTTCTCTGGCATGAATCGCTTTTTAACAACGCTGCAATTTTCGTAACCCATTTTGTGGCAGTACCGACCCCGGGAGGCTGTCCCGGCGATGATGCGATGCTGCACCATTATGTGGTGTTGCAGGATGCAGGGTGCAGGATGCCGTGTCTCGGACGTCATGTTGTTAGACAGTTACTTTCTTGCAGGCGCTTGCAACTTGATTTTGACTCCCTCTCTCTGCACTCGCCCTCCCTCTCTCTCCCTTTCTCCACTCCCTCCATCTCCCCACTCTCTCCCTCGCTGTCGCTGTCTCTGTTTTTGTGCTGTTGCAAATTGTTAGAGGGCCCGCCCGCGGTGATGGCAACCGCCTCGCCGCCCTTCCAGCCCCCAAAACTTAACCTGCCGCAAAGTGCAGAGTAAAAAAAAAAAGGGAGAAAATGAGGAGCCTGCAGGAGGGATATATGTATCTGGGGAAGCCAGGAGGAAGTGGCAAGGATATCTGAGAGCCAGGAGTAGACAACGAACAACGAACAACGAGTAGACGATGAGACGATGACTGAGACACAGGAGGACTCAACGGGCCAAAGCGATTTGCCTTTGCCAAAAAGCTGCACGACTAACTTTGTAGTTGCAATCGCTGTCCCTCTCCCACTCCCACTGCCACTGCCACTCCCACTCTCTCTCTCTCTGGTGACTGTGGTGGGCGTTGGGGGGGGAAGGGTGGGGGAGCAGCACAAGTGTTTTAATTTTACGACATTGTATGAATTTTACTGCTGGCACTGCAGAAAGCATCAGCACCGCTGTTACATATCGTTAGCTTCCTTAACGGACATATCCCCCTCGTTCTCCCCCCTTCCCCGCCGTTCCCCCGTTCACCACCGTTCACCTCTTTCGCTGGTGGCGCTGATCCTTAACTCCCTTTATCCTGCTGCTGCTGTATGTGTGGGTCTGTTGTCTGTTCCGTGCTCATAAATTGCAGCTTGTTGCAAGCGTCAGTGCAATCAGCGTCATCAGCTTCATCCGGCTTCATCCGAGGGCTCGTACGCTCACCATGGGCCCAGGGATCCCTTTAACCATATGAACTTTAAGAGGGGATATCTCCACTTTCACCGGGGCTGGGGGGAGGGGGGGAGGGGCTAGGGGAAAGTTCAGAATTTGCTGAGCACCAGAAAACTTTGGACAAGTTTTTTTGGGTTAATTTATAAAGAACTATGATGGCCTTTCAGAGGGCGTTATGATTTTGAAAGAAACTCTGCAGGAAAGTCTTGATCTGGCACCGTAGGTCGTTAGTTTTACGGAAACTATTCCCGACCCGTCCTGACTGAAACGAGGTACAGTGCCGCAAAAACATTTAAGGATTGGAAACGGTATTATACGATCGTTACATAAATATAACGCATCTTTTATAGCAATTTTCGACTTGAAAGCAAGTCAATTTGTGATCAGAAAAACCTATAAATCTTTGATTATTTCTAAAAATCATAGTCTATCTTTAGGGGTATGAATAGATTCGTAAAACCCAAAGGTCTGGAGCCTTCGTTTCCCATAGAAATGGGTGTTGAAGAGGTTCCACTGTGCCGTTCACTCTGTGCCTTAACTGCCATCACTTAACGTTAACAGTTTACGCTTGCCTGCGGGCTAAAAAGGCTGGCGTTGCACTACACACACACACACGCACACGCACACGCATACAGGCAGAGAGGGATGGAGGAAAAGAGGGATGGAGGGATAGAGAGGCTGCTGCCTTTCTCGTTCATGTCTCGCCATCATTTTCGGTGCTCGACGCTCGACTGTTTCTCCTCTTGCTGCCGCTGCCGCTGCTGCTGCTGCTGCATGGGGCATGCTGCATGCGGCGCTAACTGCGTAAAGTTGGCACTTGAAAATGTCAGCTTAAAAATGCCAGCTGCACACAGTGCAAGAGAGACAGAGAGGGAGAGTGGGAGAGTGGGAGAGTGAGAGCGAGGGAGACAGAGCACTTGCATGTAGTACATAAAATGCACAAAATGGTCGAACGACTCATAGCGAAAGTTGGGTAGCCCATAAGTTACAGGAGGAGCTGCAGGGGGAGCTGCAGGGGGGGGGGCTGCACGAAAGAAAAGTCGAAACTCAACATCTGAGGAGGCAGTGCCCGAGACGGCGCAGGCGAGCGGCGACTGGAGACAGGGGGTTGAAGGGGTCATAACTTTTGCGTAACCCCAATATAAAATGCATATTTAAATGCCAGAGCAGGCCATACCACCTAACCTTTTCGGCCAGCAAACGACGTTCGTTTCTTAACACTAACTATTCTCATGAATCTAACCCCCCCTCTCCTTTTTTGCTTTTGTGCATTCCAGATGGTGACGAGAACGAAGAAAATCTTTGTGGGCGGCCTCTCGGCACCCACCACCCTGGAGGACGTCAAGAGTTATTTCGAACAGTTTGGTCCGGTAAGTGGGAGTTCCATCCATCCATCTATCTATATACATCTATCTACATACATATGTACATATTTTAATGACCGAAAGCGACATACATATACGAGCACATACGGGTATGCGCCTCGATCGATAAAAGCACAGCTACACGAGCACACCCGATCTCTCACTGAACCGCGCACACATTTTCAGTCTTCGCTTGTGTTCCCTTCGTTGCTTCGTTCGTTCGCCCTCGTGCTTTCGGTTGATCGGAACGAGCCCACGACCGAGACAAACAACAACGAGAACAAGTGTCTGCGCCAGCAGAGCCCAAGAAGTGAATCGTTCTTTTTTTTGTTGTTTTTTTTATTGTGTTCGTGTGTGTGACAGCAGCCGAACCGATCGCGAGCATGTCTGTGCCTGCACTTTGGAAGCCTCTCTGTTCGCGAAAAACACATAAAAGCAAAAGGTAAATGTGCAAAAGAACGGTTAATATTTGAAAGTCGAGAGTGATTACATACAAACAGACATAACAGACATATTTATAAGTAATTTGCCAGCTCTGAATGAAGATCTTGCCTGGAAGTAGTTCCCCTTTTCCATTTGAATTTTCATAGTTTTGTATGTAATATCTGAATCATCACAGATGCATACATATACTCGTGCCTGGCCTGCCAGCAAATGCTAAATGAATTGAAGAAAAATAATAATCATAAAACGAAATGTGAATGACAGTTGTGGAACAAATCATGCAATCTATTCCGCAAGGCAAGGCCCAACCATACACTCTCCTATATACACACATACACACACACACATACATATATATATTGCTCTAGCTCTTGGCTGATTCTGGCAGTTCTGTCAGGTGGGGCACGGGGCACGGGGGCGGCACAGGAGAGGCACAGCAATGACACCTTCACTGGCTGCCACTTGCTACGTTTTGTTTGATCAATAAAAACGCCAAAAAAAAGAAGAAGAAAAAAAACGCCAAAAAAGAAAGAAAGAGAAATGAAAGCAAAGGTGCACCTCCACCACCTCCGCCCAGCAAGCCAAAAAAAAAAACGAATGAAAGAGAAAAAACATCTACCAAAAAAGGAAAAATTTCCTACCAAATTCAATCTTGACAAGTACTGCAGAAGCACAGGTGGAGGCGGAGGTGGAGGAGTCCCTGCCCCACCTGCAGCGGCAGCAACTCCACTTAAACCCCCACACACATACACACATATGCATATCGAGTGTGTTGGTGTGTTGGTGTGTGTGTGTGTGTGTTTTGCGGCTGAGTGCTGTTCGAGTGCTCTTTAAGTTCCTCCTCCATTCAGCCATGTTAGGCAAAGGCCCAGAAGTGGAGAGCATAAGAGGGGCTACATAGGGGTTCCATGGTACAGGGGAGGAAGGGTTCCATGGCACAGACGGAGGGGGGGGGAGTACAGGTTCGGTTCGGTTCGATGGAAGCTCCTCCCCTCCCCCCCTCCCCCGCAGACTTGTTATAGCGCAAAAACACAAATTTTTAGCACGAGAACAAAAATTTTGTGTTGTTGATTACGATACTAAACGAAAATCGATTTGTTAGACGCGTTCTCGTTCTCGATACCGTCGGTGGTCCGTCGTTCGTTTGGTTTGGTTTTTCCCCGATTTTAATGAGCGGCATAGCCCCTCTAGATCCCATGGTCTGGTGCGGGGAGGGGTGGGGGGACACAGAAAGCCAAACGGGTATTTTCATTAACGATGGGGGGGCGGAGAAGGGGTAGGAGGAGAATGGGCTTCAAGAGCACGCAGAAATCCATTGAAAAAGAGTTTAAGATTTAAATGGTCCGATGGTTGGAGGATACTGTGCAGGTGTGGGCTCTCCGCTTTCATCTTTCTACAGCCATCGAAAGAACCATCAAGGGGGGGATAATAGATTTTAAGAGGAATCCCAGATATGGTCGGAGTACAGGAGGTATCTTTGAGAGCAGTAAACGCTGTGCAGGATGAGGGAACACTCAATCCTCTCAAGAAGGATGCCCGAAAATATGTAGAGAGGATATTCCCCTCAAGGAATTACAACGAATCGGTATCTATGATGTTAAGGGGAATATCTGGTGTATCCCCCTTGAAAAGGGGTACCCCCGCCCGTCCTTAATTATGGAATTCCCTTGAAAAATGCTACTCCTTGGACCTTCTCGTATTTCCCATCGAACGATGACAAATTTCAATGAATGGCAAAGAGGAAAACCCGGAAAGGAAACATCGAGGCGATGGCTATATCGTATGACAACTAAAAATGCCATTATTTATTTTTCCAAGCAAATTACACGCCCCCCACACCCCCCACCGCCACTGCCCTGCTGCTGTCATCAAGAGATTCCCACGTTACGCAGTCTCTCGCTTTCAGGAGATAGGATTTCCCCCCACCGTACCTTGGCTTTCCTGATGAGATTTCCAACACCCCCGCCCCCCCCTATACAATGAAATTCAACGCCTCTGTGGGCGGAGTGGCACTTGGGTCTTGGGGCAGGTAAAGCTGCCGATAATTGACATAAATTGGCGCAACTTTTTGTCAGCTCTTCACCGCAAAGACGTCAACTGCCATTTGCAATGGTTCATTGCCGCCACACCGTGTGGAAACAACTTTGCTCTCCCCATACCCCACTCCTCACTTGATAATGCGAATATAATGACGAAAAAGATGGAGAGTGGGTGTGGGTGTGAGAGAGAGGGGGAGGGACAGGGGGAGGGAGAGAGGGTGCCCATAAACGGCCATCAATCAAATCAGCGGCTGAGAAGCGAAATGCTTTTAAGTAATTTTCATCGCAGCCCCCGAGAGTGGAAAACTGTCAAAATCCATAACGATCAAAAATAGTGAGCACCAGGCAGGACATACACACGTATATATGTATATCCTTCGATGCGAGTGCGCTGTACGAGTGTACATATTGAAATTCAAGGTAATGCTAATGGCAGGACCTCTTCTGGTGGCACAAAGGCGGCGGTGGCAGCGGTGGCAGCGGCGGCGGCGGCGGCAAAAGGTGGAAACAAAAGGCTGCCTTGCGGCTGGCGGCTGGCGATTTAACCAAGCGCGCAAAACTCTTAATGGAAAACTTTTCAATTAATCCGCATTGGCAAAGAAAATTATAATAATAACTTGGCCTGGGAAATGGGTAAATGGTTAAGGGTGGGGGTTGGGGGTGTGGAAGTGCTGTGTATAAGCCCGGCCATAAGCTGTGCAAAAACTTTCGACAAGGCAAACAAAACAGAAGCCCAAGAACCAGCCAGAGGATACGGAACCCACCAGCAGCAGCAGCAGCGGCAGCGGCAGGACCTCAACCTCAACACACACTTGCCCAAGTTATTGATTACAACTAATCCCCTTTTGGCTTTCGCCTGCCGCCTCATTGGGCAGCAGAGCAGAGCAGCAGCAGAGCAGCAACCCGCAGGGGGAGGGCCCTGGGTCCTGGGCCCTGGGTCCTATATAGAGATTTGCGCTATGGCCATAAACAAAATAGCAAAATGGCAAACCTGGCGGCTTAGACCCAAGTCCCTTGACTGCCCTTCCGGCTCCTCCTCCGCCTCCTCCTTCCTGCTGTCCAGGTGACCAGCGAGGCGTTAATGACTTTAGCGGCCATTTTTCTTCCGCCCGGATAAGGGGACGGGGACGGGAATGGAGACGGGAAGAGATTGCTGCTGGAAAAGATTGATTAGCTGGAACTCTGGCAGACACAAAACCCCATAACGGAGCCAGTGACTGTGCCAGTGGGGGCGTCAGGGGCAGGCGGCAGGGGCCAGGGGCAGGGGGCAGAGCCATTCAATATGATTAATAGTTGCATGCGTAGCTCCTGTCTCTTTCTCTCTCTCTCTCTGTCTATATATATATGTAGAGTATTGTGTATCTGTGTGTGTGGTTTTTTTTTCACTGGGATATATAGAAATTTATGACCCAGCTGCCAGGCCAATTTCATGTTGCCACAACAGCAGCAGCGGCAGCGGCGGCATTCAACATTTTTATTTGAGCCTGCCACATAGCATTCCATGCCACATTTGCAGCAGCATTTCTGCCTCTTTTCATTTTACAGTTAGAGACACAATCCCCCCTCCCTCCTCCCTTCCCCCCTCTGGCCTTTTTTCGTTGCTTTCCCATTGTCGGCTGTTGTTTAGTTTTCAGAGTAGTGTTGGCCATTTTCCATCCTCCGGCGAGGGGTGGGGAGGGGAGGGGGAGGGGGCGATACCCTGCAGATTGTGGGAATATTTGTTGAAATCAGTTGAATGTTTGCTGATTCTCTCTCAATTATCTCCAAATTAACTGGAAATCTTTCTCCATTTCCCCCTCTCTCTCTCTCCCTCTGCCGCTCTCTGTGGGTCTGTGTGTGTCCTTTAGGCTGTTTGTGGCATGTCCTGTGCCCCCCATGAACCTGGTTTCCTTTTGGACCCTTGAACAACACACCTTTTAAATGCAAATCGGATAACTGTTTTCCGCCCCCTTCCAAATACGCAAATACCAAAGGCACAGGAGGGGCCAGGCGGGGGCACGGTATGGAGGAGAAATGCGAGAAAAAGAAACACAAACAAAACGGACAATTTTCAAATTTTCCCTGCGCAAATTTTCATTGCAAATGTTCTCTATTTAACAAGCACACACACAGACACACCCACACACACCCACACACATATGGGGGAAAGAGGAGGAGGTCCTGTGTGAGTGCTGACCTCAGATGCTGCAACCTTTGGCCACTGATTTTATTGCAACTGATTCAGCTGCCGCTGCTGCTGCTGCAAGCCCTGCGATAACGAAAATTCCACATGCAGAATCAGACAGAGTGAAAATTTGGGGCTGGTAAACAGAGGGGGGGGTGGAACGGCAGCAGGCAGGGGCACGGCCAGAGGGGTCGGCTACGAGGTGGCACAGAAACAAAACAGAAAAGTAAACCTCTCGTTGGCTAAAAAATTGCAAATAAACTACACATTTTGTAAAGTCGCATTTCATACCCTGCCCCAGAGCCGCCCTGCCCCCTCTCGCCCTCTCTCCCCTCATCCTGCTGGACTCTTATGGAAATTTCTCTCAAAGCCAACTATCAGGATCTGGCAGCCCAAGTCCAGTCCCGAGCTGCCGCCCTCTCTCTGGCTTTTAAAGGTGTTTACGGTGTTTGCATTACTCTCGGACCAACCACCCAGCCACCCACCCACTGACCAGTCCCCTGGATACCAAGGGTTACTAAATTTAAGCGATTTTCATAAGCATTTTATGGGGGGACCAGACCTCGAGCTCCTCTCCTGGGAGCCCCGGAGTGGACTGGCAGGCAAGTGGCCACCAAAGTGCACCATTTTCCCCAGAAGGAGGGCCGTGGCGAGGCGGGGCGAGGCAGTCAAATGTCAGATAACACTGGCACGCCCCAAACGCCCCCACTTGGGCGGGTATTAATCATGACAAATCATGCAAAGCAAAAGCAAAGCCAAAGCCAAAACTAATTTCATTAAAAAACCATCATTTTTTGCGCCCGGTGCTCAAAAAGAGTGCAGGGGCATATTCGATTTGTGTGTGTAAGACCCAGAAGGAAGCGTTTCCAATCCCATAATGTATATATATTCTTGATCAGCATCAATAGTCGAGTCGATTGAGCTATGTCTGTCTATCTGAAGCCTAGTTCCCAGAGACTATGCTCCTAGGAGCTGTGAATCGGCCTCGAATCGCTTTGAACATAGGAGAGAGCTGCCAGACTGCAGAATCTGCATCTAGATCAGATCATTCTCCTTCTCTCTCTCACTCTTCCTCGAGCTGTGTGTGCCCTCTGGCGACTGAGTATCGGCTACAAGTGTAGAGCCGCGGCCCTAGCTGCCACTCACAACTTTCTGGCTTGTTTTTATGATTTAATTATGGGAAAAGGCAAGCGAGTGAGCGAGGAAAATGGGGGAAAAACTAGGGATTCGGGCTAGGGAGTGCGCCAGGGCGGGGGCGGGGGGTGGCACAAGAGATTGCCTGTTCACCTGGTCGCCCCTGCCGCAGGTCTGTGCCCCAAACTGCTGGGCTTCGATCTGTGCACCGGAGGGTCTCCGTAGCTCGTGCCCCCCGTCCATGCCGCCGCATACTGTGGCCTCCTGTCATAACTGTGGGCAATTTTGAGGCGTTGTGAATGAAGTGTCTCTCTCTTGCTCGCAAGGGATGGAGGAAATGGGGCATAAGGCATGGGGCATGGGGCAAGGGGGCAGGGCATAAATTATGATGCGCAAATCTTCAGCTTGAATGTAAATGTAAATGAAGGCATGCCTCTCTTACCCGCTTACCCTCTTACCTCTGTTTGTGTGTGTGTGTGCGTGTGTGTGGCACGATGAGTGGCAGATTTGCATAATCCTTAGCAAAAGGTTTCGTGACAACGCTGCCTCAAAATGTCAATGTGGGCGTCGGACCTGCCTGAGAGCCACCCATCCCGCCTCTGCAGGTGCCCCCGTTGCTGCCCCCGCCCCCGCCCCAATGAGTGCAACACACCGCACCACTTGAGAGCCGTCCAAATCGTCTATAAGCTGTGGTTGCCTCTGCTCGTAATTAACAGCATATACGCATGTGTTTGTGTATCTTTCCGTGTGTGTGCGTGTGTGTGTGTGTGTGTGGGCAGGACACTCTTAGCTGCCATTTACATAGCCAATTAGTTGTACATAAACACAGACAACAACAACAACAACAACAATGAACCATCGAGCAATGGAACGATGGAACCATGGAACGATGGAACCATGGAACGATGGAACGATGTAACGATGGCAATGTTCCGTAACTTAATCCCTTGGCCGCAACTAATTTAATTTTGTGTTTAATTTGGCATAAAGGAGTTGAATGCAAAAGGCATTTGGGAGGCCAACAACAAACACACGCACACACACACCTTTTTTTGGCGTCAAGTGGCAGGTGGCAGGTGGCTGTTGGGCAGGTGGACAGGATGCAATTTATATAAACCCAAAGATATAGCCATGAATAATTCATGTGGAATGACCGGCGACAGTTAAATCCCTAATCCGATGAGGCATCTGTGTATCCTTTGAGACAAGGATATGGGCAAAAAGTGCGTCACCAGACGGCCGAGACAATTTAATCCCATTTGAATACCCAATTGCCACGCCAAATCATAATGTGCAGGCAGCACTTGTGCCCAAAGAAAACCCGGATACTCGTACCAATTAAAGAAAGAAAAAAACCCCCTCCATGGCTGGGGCGAAAAGTCTCCTCCTTTCGGCGACGGATTCTATCGAAAAGTCCTGCTTTTCAATGGGAAATCATTGTGCAATCTGGGCCCGAGGCATGCCGCAAGCTGCAGCTCGAAGCGTACACATCCTTCAGCCTTATAGATTCAATCCAAATAAATCCGAAATTCCTGCCGTGCATCTGTTCAATCTTCAATCTTCATTCGCATATAAATCCCCCAATTCCGATGAGAAATCAATACGATCTGTGGGGGGTACATCGACAGCAACAAAAACCAAAAACGAAGACGTTTTCGTTTTGGTTTCCTCGTTCCCCTTACCCTTCTCCTTCTCCTCCTCCTCCTCCTTCTCCTTCTCGTCCTCATTCTTGGGTTGTACGGCGGTTGATGGTGGTAGTACGTTGTTAATGCTTTGATAGACACATTACTTCCGTCTCAGTGGTTAGGCCCAACTACACTTTCAGATGCAGATGCAGACGCCGCGGCAGTGGGGCAGGGGGGTGGGGGCATAGTGCCACGGCAGCGAAATCTAATATGTCTTGCAAGCGAGCAAGCGAGCGAGCTAGCGAGTGCCTCGGCAGGGATAACCGTTTGTTTGCATGGCCCTGGCTCCAGACTAGTATTTGCCCCCAATCTCGGGCCGTAGCCAGCGGCATGGCCAAAGTCCTGTGCCCCATGCGCCCCCCCAATCTCCCTCTCGCTGTCTGTTCGCTGGTTTCCTTCTTCTGTGGTGCGCCTGCTGCCTCGTCCGGTCTAGCCAGAGAGAGAGATATTCTCTGCTGCACTTTGCCGTTCTTGCCTCGTTCGGTGCCCTGTTCTGCATATCTGTGTGCTGCCTCGTGCCTTGCATGGCTTTGGCAAATTGCGCAAAAAACATTGCAGCACTAGCGGACGAGGCAGTGGCACGAGGCAGCAGCAGCAGCAGCAGATTTCATGCACAACAAATTGTCATGCGGACAGGCAGGCAACCCACACACACACACACACATCCAGTGGCAGTGGGAAAGGGACAGGGACAGATGCAGATACAGTTACAGATACAGATACAGACAGGCAGAGATATAGAGATGGGGAGAGACAGACGCGCTCTGCGGTTGGTCCTACTCCTGGAGGAAGCCCTTGTGCTCCTCCTGCTCCTCCTGCTCCTCCTCCTGGCTGGCTCCTGGTGGCTCAAGCACATGAAATCCTTACCCAGGCAGGCGCAAGTCAAGCAAACAAACAAACCGCAATGACATGCAGGGAAGCAGGGAAGCCGTTTCCCCCCCCCCCCCCCCTCCCACCCCCCGACCAGACGGAATGTGGGATATCTCCTGCTGCTTATTCCCATTTCAGAAGTGCGGTGGTGGTGCGGTGGTGCGGTGGTGGTGGTGCGGCGGTGGTGGCATGTGGCATTGCCACACAGTTGTAACCGGAAACTGTCGCACTTATTTGGCTACGCGCTAGTTTCGCATATTTCACTGTCAACTTGCGGTAAATAGACTTTAAACAAATATGAAAATAACTCGCACAAGAAGAAGGCTCACAGGGCAGGCGGGCAGGCGGAGGGCGAAGAGGAGGACACACAGCATTATGCAGCATACGAGTAAAAGTATCTGCCGCTTGCCGCCTGCCGCCTGCCCCTTGCTGCATGGAAAGTGGGCAAGAAATATGCAAAAATCTGCCATGGAAAAACCGGAAAATGTGCAAGTAAACGGTGGCTAAGCAAATGGCAAGTTGTTAAGTCTCCGCATCTCCATCTCCATTTCCATTTCCATCTAGGTTTTTTTTTGCTTTTTTTTCCTTTCTTTCCTTTTTCTTGGGGCTGTCAGCAGTCCCTGCGGGGTGCTTAGGTCTTCGACGGGATGGCCGCCGCATCTCTGCGGCAGGGTCGGGTCTAGGTCTAGGTCCGGGTCCAGGTCCAGGGTCTGCTGGGGGCCACGTAATGGAAATCAATTGTTTACTTTATATGAGTTTTTCAAGTGCTTATTCAATATCATTAGATGCAGATGAGCTGGCAATGCAAAGTAGCACGGAAAGCAACAGCAGGAGGATGCCACATTCCTGTGTGTGTGTCGGCAGAGGGAATGGAGTCCCCTCGAATGGAGGAGAACTACTTATACTTGTACCGAGTATCCCACACACGCAAAGTACTTTACAGCCAAGTAATAACATAATCCGGCTGCAGGTTCAAGTGCTTCCTTCTACCTTCTGCCTTCTACTTTGTACCTTCTACCTTGTACTGCTCCTTGTGGCAGGTTTGAACCTTTTGTAATCATCTGAAATTATGCACGGGGATATTCTCGCCATAGCTAAACCATAATACTCCCTATTTACCAGGTCTCTCTCTGTCGCTCTCTCTCTCCCCCTCCCTCTCTGAAAAACTTGGCTCTTCACTCGGCAAAAGTCTTGGCAAACAACTCTTCAAGGCAGGAGTCAAGAAGGAGCAGGAGTGGCAGAGGGAGAGGCAGCGGGAGGGGGGGAAATAGGATGCTATACTCCAACTTTTCTCATTTCCAAGTAGAGAAATTTTCCCAGCAAGAGATTGGAGTCGAGTGAAGGGGACAGAAATCTTAATTTAAAAGCCAGCTGTTGAATCAAAGGTTAACCTTCCTGCCCCTCCCTTCCCCAACCTGCCCCAACCTCCCCCTTCAGAGCAGCAGCAACAGAAGCAGCAGCCCTTTCAGTGCGATGCGAGGGTGTTGCACAGGAGATATGGCTAAAAAGAAATAACTGAAAAACTCATTTTGTCAGCCATCAGCAAGGACCAGGAAGGAGAAGGAGATGGAGAGGGTGGAGGAGGAGGAGGAGGAGGCACCACCCGAAAACTGCCATCAATCCCTGCCTGGCAGATGGGATGCTTGCTTTTGTATCTGTATCTGTGTGTGTGTGTATCTGTGTGTGTGCTTATGTGGTGTGTGTGTGTGAGTGTGTGTGTGGTGGGGTGTATCTTTTACCACCTCTTGACAGAGATGCAAATAAGCGAATATTCATTTGATGATACGAATACGACGAGTGTGTGGTGGTACACGTGCAATGCGGTTGCCTCTCCCCCACCCCCTCCCCTGGCACCCCCCTGGCACCCCTCTGCCCACCCACGTTGCGACAATTTAAAAGTACGTTTTATCACGACTCTCGCCATGGGGTCGGTGGAGGTGGGGGATGGGGGATGGGGGATACCCAAGGATCGACAGCTTGAGATAGTCACGTACGCTCCTTTGTTTTTCTGGCTTTTTATTTCGTGCCAATTGTGCGACTAATTAGCGTCGAATCGCGATGCCTAACGCGGCGACGTCGACGGCAACGGCAACGGCAGTCGCGGCATCTTTGCAATTAAAACGCACTTTTCCCCCGCCCCCCAAGGAGGAGGCGGGGAGGAGTATGGGGGGGGAGGGGTAATGGAAGCAGCGGCAGGCAGGTGGCAACAAAATGGCGCACGTTGCTGCTGCTGCTGCCTCGCCAACAAAATTAATTTGATTTATGTATGTTGCTCTTCTCTGCTCTGCTCCTCTCTGCTCTTCTCTGCTTTGCTCTGAATGTTGCCTTTCGCACCTGCCCCATGTCGTGTTCGCGCGTTCTGTATTTCTGTTTGGGATTGGGGACGGGGGGAGTGGGGGATACTCTGGTCGCTTTTCAGGTCTGTTCCTCTTCCATTTTCGGTGGCAGGTAACGAATTTCTGGCAGAAAACAAGGGAAATAAAAATAAATTATTGCCAGGGCAAATGTAAAGTGTCGAGTTTTACGTGGCATATGCGTGTGCCCTGTGTGTGTGCCGCGTGTGTGTGTGTATGTGTGTGCGCACACACACGTCTCTCCAATAAAACAACGTGAAACGAACACGAATTGCTGCTGCTGCTGTTGTGCCACAGGGTGTTGATCTACTGGGGGTTAGAGGGCAGCAGCGGCAGTGGCAGCGGCAGCGGCAGCAACAGAACATGCAACACAACGAAACAGCAGACAGACAGAAGGCGAAGCCTTAGCCAAACATATGCGACATTGCAAATAAAAAGCCATAAACTTTCATTTAAGTTTAAAATGGCATTTAAATGAATGAGTGCCACTCCTGCCACAGCCCCAGCCACTGCCCCTGGCGCTGGCTGCTGTCGTGCCACTGCTAACTGGAACAAACACATGTATCATAATTCATTTTCATGTTTTATTTTCCTTTAACTGCAGTCTGCTTTCCCCCCTCTTTTGCTGGCCTTTTGCTGCGTGCCAACATAAATATTCAACACCATTCGTGCAACATCCAGGCAAGGGCAACATGCCCATATCCACACAAGGCCTAAAAAATTACAAGAGCAAAAACCAGCAAGCGTTGGCCCAAACATTTTTGGGCTTGTTAGACATTCGGTCATGTTGTTGTTGTGTTGTTGTTCCGCGAAGGGCAGCCTCAGTATGAAAGGAAAAGCCAAAAGGAAAAGCAAAAGGAAAAGCGAAGGGAAAGGCCAGGAGAGGTTGCCATCGATTTGCCATTGAACGTTGAACGTTGAACGCTAAACACTAAGCGGATGGATGCTCCACGATGCGTATGCGTAATGGCTAAACGCTGGGAAACAACAGCGAGAAAAGGTTTATGTGTAAATTGCATGAAAAAGAAGATTATTTCCTAGGCTTTTCCCCCACAAGAAAACAGGCTTAACTTTTAAAGTTTCGATTTTGTGCAAAGACACCAAGGAAATATTGAAATCCTTTGAACTTTGGCCTCAGGGACCTGCCATTAAAAGCTGTTTAATGACGGGAAAACATACCTCAATGAGCAATGAGCAGAGGAAATGTGGGAAAATTCTGTAGTTTTTATTTGCCACACCAAATATGAGAACGAATCCCTGTTGAAAGGTGTTGCAAGAGGTTGATTGATACGTGTCTAAGGGGGTGGTGGTGGGGGGGAATCACTACTCTCTCTCTCTCTCTGTGCCTTGGCTCTCTGGCTTTTTTGTTGGCTGGCATTTAGTAGCTTTCTGGCTGCATAAATATTAAATAAATTAAAATGCCGGCTAATTGTTAATCTGGCGGATTGCGGCTTTTGCATATGCGCTTTTGTCAACGGCCTGGACTCGAGCGACCCTCGACCCTCGACCATCATCCTGCTCTTCTGAATGTCCTGTCCTGTCCTGGCCACTAACAAGCTCTGCCTCTGCCGCTGCCGTTGCCGCTGCCCCCCTCTCTCTCTCTCTCCTCCCTGCGTCTCTGCGGCATTGTTGGGTGTTTGCCTTTTTCCCATTGCCGTGTGTTTTAAATGTAAAGCACTTGCTGTGGTCGCTTTGAGCGACCCGAAAGTTAATCTCTGCCAACCGCTTGGGCCACCCGGTCCCCCAGTCCCCCAGTCCCCAGACCTCCCTATCCACCCTGCCCCTGCCTCGCTCTGGCTCTCTGGTTAGATATTTTGCTATTATTTTTTCTTTTCCCTGTCTATCTCTCTCTCTCTGTCTCTTTGGCTTCGTTTTGATGCCACCGCAACTTACATTTTTCCACAGAAGAGGAAAAACTCGTTTGTTTGTTGATTTTCCTGCCACTTTTTATGCTTTCCACAGGCGCCTCCGTCCCTACCCCGCCTGCTGCCCCGCTATTCCTCGGTTTGTTTGATTTGTGGGCGGAAGAGGGGGGAAGGGGGGGGGGGCAAGTGGTGATGCGCTAGGCAATCACCCAACGAAGTCCAAGATAAATCGTCTTTCAACGCAACTCTCTCTCTCGCTCCCTCTCTCTCTCTTTGTGGCACTGTGTGTGTGTGGCATAAAAAATCACACGATCAGTCATTACACACACACACACACACACGCGCGCGTGCATGTGTGTGATATATATGCATGTGTATAAGCACTTATGTTGTGTGTGCCCCAAAGTCATTTTGGGTCCTGCATCCTGCTTCCTGCCCCAGCAGCAGCAGCAGCAGCTCGTTTTTATCGCCACCACGGTTGCTGCCACTGCCACTGCCACTGCCACAGCCAGTGATGCTGCAAGCCGCGCTGCTGATTTGGCGATAGTGTCGTCGGGGAGTCCTGCATCCTTCATCCTTCGTCCTGCTTCATCGCCACCCGCCTTAAGCGTCCTGCTTCATGCTTCCTGCAGAGCCGCAGAGCATCGTCCCGCATCTTTGGGTCCTGCTGCATGCCACATCCTGCCGCCAGCCGCCTGCCGCCTGCCGCCTGCTTCCTTGTGCTGCCACTGACTGAGTGCCCTGTCTGGTAGCACATAAGTCATTTGGCAGGCGGCACTTGTAAGAATTCGCACGGACCCATCCGCCTTCGAGCTGCTGCAAAGCGGCCTTCAATCCTTGCACCCTCTCCATACCTCCTCCCCCCCCCCTGCCGATTGCCGCTTGGCGTCTCAATAGTCTGTTACTAATACGTTTTCCTCCCCAACCCCTGCCCCCGCCACGTTGCAGCTTTCACTGTCGACATTTTAATGCCTTTTCTTGCCGAAGCAGATTCTTTTGAGTGCATAAAAAGGAGCAGTGCCCCAGCCCACTTTTCGTTCGAAATGAAAGCCAGCAAGCAGCATCCTCCTCGGCATGCCCTGCCTCCTTCCTGCAGCTCAAGCTGCTGCTGCGTCACTGCCACTGCTACTGCCGCTGCCACTGCATTCCCCTTCCGACTGGGGGATCCTTGCGCTGCAATTGCTGACGGCACAGGATATTACCGCCGTCATTCATTGACGTGGCATTCATATTCCTCTTCTCGCACGCACATGCGGGGCGGCCCTAAGGCGATGGGGCACGAGGATAAGATGCACGAAATGGGGCAGCATCACTGATGATGGGGCGGGGGGAGGGCATGGGGCATGGGGGAGGATAGTTGGATAGTGCCTCAATACCCTGACGCTTCCGGTATTTATGACGCAAGTAATCAAATTGAATGGCGCGTTGCAGTTTCTCTTTTGCCTTTTATTTGCCCAAGGAGGCAGCTTCCGGCCGGCTGCATTCTCCTCCTTCGCTGCTTGGCTGCTTGGCTGCTTGGCTCCTTCTGCTCATCCAAAGAAAAGCGTCCTGCAGTGATAAATCCTGCCCCCTCCCCCGCACAGCCCCCGCCCGCCGCCCATTCAACACTCGGCTTTCGCTTTGCCTTCTGTGTGGCATAAAAAATTGTGCGAAACTTTCAGCTTTCTGCACATTTTCGTCGCTTATCATCAACGGCTGTTGCAGCTTAACGGGCGAGAGGGAGAGAGCAGAGACGATGGGGCAGGATGGGGCAGGATGGGGACGGTGTGGCGCACAGCAGATGATGAGAGGGTGTGCGGGTGGCGGTGGGGGTGGTGCCAGCAATGATAATAATGAACGTGCATGAAAAATGCAACTTGAATGAAAGGCAAAAAAGCAATGGGGCACGCAGGAGGTTGGGCGGTGGTGCGGGTGTGGGGGTGGGGCATTACCTAAGGCGCAATAAATAATAAGTGCCCCGCAGGAGCAGGGAGTGGGGTGAGGAGTGTACCCATAGAATGGGGCACATAATGAACGACATCTTGGGGCAACTCGACTTGACATAATGGTAAATTAGTGGCCAAAGTCGGTGGCAAGTGTTCGATGGCTTGGCCTTAAGTGCAGGTGAAATGATTTACGGATGAGGGATCGCCTGAACGATGAACAAGGATCCCAGAGATTAGATAGAAGGTTGGCCACAAGGACACCCGGCCCCCGAGGGGCAATTCGAACTACTTGTCGTTAAAGGTGGCTTACCATCTCCTCGAGAGTTGCTCCAGCTCTATTTTCGCAGCTCTTGAATTTCGTGGAGACTCGGCTAGGGGGCGCTGAGAGGGGTGGGGAGGGGAACAATGGCAGATAATAGCCTGGGAAATCCGCTCATTCATTCTCTTATTGCCCCATTTAGGGGCAGAGATGGAAAACTGCAGATGCGGCCACAATTTTTCCAGCTCTAAATACAAAAAAAAAGCAAAGAAAAGAAAAACAGCAACGCCATACAGAAATTATCCACCGCTCTCGCATGATTTATGTTTTTGTTATTGTTTTCCATAAACCCAGCGGAAAAATGGGAAAGAAAAATGAAAAAATCCCCAAAAGCCAAAGTGAAAAACACCGAAATAGAAAGGAGAGGAGAGGAGAAGAAATGCGGAAGAAAAGCTGCCATGAAAAGGCAAGGAAAAACGCTTAGAGAGCTGCTGTCTGCAGATAACTGCAGTTGCCTCTTAAAGGCTCAATCCGAGGCGGTCCGAGGCTCTGTCCAGCCGAGAATCCTGTGGCAATCAAAGACGGAGACCTGTCCAGTCCTGTCCCGTCCTGTCCTGTATCCTGGCTGCTGGATGTCCTGCCAATAAATGAGCAAATTAATTAACAAAACGCAGTCGTGAATAGTTGCACGATTGTCTGCGGACACAAGTGGACAGGCGAGCGGCAGACATGAAATAAATTAATGCAGACGACACAGCCAGGAGCAGCAGAAGGACTCGCAGGAGCAGCAGCAGCAGCAGCAGCAGCAGTATACTGGCAGCTGGACAGGCACAAAGGCGACACGATGTACGTTAACGCTTCACTGCGTCCAGTGCCACCACCCACCAGCCTCCATCGAAAGCGGCTTAGTCCTGCAGGTGACAGGAGAGCGGATGACGCAAAATCAATCGGACAGTGGGGGCAGGGAGGCAGGGAGGTAGGTGGCAGCCATGCATAGATACGCGCTGCTGCGGAGAGTAGGGGCCGACGGTAGGGCCATCTATCCTGGGGACATGTGTGGGCACGTGCTGGTCAGGAGCAGGCAGCAGGCAGGCAGCAGGCAGGAGCAAAAGCATCGCCAATAACGACGTAATCTGTTTATATCCCTTTTTGTCCTGCTCTCCTTTCGGGGGCCATTGTGTTGCGCACTTTTTTCCATTTGTTGAGCAGCCGCCGTTGCCGCTGCCGCTGCCGTTGCTGCTCCTTCGGATCCGTATACGGAATTCTGATTCTGATTCTGCTTCAACTTCAATTTTCTGGCCGGCAGTTTTTTGTGTCGTTTGTCGCTGGCTGGCTGGCTGGCTGGCTGCCCCTCCTCCTGCTCCTCCTGCCTGCCCCATGGATTGAGTTGTTATTTTTCGCTTAGTGCAATTTATTTTGGCCAAGTGGCAGCCATCGAAGGGGGGCCAGCAGCAGCAGCAGCAGCAGCAGCAGCGCTTAATTTATTATGCTGGCTAGTGGAGAGGCAGAGACACCCGCACACCCCCCCACCCCCCACCCGCACCCGTTCCAATCTTTCCCAGAAATTGCCTGGCCATTGTTCAATGGCAGATAAAAGAAAAATTAAAGGCAAAGCAAGATGAAAATGGAAGGAACCAAACAAAAAAAAAAGAAAGGATGGGGAGTGGAGTGGAGAGGATGAGCGGATGAGAAAGTGGACAAACGACAGCGGGCGAGAGAGAGAGAGAGAGAGAGAGAGAGAAAAAATCGTTATTAATTTCAACTTTGAAAAATTGTTGAGCAGCTTAGCACGCTCCTTCGTCAGCACTTGGTCCTGCCCCTTGAACCCCCCCTTGCCCGCCTCGTTGCCGGGCTCGAAAGGATCCATTCGATGGGGCATCCATTTATTAGCAGCTTGATAAATACTTTCAATTTTCCTCTCAAATAAATGATAACGTAATGCGCGGGGCATTAAAATAGATCAAAGACAGCAAAATAATCAACGATTGAGAGTCGATTTCGATTTCGATTTCGATTGCGTTTTCGTTTTCATTTCGTGTTGATAGATGGGATCTGTCCTTCGAGAGGGAGCAGGGAGAGGGAGAGAGGGCGAAAACTATACGTCAGGAAGGAGCCTCCGTCTCTTTTGTGGAAAGCCATTATGGCATATCCATCAATGGGGATGTATTGTGCATAGAAGACGGGAGGGGGGCGGTGGGGGGAGGGGAAGTGGGCCATACAATTATGGCAATCATTTGTTATGGATATACCCGAGGCCCCTAGAACCCCTATCTGGAGCTGGATCTCGATCTGGTTCCGGCGTATACCCCCCGAAAACAGGAGGGGGGTACCCCCCAGCGGAGCCGAGCCTCGACGCACACGCGTCAATTGTTGTGATTAGCATGGAAATCATTACGGCACACAAAATGAATGGAAATGAATGCCACAAATGGCACAAATGCCAAATCGGGGTACAGTCAACAACAGGGCCGCACAGGCGGTAATAAATGGCAGGAGAGCCAGCGGAAGGGCGGGGGGGGGGGGGGAACAGCAACAAAAAAGATGACAGAAGCGGGGTATCCCAAAAATAGACACGGGACACACAAAAATATACAAAAAAAAGAAGGCAAACCGGAGTGTGCCTGTTTTTGTTGCCTTCAGCTTTTGTCAAATGTGTTTTTGCGGAGGACAAAGGGGGGTGGTGGGGAGGGGGGACGAGCAGGAGTCTCCTGGAGTCATAGCCGGAGTCAGAGGAGCAGTCAAGCAGACAAAAGGCAACCAGTGAAAAATCGAGTTAGGAGAAAAACAAATAGGAAAATAGTTTTTGGACGGGACGTCGCCACCGACGGCACCGACGGCCCCGAAACATCGAACAACAACACACACACTGAAACAACAACTAAACGGAAAAAACATAAAATAAAAGTAGCCAACAAGGGAGGGAGGGGGGCACCGGGGGGAGCCTCTCGCAGGGCGCAAGGCGCAAGGCGAAGGGCCTGTTGTAAAAGTCAAGCGAAATAATATTTTCCGGGTGCCAAAGGAAAAACAGGGCTACAAACGAGAGAGTAGAGAGGCTGGTAGCATTACTCCAAGCGTAACATTGGGGAAAAAAGAAGGAGAGAGGAGAATCGAGAGAGAGTGAGAGAGAGAGTGGGAGAGTGAGAGAGACCGAGCAGGAAGTGAACTTGTGGCCATCATTGTAGGCAATTTGCAAAAATAGCAACGATTTGCTCTCTCTTTCTCTTGCTTACCCCTCTCTCACTCGCTCTCTCTCTCGCTCTCTCTCTGCTGCGGCAGTAGGAAGTTAGTTTAAAGGAAATCAAAATAAAAATCATAAAAATGCAGAGCATGGCGCGTGGTTAACCAGAAGAGACACACACACACACACACACACAGAGGGAGAAAGGGAGAGGGAGAGGGAGAGAGAGAGGGAATGATAGTACAAGACAAAGACGAAAAATGTTGGCTGCTTGGCACAAAAGATGAAAAGTTGTTGCTGTTTATGGCGGAAGTAGATAATGCCAAAGATGAACAAGGAGCGAAGGAACGAAGGCACGAAGGCACGAAGGATGTCTTCTGCTGCTGCTGCTGCTCGACTATGCCACTCACAGCAGAGGGGGCAGGGGCAGGGGGCAGCGGGCAGCGGGCTGACAGAGGGGTGGACGTGTAGATGTGGCAGAATGAAATGAAGCTTAAGGGTCGCTTGGGTCTATAATTTCGCCATTACAAAACAATAGTAAAAACAAACTGCAACAAAGTTGAGCCCCACATCGACGGCATCCCAGTCGGGGGCTGGGGGGAGTGGGGGTGGAGCAGCAGCCAAGCCAAGACGTAGGACGTAGGACGTAGGACGCAGGACTTCGGACGAGTCTCTGCGAGAGCCAGTGAGGCGTGTTGTAAGTAGACAACAGCCAAACAATTTGAGAAATAGAGAAAAGGCGAAGCGAGACGGACGGCCCCACAGTTGGAGCGAAAGAGTCAGCTTTGTCGCATTATGTCCAATTACTGTCGCAATTATAGCCAGAGGAAGGGCGAAAGAGAGTCAAACAGATGGAGAGAGAGAATTGTCTGCTTGCCAAATCGAATGGCATTCCATCCATTCGGCGTATCCCAAAGAACCAATCATTAATAATCCACTGGCTAATCAGAGAGAAGGCTTCTCCTTCCCCGATAATCCAGTCAACTGCGGCTAATGGGATAAACCCTTACGTGCGATAAGACTAAGTCACCCCCAAGGACATATTCCCCACCCCACTCCCCCCCACTCGCCCCACCCCTGTGCGATCCTATCGCGAATGTGGCGGCCACGCGTCGTCCGTCGATAAAGTTCCATGACCAGAAGAAGTCCAGGAATAGAAACGACACAGAAGCGACAGGGGGGGTAGGGGGTGGGGGGGCAGGCCTACGTAAAGTTCAGCTGTTTTGTCACTTATTCACAGCACATTAAACAATTTGCTTTTTACGCCGGCCAACATCAACATCAACATCATCGTCATCATCGTCATCATCATCATCATCATTGGCATTGGAATTGCCATTGGACGCATTGGCATCGCCTGCGTCCGCTCTCTGGTGCCCAGCCAACCGCACATTTTAATTGTTCTCGTCATGAACATGTCATAAAGCAAATCAGATTAAATGCGTCACTTATTAGTGGGCCCCAGCAGGACCAGCACCACCCCTGGAGCCTCCCCCCCCCCGTCCACCGATGAACGAGCCACAGGCCGTGGCATGTACAGCGCCTGCTTCCAATCCTCGGCCTGTCTGTGGCTCCAGTTATAATGGGCATGCCCCCTCTTTCCTGACCAGGCACGTGAGTCTAGTGCCCCCCCCTGGCCACCCCTGTATCTGTTTGTTGCATGAATGCCTGTGTGCCTTTGTTAAGTGCGGTCAAATGTGGCAACGCAGCCACGCAACCAATGTCGCGACGTTTGATGGACAGAGGAGCTCGAGCGATGGCTGCTCGCTGCTCGCTGCCAGCCGGAGGGTATCGTTTTTATTGCATATTACCTTGTCAAACACCCGAAGACATCAGGGTGTGCGTGTGCGTGTGGGCTGGAGGCAACACCGTGGGGCAAGGGTTATTGCAAACGTGTGGTTATGCGGTTTTGCGGATAATGAGACAGTTTGCTGCCAAATCCCCGACGGGGGTGCGGTGGAGCGAGATGAAGATCCATCTCGGGGGCAAAGATTCAATCGTCTACTGTGTGGCACTGTGCCTCTGCGCAGCTCGCTCCTCCAGTAAAAGTTCCTCGAGAGTCTCCTCCTGTGGCCCCCCCTGCTGCTCCTGCTGGTTGGTGTTAACTTGCATGTTAGATTGTGCGTGCAGCTTAATTAGTTGAAAACTGTTTTCCATCATCATCAGCTATCCACACACACACACGGAACACTCGGAAATGTGTGCGCTTAGATGTACCACATAGAGGTCCAGAGGGTAGCGCCCTGCTCTACCCCTCTCCTCCCCCTCTGACTGCATGTTAAGCACACGTTCAAGTGTTGCCGATGGAAAAGCTGAGAGGGGGGGGGAGGAAAACTTTGCGGACGCTCGGTCGCTCCGGCTCTCGGGCTCGGGCTCTCGTCTCATCATCAGTGGAGCATTAAGCAAATTGACACTGAAAGCATTTAGTCAAGTTAAGAACACTTTGTCCGGCTATCTTTTAATCGACACTCGCACTAGATACAGCCGCACACAGATACAGATACACAGCCCACAGGAGAGACAGAGAGAGACAGAGGGACAGAGGGGAGGGGTGGGGAGGGGATAGATAAGGCAAGACACCTCATGCTGGCTTTGAATTGAAACCAATATTGATTTCTAATATTTATGCAATTCCATTTTACAAATTTGCATACGAAATCCTGATTGCTAGGGGACTTTGAGGCAGGGACCAAACCCGCCCCCCACCCCCCCTTGCCCCCACGCGCACCCACACACACACACACCCACACACACACACACATGTAGGTACGGAAAGTGTTTTTCCTGTGAAGTCATGGGGTTCTGCTCTGCTCTTCTTACCTTTCCTCTGCCCTTTCCCTTGCCCTTTGAGTGTTTGCCAGCCGCAAACACAATGGCAGTAGTGGAAGGAGCACAGGACTGACTACTCCTGGCACTTGACGCGCTCCGACAACAGTCGATTAGTTACCCCGACAGACAGACAGACGGACGGATAGACAGACGGACGGATAGACAGACGGATAGACAGACGGATAGACAATCGGATAGACAGTCGGACATTATAGACAGATAGTGCTTTTTGTTCTCTGTAATCACAGCAAAAGCAACTGGAAAATGGAAAATGGAAAATGGGAAATGGAAGCTGGGAAATGGATGCTGGGGAAAACGGAATCAGGGACCAGAAGCAATGGCAATTTTCAAAATGAAAACATGAAATAATAAATACGATTTGACAGCGTTTCTCTCTCTACCTCCGCCTCCGCCACTATCTCTGTCTCTCCCTATGTTTTTCTGTGTATCCAATAGATAGATAGATAGTTTTTTGTATCCCAGGAAATGGCATAATGCGATCTCTCTCTCTGTGTGTGTGTTTGTGTGTGTGTGTGTGTGTATCCTGTCTCTCTTGCTTCCTGTTTGCGAGCGAGATAGAGAGCATCTACATAATCATATTATGCTTGACTGACACGACAAACCAAGCGCACAAATGTGGGTCCAACTGCATTGAGATGCGAGCAGCGGCAAGACAGGGGGCAGGGGGACAGCGGGGGGCAGGGGGAGGCAGGGAGGCAGCAGCAGAGATTCAAGTAATTTGACAGGCGACATACATTTTCGGGTGCACAGTCAGATAGAAGAGCCCTGCACACACACACACGAATAGAGATAGATATAGGGATAGCGATAGAGATAGAGATAGAGATAGAGGAGAGCCCTGCACCAAATATACAGACACAGATACAGATACAGACACAGATACAGATACAGACGATGGGTAGGTAGAAAACAGCTGCGCAAATCTGTTAGCCAGTAAATTGATGAGGGGCAAAAGCGATAAAAAGGCTTTTGCATTTCGGTTCTGAGGGGCTCGAAATTGGTAAAACGGGGGCAAAGGAGGGGCGAATATGGAGCTGGCTGTCATGATATGGGCGAAGCAGGCAGACGGACATACAGATGGACGGGCAGACACGACAGAGGGACAGGGGGACGGAGGGACAGAGACAGTTGGAGAGACAGCGCCACCTGGCAGCTGCCAAAATTGCAAAATTGAAATTGAAATGCGACTGCTGCTGCTGCTGCTGCTGCTGCTGCCTCACAGATGTACGCAGGAGAGATGCACACACGCACACACGCATACGGACACACACTTGCATGCATAATACGCATACGCAACGTGTGCACTGCCCTACGCCCTTCGCCCTGCGCCCTGCGCCCTCTGCGCTGTCTGCCTCTGTGGCTGTCGCAAAGACAAGCCAAAGCAATTAATGTAATGAGCAGCAGCATGTCAGAGTAACAGCAACGGCAGCAGCAACGGCAGCAACAACGTTAACGTCGACGTCGACATTTTTGCACAAGAATTTTCAATCAGCAGACAACATTCATTCACAGAGAGGCACAAGCAGAGGGGCCGAAAGGCAGGCAGAAGGGCTGGTGGCATGTGGCTGGTGGTTGGTGGCAGGTGGCAGGCGGCAGGTGGCAGGGCAGGGCAGATAGAGCATAATGTGGCAAAAGGCGTCCAATGTAATTGTTTAAAACCAAGCTACTTAAGTGCAATGTGGGGGCAAGGTGGGGCATGCTGGGGCATGCTGGGGCATGGGCATGAGGGGGGGTATGTAAATGTAAATGTAAATGTCGAATGGAATGGCCGAATGGAGTGGGCATGTGTGCATGTGCATGTGTGAGCAAACAAAAAGTCCAATCAGGCCTGCATTAATGAGGCATGGAAGAAGCAAGGCTGGTCCCACCCTGCCGCCTGTGCCGCCTCTGCCGCCTGCCCCTCTGCCGCCTCTGCCGCCTGTCAAGTTGCAGTCATTTGCATTTATGTTTTGTGCCAACTAATTTGAAGGCTCTTTGCCGGGGGAACAAAACAAAATCAGCGCCCGACAACGGCGCGACAACAGAGCGACAAGCCCTTCTCGACAAGACATGTTCTATGCACCTGGCTGCCACTGGCTCTCCAAGTGCATTTTGAGCTGTTGCAACAAAGGGGACACCCTCTCTGGCACCCTGCACCCTCGCAGCCTGCACCCTGGCACCCTGCACCCTCGCACTTGCACTTGCACTTGCATACAATATGTGCATACTCATTAGTTTGGAGTGGTTCTTCCATCAACACAGACACGCTGACGCGCAGACACGCAGACACACACACGAAGACGCCGCTGAAGAACAAGAACAGCCATGCAACAACCACCTGGACGTGTCAGCCTGTCCGTTCGTCTCCTTCTTTCACGCTCTGTCTCTCCATCTTTCCATCTGTCTGCTGTCAGGGCTGCCTCAACGCTCAAGCTCGCAGAATAAACAAACCTTTTGCGCCTCTTCCCTTTTAAGTTGCAGCTAATTGTTGTTGCTGCCACAGCCCCTGGATTCCTGGGAGGAGGACGGGGGGAGTTCTTCCAGCTCATAAATTTTTTTTAGCATCCAGCATACAGTTCCTGGTTTTTTTCATCATCATCATCAGCACAAGAAGTGGCATGGGGCAGGGGGCAGGCGGCAGGCGGCAGCTGAAATCAGCCTCGTCATCAGCGGCATCATCTTTTTGCCGTCCCGTCAGATGCGACTTCCAATGTCAACCGGCGGCAGAAGCGGCAGCAGCAGCGGCTTTTGTTTGACGTCGCACTCTCCGTCTCATGAATAACTGATTAAAATCATTTTGGGCTTGCTTCCTTTTTTTTTTTTGCGGGGCGCCCGAAGACGGGGACGATGGCACCCATAGATGGAGTGGTACTTCCTGGTAGATGGTAGAGGGTGGGGCGGCTGGGATGCGCTTTCATTTATAATGACTGAGAGCCGGACAGGACAGAGTGCAGTGTCAGCAGTGCCACCAGTGCCACCACCAGAGCACCCGGTGCACGGTGCACGGTGCACCAGTCGGGGGGGGAGGGGTGGTGGCCCAACTTTGGCTTCAGGGTTCAGGGAATGAGCTTTGCTCCGATGATAAATAGCTGATGGAGCGCCCCAGCTGCGGCTCTGCCTCGGAGAAATGATGCAGCTGTCAATTGCGGTTGAATCTAGAGGTTGCACCCAGCTTAAAGAGATGCGGGGAGACCCCTAAAGCTGTGCCTCTAAAGCAGGCCTTTAATTATTGCAGAAATTTCTTCTGCGGAAATGCTCAAAAATGCTTTTCTAAGAAACACTTGCTTTCCACTTCAATTTCCACCAAAATTTCAAGCGGCGAATTTCTGTTCCTTGCAACATTTCAATCAGCATCTCCGACATGGTGCCGCCTGCCGCCTGCCGCCTGCCGCCAGGCTCCTCCGGCAAACGGTTATGCAACGCTTTAGCCAACTATTCCGTCCTCATAAATACAACATTATTTCGCCAACGTGAATCGCAGTCGTCGTCGCTTGTCTGTGCGCGTCTCAATTCACTGCACATTTTGCAAATAACAATCGCATTTTTTGAATAATTCAAATCCACTTTGTAGCCCGTCTATCTGTTGGCTCTCTCTCTCTCCCCCCTTCTCTCTCCCCCTCTCTCCTTCTGCACTCCTTTCTCGGGCTGGCTCTCCGTCTCGACTCTCCGTCTGTCCGTCTGTCTGTCTGTCTTTGAATTGAGCAAAACGCGCTCGCTGTGGCATAAGAAAAGCGTCGAGCTTTTCCAACTGGCAAGCGCACTATTTTCCGTATGTTTTTGCTTTTGTTATGGCCGCATAAAAAATGTATAGCATGCTTTTGTGCGTTCTCCAAGCGCGCCGCACACACACACACAGACACACACACACACTAGCGCACAATTAGAGCGCCCACTGTGTTTGCGACGGAGAGACGTTGCACGGCATACTGGCATTCAAATATTTAAGCCTTGCATTATTAATGGCAATTTTTTAGTTTCTTTATCTCTTTTTTTTATCTCCCCCTCTCTCCATCGTTTTTTTTTTGTATTTTCACAGCTCTATTGCCCACTCTCTCGCACTCTCCCTTTTTTTTTGCTCTCATATTTGGTTATGCGATTGTGAGAGATTTAAATTTATATTTAAATTAAAAACCAAATTGCGCATCGCGCGCCCGCACAGCGCTATGTGTACCCACCCACTGCACAATATACGAGTCTAGTATAAAGTTTAATTATATATTTTTATGCACCCTAGAAGAGCGAGAAGAGGGACGTGCCGCGGGCATCGGAGGTGAACGGAGCATTGGATGTAGTGTAGAGAAGTGTCCGATGTCTCTCTTCCTCTCTCCCTCTCTCGCTCTCAACGATCAGATGTATCTTTTATATGAAATATCGGTCTAAAAGAGGAATTTGTGTGATCAAAGTCTCGGAAACTGGGAACAATCTATAGCTATTCCAGGGTATCCAGGGCTTCCATGTTTCTGTGCTGCTGCTGCTGCCGTGTCCAGTCGCTGATTTCATTTAGTTGCTTGCTGGGGAGTGATAGAGCGCCGGATGCTGGATGCTGGAAAGGTTGGAACCAGCGACGGGCAAGGGTGTGGAGGGGCAGAACGAAGAGTGACCGGGGCAGAGGCAGTGGCAGAGGCAGAGGCAGGGAGGCGGCCACCCACAATTCAAAAATCAATTTTCATTTGCAAAACGATTACATTCACATTCATTCAATGTTCGTTGGCTCGTTCGCAGTTGGGTTTTTCTCTGCTTGGTTCTTTTTTTTTTTTTTGTCCGCTCCGCTTTGCCATGAGTATGTGTTGGTGTGCTATCGGTTCCCTTACACTCGAATGAACTTTTATTCAATTTGCAAAGCAACCACAAGCTGCACAATAGCCGTTTTAAACACTCAACCAGCCAGCGAGGCATCCAGAGAGGCAGCCGGCGAGGCAGGCGGCGAGGCAGCCGGCGAACGGGCATTTCGTCATTCCATCTCTGGGCAGCAGGAAGGAGCACAGCGCCCTACCCCAAAACCCTATCGAGGCACCCTCCCCCTCCGCCCCCCACCCGAACATGCCACGTGCCACCTACATCTCGTCACTGCCATTTGCATGTCCGACTGTCTGCATTTTGCAGTCGTTCATTTAAATGCAACATCCCCACCGACTGTCTGTCGCTGTCGCTGTCCCTGTCCCTGTCTCTGGATCAGACCCTGTTTCGGTTTCGGGCTCGGATCCTGGTTCTGGCCAAAAAAAACTCTATATTCGATGCTCTTCGGGGCGAGTCTTTCTCTTTTCAAAATCATTCGCCTTTTGTTGCAACGTTTTATAGTTGTTTCTTTTTGTTGCTTTGTTGTTCGGAAATTTAAAATCTATTTATTCATGCGTTGACTGCAATTTGTTACAGTTCTCCCCCCTCTGCCACCACCCCCGCCGTGTCGCACGTTTTGTGGGAACTGTACCGCTGTCATAAAAAAAAAATGTGTACACATGCAGCGAGAACAATCATGTTTAATATATTAGCATTGATTTTCACATTGTTCAGAGAGTTGTGGCCCTTGGGCAGAGCCCAAACCTCTGTCGAGTGCCACATGCCGCATGCCACACTGTACTTCTCACTCGTAGCGGCCGCGCTCCATTCCTGGACCCTGCGATAATGGGCCAACTAAAGACTGACTCTCGCACAAAAGCATGTAAAAATAAAACAAATAATAAAGAAAACAATGGCGAATGTGAAATGTGAAATGCGAAGGCCGAAGGAGGAAGGACGAGGGACGAAGGACGAGCGGACCAGGACAAAGGAATGCGCTCGTAAAACCGAGATTTAGGCCGAGAGCCACATTTGTGACCAAAAATATATACAGAGAAAGGCAGAGAAAGGCAGCCAGACGAGCAGAAGAGCAAGGCAGCGCCGGAGCGAACCGGGGAGAGAGGGGGAGAGGGGGGGGCTCCTGGAGAGATGGCGGATAGAGCCTCTGCTCATTTTATGCGCTAACTGAATCAGCCCGACAACCATTAACTGAGGCCATTTTATTCAATTTGGCCAGGGCCCGAAATAAAAAATAAGGAGAGGGAAAGGAAAGCCCAGGGAAAGCCAGGGGAAAGCCAAGGGGGAAACGGCAAAGCAAAGCGGAAAACGGAAGTACGTACGCAGGTTACACAACACAAATGGTGAGGGGGAGCGGGGGGACGGGGGTTGGGGGGGAACGAGGCACAGGACCTGCAGGACTGTTGGCTTCACTGTTGCGCTACAGTGTGCTACGTGTGACAACAATAAAAGTTTTTATTGCCGCCGCACACAGATGCGCCGGAAGAAGGGGAGGCCCAGGGATAGCGAGACACGAAACAGAAAGAAAGGGCACAGGCAGAGAGAAAGACAGAGAGAGAGGGGGAGAGTGCGGCACAGACATAGAGAAATTAGCCCCCATTTGGAGTCGCAAGTTCCAGTCCAAGTCCGCATTATGCATAGGAAAATCTGCGACTCGGAGTCCCTCAGACTCGTTAAACTTTTTAAGCACAGACCCCAAAAAATATCTCCGAAATATCTAAAGCGCGGACAACAATGAATCCACCAATGGATGGACTACTGGACTACTGGATGTATGATAATGGGCCCAGAGGGCCTGTCGAGCAGGGCCATCGTGCCATGAGTTACAAAAGCGGCCTACGGCCTAACAGGTGCCAAATGCTGGCCACAGAGCGAATCGTTAGAGCTGCAAAAGAGATGAGAGCCAGAGGCCAAATGGCAGGACGGCAGCACGGCAGGACGGCAGGATGTATGGATGGTCCAGTGAAAGCCTGAGGCGCACAACGAGGTGTTCATCGGACAATGTCGTCTCACTTCGAATTCGCCATCGGATGACAATGGAATACACGTTTGCTGGGAGAGAGAGAGAGAGAATCCGCCAGAAAATCAAGAGAAAGAACTGACCTTTATTTATGGTACACACGAGCGACCTCTCTGCGATACCTTTTGGGGGTGACGCCTTGATTACACACGAGCTCGATGTGACGCTGGGGACGGAACCTGCGGTGGTGCCGCTTGGGCCAGCGCTTGGCCAGGTAGCGCTTCACCAGCGGCACCATGCTCTCGTGGTGGCGCACCAGGATCGTGTGCAGGATGTTCTTCTGCGAGTAGTGATGGATCACAGGAACGGTTTCCTCCGCGAACAGCCTCTGGCGAGCCATCACCACCTGGGGCGAGGCGTCGTCGGCACGGCGCACGAGCCGCTCGCCGGTGATGTCGTCACGGCCGGGCACACGGGGCGCCATGTCCCCGTGGGTGTTGTAGACCCGGCCGGACGCCGGATGCACCAGGCGGCTCCTGAGGCGGGCTATGATCGATTGCACCGGCAGATACAGGTCCAGCACAAAGTCAAGGGACACGATGGTGTCCAGCTCCCGCGCCTGGTTTATGTTACGCGGAAAGCCGTCCAGGATGAAGTTGTGGCTGCCGGTCTTGTCGATGGCATCCTCCACCATGCGGGTGAGCAGGCGGTCGGGCACCAGCTTGCCCCGCGACGTGTACTGCTCCACCTTCTTGCCCAGCGAGGTGCGGTGGCGGATGTGGTCGCGCAGCATGTCGCCCGTGGATATGTGCACGGCCCCGTACGCCTTGACCATCATCTGGGCCACGAAGCCCTTGCCGCAGCCGGGCGGACCCACGATCATGGCTCGGAATCCCCGTACGGCTGTCATCGCTGCCCTCAAACACAAGGTCCTAAACGGTCCGGAAAAGCAATGAAGGAAACAAGTGAAGGAATTTTGAAACTAAACGGAAGTATTGCTACATCTCGAAGGGGGTCTGTCTTTCGGACTCTCTGACTCCTGACTCTCTGACTCCTGACTCCCTGACTCCTGAGTGCCACTTGAATGGAAAATCCCTCAACGCTTTTCCCTTTTCAATCCTCCAATTTAGATTGTCGATGTGGCGGAGCGTAAGAAATGAAATTTAGTTGGGGAAATGAGACCCAAATAGAAATTTTCCCTCGCTCGGAATGGGTTTGATGTGCGGCAAATGGCCTGGCTCTTACTCCTGCTCGTACTCCTGCTTCTGCTCCTGCTTCTGCTCCTGCTCCTGCTCGTACTCCTGCTCCTGCTGATGCTCGTCCTGCCTCTGACGCGAACAAATGATGAAAATTTGAGCAACGTTTTGTCCGCGACGAGTCCTCTCTCAAGTGGCCGCCTACGTGTGCCACATGCACAATGGAAGCGAATGGCGAAACGAAAGCGTTGTGCCCACCCACACCGCACCGCACCGCACACACCGCACACCCACCATTCCATTCCATTCCATTCCGCAGCCGCCATTATGTTGCGTCTTTGTTTTTTGAAAAATTGTCTACTTCATTTGGGTCTCTCTCGCAACGAGAATGGCCATGAAATATAACAGTACTCATTATGTTGGGATTACGATGCAATCAACGCAGAAAAAAGTGTCAGTCAAATAAATCACTCGCCAAACATGAGGAATGGGAATGAGTGGAGTGGTGGAGTGGTGAAGTAGGGGAGAGTGCCCGAAAGACGGAAGCAGGAGGAGCAGCGAGGAGGCTGGATGGGTCTCCAGTCCCAGCATACGGATACGGATATATATATAATATTGTATAGGGATGTTCGGGAAGACCAGACCCCAGACCCCAGACCTCAGACCAGGCGCAATGTCAACATCAACAGTTTCAACATTCGTTTCTGTCTCTCTCTCTCTTTTTTTTCGGTTAGGAGTTGGGGGCATAAAAACGAAAGCGTAGTTGAAGCTGACAGCTACGATGACGCTGAAACGAGGAGAAGAAGACGGCAGCGGCGGCAGTGGCAGTGGCAGTGGCAGTGGCAGCGGTTGAGGCTGTCACACTGTTTGCTCTCGGGGTGGTTCTCTCTGGCACAGCCGTGGGAAGGGGCAGGGTGGCAGGGGGGCAGCCAGCAGCCAACTGAGTGGCAAATTTTTTTTAATTATTCAGTGGCCAGCGGAGAGGTTAGATTTGGAAAGAAAAAATTCGGCAAAAAGCAAAGGAAAAGATTGACAGAGAACGAGAGTGGGAGTGCGGCAGTGTAGGAGTGTGGCCGGGTGGCAGTGTGGCCGTGTGGCAGTGTGACCGGGTGGCAGAAAGAAAAGCCTAAAGTGGAAGTGGAGTTTAATCGATTTGCATGACTGAATCTTGAGAAAGCAATTTAAATATTAAATTGGAACGATTTTCGGTAGCACTACTTTCTTGGGAGGCATATCCTCCATTCATGCAACTTCCAAATCCGTCCATCCATCATCCGCCATCAATCACTGCTTTTTGGGGTAGAATCTCTGGCAGAAAGCCCCTAAGCTTCATTTGGACACTCCTTCATTTGTGGTGCGGGAGGGGGGGGAGGGGGGGTTGAAACCGACCGCGATAATCGTCTCTCTGGACAGATCCCGTTGCACACAATTTGTGCCCCAGCGTCCAACAATAGCGCTACAAATGAGCATGCCATTTGGCTCCGGGAGACCACTCCGCCAGAAGGGGAATGCCATCGAGTCCCCCACTCCCCTCCACCGTGCTGGTGGTGCTGGTGGTGGAGCTGCTGTGGCCAGAGCTTATCTCAGTTTCATTACAGTTATTGTCGTTGTCATCAGTTTGCCATGTGCCACAATGTTGCACACACAGCAGCCAGCAGCCAGCATTCAGCATCCAGCTTCCAGATCCGACTCTGCTGCCCCACTATCCCCCTGGCTTCTTGGCACCGCCTCCCCGCCCCCCGCTGTAAGCATTTTCCTACTTCTAGCAGCAGCAACAAGAGCCGCACTTCCGCTGCTGGCTGCTTGAAATAAAAACTTGCTGGAGTCCCAGAAAACGGTTACCCGAAGACTGAAGACTGGAGGAGGGGGGGCAAGGCGTGGGGCTGGTGGTCTAAGCAATTGCATTGCACGGCAACAAAAGCCGAGCACGCACACAGATGTATACACCCACACACACACACACACCCACACACTCGAAGGCAACATCTAAATGCAATGCAATGCCACAGAAAGGAATGCAAAAACGCAGTTTCCGTGTGCGGGCAGCACAAAAAATGTGGAAGAAAACAGAAATACAACGACGACTACAAAAAAATACATAATATAAGTGTAAGCGTCGATTTGTGCCGCCCACAAAGTGCAGAGCACAGAAGGAGGAACAGCATGGGGCAGCATGGGGTAGCATGGGGCAGCAGCAGCAGCAGGAGAGCAAGTGCTTTCAAGCGGCGGGGGCGTGGCAGCGCGCTGCTCTGCTGTGCTGTGCTGGCAGCTTCACACTTGAACACGTACAGAGCCCGGGGCATTCAACGTCTTGGTTTTGTTACGGCTGCTGCTTCTGCTGCTCCGCGGCTTAGCATTTTTCCCCAGAAAAACCACCCATTGAATCCTCCCTCGCATATTAAGCGAGCGCTTAAAAGTATGCTACAAGATTTTACATTTTACATTTGCTTAAAAGCTGTTTTAACCGATTTCGAAGGATTATTATTTGTGGATTCAAGAGCAGCGAGAGAGAGGCGTGGGGCGGGGCGTGGGGGCCTTTGCATAAATTGATTCTAGATGGCATTGGCCACAGCTGCTGCTGATGTTGCCGCGGTTGCACTTGGATGCCCTTTTGTCTAACTGCCAGTTAGGTCTGATTTATTACATTCGTTTTAAACACTGCGGTTACTGGGCCCCCCCCCCCTGCACTCCTGTCTGTCTAATATTCGTATTCGTATTCGTATTCGTATGTTAAATAATAAATAAATATAATGAAATATATGTGTGTCTGGCTGTGCTGTTCGGTCTCTTGGTTAGGCATAAATTCGTTTTATCTGAGCCGCAAAACGAAACGAAATTTCATCAGACAATAAATACATGTGTGTGGGTGTGGGTCTGGGTGTGTGTGTGTGTGTGGGAAGGCTGCTTCTGCTCCTGCTGTGGCATCTCCTCTGCTACTTCTGCTCCTCCTTCTCGTGCTCCTGCTCCTCCTCGTGCTCCTCCTCGTGCTCCTCGTGCTCCTCCTCGTGCTCCTCCTCCTGCTCCTGCTCCTCGATTGGGTCAACAGTTTTCGGTAGCTGTTTGGCGGTGACGTTTTTGTATAATTAATTTTTCTTGTTCAGTGGTTTTGTACAATCAACATTCGATGTAAAAACATTGCAAACAACTGCAGACGCATACAAGCGCACTTAAAGCGCACACCCACACCCACACCCACACACAGGCAAATGCACATGCACATTCAGTGGAGGCAACTGAAATGCCACCGCAGGACAACGGCAACACCAACACCAACAGCAGCAGCAGCAGCAAGGACATGGAGCTGGGGACATCCTGTTCTGTGCTGTGCTGTGCTCTTGGGCCCTGAATCGTTCTGAATCGCTCTGGACATCGTCCGGTCCGTCCGCCTGGCTCCTGGCTCCTGGTTCCTGGGTCCTAGCTGACGCTGCCACTGCCACCGCTGCTGCCACTGCCACCGCTGCTGCTGCTGCTGCATGCATATGCATGCGAAAATGTTAAAGCAAATAGGAAAGAGTGTGAAAACGAGCAGCTTGCCATGTAAACAAGTAAACCAATAAGTGCATTGGTGTGTTTGTGATATACACATACATACAGCCTGAGTGTGTCCAGTGTGTCCTGTGTGTCCCGTCTGTGTGTGTGTGTGTGTAGTTGTGGGGGCTTTAAAAACTGACCAACTAAATCCCCAGAGTCTCAGTTGAATGCCGCTGCTGTCGCTGCTGCTGCTGCCGCTGCCTTCAGTTACAGCTTCACTTGAGATAAGCCCCAACCAATCCTCCCAACCCCAACCCCAAGCCCCAAGCCCCAATCCCCAATCCCCACCCCCGCCCATTCCGAAGAACAAATACTCAGCAGAACGGCAGCAGAGAAGAAAAAAAGGCAATGCAAAGGAGAAAGCAAAAAGAAATTGTTTAATGAATTACGCGCTTGTGCTGCTGTTGTTGTTGTTGCTTTTGTTGTTGTTGTTGTTGCTGTTGTTGTTGTTGTTTGCACAATTTGTTTACGCAACGCGTGACGCTTAAATGCTAAATAATGCAAATGTAAATGCGATGTGGCATTGTTTAAATTTGAGTTTCATTTGCGGAGTTTTCCAGGGTATGCGGGCTGTGGGCTGCGGGCGGGGGGCGGCGGGCGGGGCTAAGAGTATTTGCGGACCCTCTGTGTCCCCTTTTTTTGCGCTTCTCGCAATCCCTTTTCGCTGCTAATTATGAGTGGATCCGAGCATCCGAACATTCCACGACTTTGGAGGGCGGGCAATTTGTTGTTGAATTTATTCCACCAGGGAGGACACCAGGGAAAACACACAGAGATCTCTCACTGTTTCTCGACGATCAATTAAAGCACATTTCTGGCAGCTCCTTCGTGCCCTCAGGAATACCCTTTTTGGGGTCTCTTTCAGGGCATTCCGCATTCGTTTCCGATTTCGTATTAATTCTCGTACTCATCGGCCGCGCAATAAACATGAAGGAGGAAAAAGGACGAAAATTAACATATTTTTGTTGTGTTCTTTTCCGGGTCTTCGTTTTTGTTTGCGCTCTGATCGATTTGTGCCGCGTAAATAACGAGGAAAAGCCGCCATAACCGAATTTTGGAGAACTTTACAATTGGTCAAAGCCCCCCCGACGGGGCGGGGAGGAGGGCGAGGGGGGTAGAAGCGATAGAGCTGTGGGGATATTTTCAAGTAAATCCCCGCCCCATTTCAAAGAGCGAAGCGATTCTGAGAGTTGAGTTGTTTTTGGGGGCTGGTTGGATGGGGGGCGGGGAGGGTTTGCTCCTAACTTATGATTCGCGAAAAAATTACATTAGAATTGCAAATTGTCGGACGGTGGCAGTGGCGGTGGCTTTTGCAGGCGGCATTCAAACATGGCTAAATAAAAGTTTGTGTCTTCGCCAGGGCGGAACAAGTGGGAGGTGGAGTGGGAGTGGGAGTGGCTGTACAAGTCAGAGGTGAAGACATGTCGAGGGACATGGGGATAGGGGGGTGGAAAACTCAAACATTTATGACAATAACTTCTTAAATGCTTTGTTCTCGGGGCCTTCAAAGTGGAATCTGCCGACCAGCCAGAGAGCCTGAGCCAGAGCCTGAGCCCCCGAAAACTTATATAAGGATATGCATGAGGAGGCAGGCGGCACGGCACGGCACTCGAGAGGACTCGAGTCCTGGTCCAGAGGCCGGTCGACGTCTCCGTCTCCGTCTGCCGTCTGGCGTTGAATTGAATTACTTTTGCGCCCGTTGAAATTTCAATTGCCAGAGCGGGAAGGAGGGAGGGAGGGAGGCAGGGAAGGAGGCCCCACAGCAGAAGGACGAGGCGTGTGGCAGGGAGGACATGGCACATGTGCAGCCATACAGCCATATGCAGTGGCAATGATGGCCATGCCAACACTGCACTGGCACTGGCACTGCCGCTGCCGCTGCCACTGGCCGGAAACGGAAATGCATGCTGGCATTTTAGCATAGCTCCCACACACACACATACACACACACACAAAGAGCAGGCGGCAAGAGGAAGCGGGGCATACAAATGAGGCGTTGAATAATTGAAGACATAAATTCGCACTTGCACACAAAAAATTCGGTTTTTATTGTTGCTGGTCGGTCGGTCTCCGTCCTGGTCCCAGTTTTGGGGCCAGTGCTTCCGTTGGAGCCGCAGCAGGAGCTCTACTGTGCCTCCGTGGTGGCTCCCAATTCACTTTTTATTCTTATATATTTTGCATTGCTCGCTCCCTGGCAGCATGTTTAATTCCCAATCTCGGGCACAGGCCCCGGCGACCTGGCCCGGCCACCTTTGCACTCAAGTGCGCAACGAACGCCCACGCTGGCACAGCCACAGCCACAGCCAGAGCCAGAGCCCGAGCCCGAGCCAGAGCCAAAGCCACTCCAACCCTCCAGCTCAGTGACCCTCAAGCAGGAGCAGCAGTAGCAGGAACAGCAGCATTGGAGAGTTGCTCGTTTAACTTTCATGAAATTATAATTTGCTTTGTAATTCGAGCATCCTTAGCAGCGACGACGGCGACCCAGGGCCAGTACCAGCAGCAGCGGCAGCAGGAGGCCATGGCCAGGACACCCTCTGTGCAGGACACTGGGGCCACGGGACGAGGACCAAGACCGAGCATATAACTACACATTGAAAATATTTTAATTAACGAAAATTGTTCTGCAAGTTGTTTTATATGGCCGAAGAGCAACTTTAACTGCTTGCCACAGGCACAGGACTCTTGGAGCGAAAGAGAGAAAGAGATAGACAGGGAGAGAAGGAGAGATGGAAACAGAAAACCAATCCCATTAGAAATCTCAATCCCACTCGCAAGTCTTTGCAAAAATATTGAGCAGCTGCTTCCATTCTTGAAATCACATATAAGCACACACACACACACACACATACTTCCATACTATACACACACACACATGTACGCAGCAGCAGCAGGAATGAAGGAGGAAGGAGTACATATATCTTACTTATGCTTCAAGAAAGATTAAAAGTTTTTCAGTGGCGCTGCTGCTGCCGCTGCCGCTGCCGTTGCAAGTTCTTCTTGCCTAAGCTTGTAACATCTTTGTATGGCCAGAGTGGAGAGGCCCCAATTCGCATTTGCCCCGTGCCCCGTGCCCGGTGCCACCGTGGCCCCCGTGGCACCTCCCATTCGCTTTGTGTGTCCTCCGTCTTCATCTTTTTCTTTGCTTTTTTGTGCTCCTGCGTTCCCCTTTTTGTGTACTCTCTCTCTCTCTCTCTCCTTCCCTCTCAAGGCCTGCCGCAAAATGTGCCCCGTTCGCAGATGTGTGTGTGTGTGCGTGTGTGTGTGTTTGGGTCGAGAGAAGAACCTTTTCAAATCCGAAATCGATATTAATTAAATTTTAGTAGCTAACGAAAGCTCAAGAAATCTCTAGCTCTTGGCCTCTTTGCCCCCCTTGCCCCCTGTGCCCCGTTGCCCCTTGAAAAAAGTGACAAAGTTTTTGCGGCCAGCTTATTAAAACTGATGACAAGTTTTTAGCCAGGCCAAAAGAATGAAAGCCAGAGAGCCAGAGTGCAGGGGGTGCTCTAGAGAGAAAGGGAGGGGGGAGTGTTGAGGGGGGAGGGGGGAGTGGAGGCCAGGAAAAGCTGCTTTCATTAGGGTTATAATGGAGATTGACGCTTAAAATGCAAGTTTATCTTTGCTCAGGATACCATTACGAGTACGTGTGTGTCCGTGTGTCCGTGTGTGTGTCCATGTGTGTGTGTGTGTGTGTGTGCATAGCCCCTGGTAAACTTTGCTTGTCCAGCAAATTGATAAGTGAGATAATCTCTCAGCACCAAACCCCGTTCCCCCAGCCCCCAAAAACCACCGATAAAAACTAATTTGAAAATGTTTAAGCTGACCTTTCGAGTGGTTATAAAACTATGATCCCCCCGGATATACATATGTGCAAGCGTATCGTATCTGGTGTCTCGTGCGATGTAACGAGATATTAGCAGTATATTCGATTTTGTCCATAAAATGTGCGTGCAACCAGAGTCTCAGAGACTCAGAGACTCTGAGATTTGAATCCAATCAAATTAAAAGGCGGTCGGTCGGTCGGTCGGTCCGTCTGTCTATCTTTTTCAGGGCTTTTCTCACAAAGGAAATTTATGCAAATTCCAACTCTTTTGTATTTTGTAGTCCATGACCTTTTCCATGGGTCACCTTAGTGCCCGTGTGTGTGTGTGTGTGTGGGTGTGTGTGTGTGTGTGTGCGTAACTCTATCTCTCTTAGTGCGTGCCTTCATTTGCTTTGCTTTGCTTTGATTTGATTTGGTTTTTTCCATTAATAGTTGATCTACTAAGCCATCGCTGGCATCAGCTATGCAAAAGCGTTTTTCATCATTCGCCATTTGCCATTCCCTGTCCTCTCTCTCGCTCTCTCTCTATCCCTCTCGCTCTGTCTCTCTGTCTCTTCCTCCTAATTGCTCTCTGGCTGTGGCTCTGGCTCTGGTTCCACTCAGCATAGAAGGATATTTAATATTCATACTTGCGTTCCATTCGTGCAGCTAATGGCGAGGTTTTGGTCTCTCGGTTTTCCTCCAGCTTCCTGCGGCTGCCGCTGCCCCTGCCACTGCCGCTGCTGTTGTGCCTTGGCATAACAAATCAAGTTGCGGATTATAAATGGAATCCTTTTTTAATTGAAATATATAGTACATATATCCTGGGCCTGCGACATGCACGAGTGTGCCTCATTAATGCTGTGTCCTTCTAGCTCTCTCTCTGTCTCCCTCTCTCTCTCTCGCTCTGTTTCGCTCTCCTTTTCTCTGATGGCATCAATTGATGCGTTTTTGATTGCAAATTTACCACAAACAGCAGATCGCATGCCACATGAGAGAGAGAGAGAGCTGGGGAATTGGGCGGGGTGGCAGCCACAGGGGGTGGGGGGAGAGGGGAGTGCTTCCTTGGACATTACTCATACGCAGTGTGTGTGTGTGTGTGTGTGTGAGTGTCTGTCGTCGCTCGGTGTCTGTTCACGAAGCAAAAAGCAACTTAAATTCTACTTACAGCCAAATATGTAATAAATACGAGCTTAAAAAAGTTTATCTATATTTCAACCGCACGCAGTCATGTGCTTACATCGCACAAACGCACACACACACGCACACTGGTAGACACAGATACATACGGGTAGAGGATGTGGTATATAAGAACTCTCTGCCACTGCCAGTGCCTCTGCCACTGCCTCTGCCAGTGCCTCTGCCAGTGCTGTTTTTTTGCTGTCGCCTGGCCAAAGTTTTTTGAAAGATGGTACCACCCCCGCCGCCGTGATCTCAGTCACAGAGCCAGACACGAGCCCGTGCTTCAGCTAGAGGCCGAGCCCGAGACCGTGCCCCCAGTCCGCCCCCCCCCGCTGCTCCACAGACGAGAATCGCACACGTCCAGCAGCAGCAGCAGCGGCAGCGGCAGTGGCAGCTAGCAAAAGTTTACTTTTTTCCCATCACTTTGCTCTCGTCGCTCTTTTTGCACAAACGAAAAATAAGTAAGTGCTGGGAGCCAGTCGAGTGCTTTTTCGGTTTGGTTCTTCAAACGGCCAGGAGGGAGGAGGGAGGAGTAGGATCAGGAAGGAGGAGCAGAGCTATCATTAGATGTATGACTATTCACTTTTGCAGCTTTAAATTCGTCTCTCTCTCGCTCTCCGCCTCTCTCTCCATCTCCATCTCTATCTGTCTATGTGGTACTATTTTTGAAGAGCTGCTCCAACTGCTGCCACTGCTGCCTGCTGCCACTTATTCCTTTTTTCAATTTTACAAGCAACCACAGCCACGTCATGGCGCAGAGAAGCAACCAAAAACCAAATCCTGACAAGCCTGACGCCGTATAAATTGTCGCAATCAAGCAGGCATACAAAAGCGGTCGGTGGCGGGGGAGGAAAGCCCACGGGGGGGCAGAGGGAGGGAGGGGCAGAAAAAAGCGTCGAGCAGAGAACTGAGAAAACCGCCAGCAAGATGAATTACTGCAAATTATCCAGTTAGAACTTTGGGGACTTTGAAACAGAACCAAAGGCGTGGGAATGGCCAGGATACAGGGCATTGGGGGGACTGGGGGGAATGCACAAGGGATGGATGGGGAGTGCCAGTGGCTAGTGGCAGGGGATGGCCGACGATTTAAGGAGACTTGAGTATTCCTGGAATACAGAAAGCAGTAAATTTTCATCGAAAGCCAAAAGACAATCCATGCGATTCATAATTGTATTTCCATTTGCCCAGCAAGTTGTTTAGTTTAAAGCCGTTTAGCTGCGGAGACCCCCCAAAGAACCCTTTCGTTGAATAAAGAACTCCGGGCAGTACCTTTTGGGCGAACAGGAGAGCCAGAAAAATAGCTGAAAAGTCAGGGAATCATGAAAATGCCTCATTAAAAACGTTTCACTTAACAGGAGGAAAATCAGCGAATCAGAGCTGCCACAAAACTCGGAAACGGGGGAAAGGCAGGGCAAAACAGAGGGAAACCAGGGAAATCGAGGCTAACCGGGGAAATGGTCGAGAAAAACCCTTTCGCTTTACATCAAAATCAGACTTGCAGACACCGCCAGAGCGCCAGAGCCAACCCCTTTATTTCATTCTGGGGTTCCTTCTGTTTCCTTCTGCTTCCATCCATCTTCCTCTTTGACCAACTTCCTTATCGATGGCTCGTTTTGGGCCTCCTTTTTTTCGGCCAGGGTTTGCCTTTAATTTTGACGGGGCAAACGGCGGGGTGGGGCGGGACGGGGCGGGGCGGGGCGCACAGAGAAATAAAAATCACCCGCAGCACTCTTTTGTCGGCAACATTCATTAATGTCAGCCACAGAAGGCAGGAGTCGCCTCTCATCTCTAGGCACATAATGTGCCACAAAACGCATAAAATACATACATATACACACGCACACACACACACACACACACCACGTACGTGCGACTGTCTGACATTGTAGTCTGCGGAGTCTGCCCGCTGTTTTATATAGCGATTACGATAATGAAGCGTCGCCGTTTCCACTGAGCGCATCATTTTTGTACACAAAATGAGCCAAATGAATGGCCTGGCATTCGGGGCTGGTCGGGCGGTGGGGTGCGGGGGGCAAGGGGGTGCTGTGGCAGCAGCGTCTGTCGTTGATGGCTTTTTGAAGTTCTCCTCCGACGACAGCAGCAGCAGCAGCAGCGGTCTGGCGGGGGCGGGGGCCAGGCGGCCAAAATGATTGGGGATTATGACGAATTAATGAATTCAGATTTAAATAAAATTACCGCCGCGTGCGCCTGCTTGTTAGTGGCAGCAGCAGAAACAGAAGCAGCCGTGCCAGTGGCAGTGGCAGTGGCACTGGCAGTGGCAGTGGCAGCAGTTGTCACGCCCCTCAGTCTCCTATGGGCCCCACTCTGCACCCACCCACATTCGTGGTGTACATTTAACGTTTGCTAATAGAATTAAAGTTTGCGGTTGCCCGATGGGAGAGGCAACAGAATGTGGCAAGGGGGGCAGGGGCCAGCAGCAGCAGCAGCAAGCGATCCGAACCGAGTCGATCCCTGTCGTGTTGCGGCGAGAGGGGCTGTGTAATTATGACAGCCCAATGGATGGTGGCATGCGGGGCGTGGCCCATCGATGGGGCGGACATTAACAACAGGCCGTCGCCGCAATGAGCTGTGTTTCGGACGCTTTTGCAGTTGTGCCTCCGCTTAATTAACAACAACAATTGCAATTGTAGTTGCCACCGCTTGTGGCACCTACTTGCTGCTGCTCCTCCTGCTGCTCCTCCTGCCTCTTCCTTCCGGCACCTGAGCTGGCAATTTTTGTGTCATTTGGCGCGTGCAACCTTCGCCGTTCCGTTGCGTTGCGTTGCGTTGCGTTCCGCTCGATTCGGCTCTGTTCGCTTGTATTGTTGTGGCATTGTTGTTGATTGTTAATTGAAAAACAATGTTGTAGTTGGTTGCATCGACGGCTGCACTTGAAGAGCTGCGAATTGCAGGGCGCGCGAGGCGCGAACAACAACCAGTGGGGGGCAGCGGGGGGCAGAGGGGAAACTGCATCGCAAGCTTAATTAATTTTTATAAGGCCGCAGCTGCCGTCGCCGTCGCCGTCACCGTCGCCGTCGCTGTCGTGGCTGCATTTTAATTACTGTGCACAGGAGTTGCGTTGCAAGAGTTGCCGTAAGCGCATTGATTAAACTTAATCAATGGCCCATAAGCAGGCAGAAATGGCAGGACACGGCCAGGACAGGCCAGGACAAGGGGCTCAGGGGGAGGGGAGGGGGCTGGGACTTGCTGAACGGTTCGGTGTCAGCGTTAGCATCAGCGTCAGATTCAGCTTCGACATCAGCTCCATCCAGCTGCAGTCTCTGGTCGGGTCGTGGAGCTCATTAAAGGCCGCAGCGAAACTTTGCCAAGAAATGTGCAATTAGCAGAAAGGATACAGAAGGAGGAGGAGGCGGCGAAAAGGGAGCGCCTTTCACAGAGACACACAGAAGACAAAGATGAGGGCAAAGATGAAGACGAAGATGATGATGAAAAACTTGTCGCATTATAATATTGAATGGCAGACAGCACACAAATCCAATGCCAAAGAAAACTGAGGTGAAAACTGTCTTGTTGGAGAAGCCAATCAAAAGGCTTCGTTTGTCAAAAGATTATCGAGGATTTGCCACAGCTCGAAAGGCAGGAGCAGGGGCAGAGGCAGTGGCAGGGGCAGTGGCAGAGGCTGCTGCTGCTGCTGTGCTTAATTGCAAAGCAGATTTAAATACTTTCCCCAGAATTGATACGAATAACCATCATCAAAGTGGCAACTAAATTGATTCCGAAATCAAATTCTATGATAGATTGGGAGATTGGCAATCAGAATTTGATACCCAATTTGCAGACAGAAATGCAGCAGCAGCAGCAGCAGCACCACAATTCATGCATTCATTTAGGCCATCAATTAAAACATCAAATGACAACCGAAGGGGGTCTCCCCTGTCTCCCCCGTCTCCACCGTCTCTCTGTCACGCTGTCACGCTGTCATTCGGTCAGTTCATCATTCCCTGATTCCCCAGTAATGAGCCGGCCCTCGGAGCTCGGAGCTCGGAGCTCGGACCTCGACCGGCTCGAAAGTCAGTTCAGTTGAGTTCAGTTCAGTTGAGTTCAGTTAGTTGGTTCGTTAGTTAGTTGCCTGGTTTGACAGTCAACTATCATTATAAGTTCTTGTGCGCCATAATGGCTAAAACTTTTTCGCCTTCTCTCGCTCTCACTCTCACTCTGCCGCTCTGCTACCGCTCCCGCTCCCGCTGCCGCTCTGTGTGCGGAGCCAATGGTTTGGTGGATTGTGTTGAGTGGGCGGCTGGGGGGCGGAATGTATGTGGACGGAGCCCGTTCTATGGGCCATCATTGTGCGCACTCACTTTGCAATTAGCAGCAGTTTTTGTCTGCCGCTGCGAGCATTTATTCAGGCCATTAATTGAGTTGCTGCCTCGCAAACTGTGCAGCCAAGAAAAACTAAGAAACTATGAAGAAAAACACCCAATGAACAATTGCAACTTTTAAGCTAACGAAACGCTCTCTCTCTCCATCTTTTCACTCATTGCAGATCGAGGACGCCATGCTGATGTTCGATAAGCAGACCAATCGGCACAGAGGTGAGTTATCGATGCGCGCATTAGCGGACTGCCAATGCCAAAGCCCACAATGCCCAGAGAATGCCCCCATTTGCTAGCCCCGGTTTCCGGTCCTTAACGATGATACGATAGTCCGTAGTCCGTAGTCCGCAGCTCGCAGTCCGGTAGCCGGAAGTGCGAGAGAGAGCACACACACACACACACACACACAGACACACGGACAATGTCAATGTATCATACGAGAGTCGTTTTATGTGTGCGGTGGAAAAGATACTTATGAAGGGGTTTCCATTGGGTTTCGGGGCGGGCGAAATTGCTAAATTCAGGTTTTAAAACCTTAACGTTCGCCAACGGCTCTGAGCGAAGCGGAGCGGTGCGGAGCGGAGCGTCCTGGGCCCTGTTAAGGCATTAAAATGGCCAGGCAACAGGATGTAGAGGCAGCCGAAAAGATTACCTGCCAATGCAACCGGATATAAGGGCCATAAGAGGATGGGGGCAGCATCGTTCCGGAGACGGCGAGGTCAGGTGAGGCAGCAGCAGCACCAGCAGCAGCAGCGGCAGCAGCAGAACCAGCAGAAGCGGCAGAAGGCTTAAATCTCCAGTGTACATCCGCTACACGAACTTGTAGCGCACGACTGCGCCACCGTTGACCGTTGCGTTTGTCCGGCAGCAGCAGTCCAGATCCCTGTCCATCGTGTGTCCACCTGATGTCCAGCCAACCACCCACCCACCCACCCCCGGTGGCCCCGGACTGGATGTGTCCATGTCCTGTGCACAGTCCGATGCCTTGTGTCGTTGTCAATTTTGCTTATTAAAGTTTTAAATGACGCCCCGAATTTCGCATTGCGACCAGGTCCCATTGACTCCCATTGACATGTCCGTTGTGAGTGGTTGTGTGGCAGGAGGGGCAGTAGAGCCAGAATCCAGGAACAGGCGCATAGGGGGTGGCCAGGGTGGGAGGGTGTAGGGTCAGAGTACAACCTGAGACACGGGGCATTAAGATTGATGTGCCCAATTTTGCACAAACCTCGATTCGCAGGGAGGCGGCAGACCACAGTCCGAGTGCAGTGTCTCTCTACCTCTCCACCTCTCTCCCCTCCCCTGCCTCTATCTATCTGGTGGAAAGTAATTAGCTCACTCAGCCACACACACACACACACACACACTGCACAGATACAGATACAGATACAGGCACAGCCGCAGACACAGATACAGCCACAGATACAGATACATGGAAGAGCATACATCAATAGTTGGCTGGTAGCAACCCCCGGACATTGTTAACTTTTGCGCCCTTCAAATTACGCACACGGGAATAAGAAAACATGATTTTTGCTTGTGCGCGGCCCATAAAAAATTGTAGCACACTTCTGTGCGCCGCATCGCAGATAAGCGCCAGAGAACGAGCGGAACGAGGAAGCGGAATGGCGGGAGACGGCGGGAGAGCAGTGCCCACAGAACATTTCGCTTAATTGGACGCTGGAGTGCGCTGAAACTGCATGATGATGCAGTCATATGTACATACATAAAAAAGAAGGCTTGAAAAAGAGAGAGAGAGAGAGCAGCGAAATGAAAGGAATCGCCTGGATGGGGCAGTAACAGAAGGCGGCCAATAAAAACGAATATGAAGCATTTTAAAATAATGTGAAGGACACACGGCCCGGACATCACATTAAAGATTTAGAGACTCGGGTGGGAGGTGGGGGTGGTACGAGGCGCCCACTGGCTGGCCCACTCCAGCCCTGGCTATAACAAGGAAAAATAATGAGAAAAATTGCGGCCACGACGTGGAACGTGGAACGATATTTCCACGAATTTCCACTCAGGTATACCCGTACGACTTTCACGGCTGTGTGTGGGTGTGTGTGTGTGTGTGTGTGGCTTACTTTTCTGATTTGCCAATTAAAAATGCATTGGCCGGCCGTTTAGCTATTGACACGACCCATTGGCTGAGCTACTCATTTGGCCCGAACGGAGACGAGGGCCAGGCCATGTCAGCTTTGCAAATTACAATTGCGTGCATCGATCGGAGTACAGGGTATGAAATATGCAGGCAGTGTTTGGGGGCCAGGGCCAGGGGCAGAGGCAGGGGCAGGAGCAGGGGCAGCCAACTGCCCAACTTCACAGGCCACCGTCCGTCCGTCCGTCCGTCCCTCCGTCTGTCCGTCCTGGTTCAAGAGGCATGGAAAGAGGAAGAGGCGCCCCCCTCCTCAAGTCAATAGAAAATGTGTGTCGTTAATCAAAGGGTATTAGTTGTAGCAGAAGCCTTCATTGCCACGACCAGGACGAGGACGAGGACAACGGCAACGACAACGACGGCGATGGCGACTTTTTGTACAGTTGGACGATGTACGACCTTATTGCCATGAGTCGTCGGACTACCGGCTGCCCCATCTACCAATCGCCCAATCTCCGTCTCCGTCTCCGCTCCTGCTCCTGTCCCATCCACAGCCTGCCCCCGCCTCCATACGGCTCCCTCCGCCGCCCTCCGCCTGCCTACTGGCACTTGCGATATGCCTGTAATTGCATTTTATCGATCCGAGAGCGGGCTGGCTGCCCCGTATACGTGGCAATTGCCAGCGTGGTGGCGGCACACACAAACAAGGCATCGACTATAATAAAGAAGCCAACGGAGGGGCAGCCGGAAAAAAGAACGTGAAGGAAAAGTGGAAAAGACGTCGCTGGTTGCTCCGGTTGCTCCGGCTACACGGCAGCAAGTTTGTTACTCATTCATAAATCATGTGTGCAGCACAGCGACAGGCACACAGAGGGACAGGCAGACGGACAGACGGACGGACAGACAGACAAATAGACAAAGCGACAGACATTCGAACACACATAAGCCTGGTCACTGAAAATTGCAGCAAGGGCAGTGCTAGTGGCAGTGGCAGTGGCCCGGGCCGGGGCTGGGGCCGGGGCTGGGGCCGGGGCTGGGGCCGGGGCTGGGGCCGGGGCTGGGGCCGGGGCTGGGGCAGTGGCAAAAAACAAGAGACACAAGCAGTTGGCCCAAAAACTACACACTAGCGAACCGTTTTATGGATGAGGAATGGGAATGGACTGGAAAAAAATATAGGAAACAATATATGAATATGCCATAAAACAATATAGGCAGCAGGCCCTAACAGCAATGGCAACAATAACAGAAACAGCGGCAACGAGGGCAATTCCACTTACAGTGGAGACGCCCTAAGAGGGAAGAGAGCTACTCTCCTAAGAGTCTGACTATATATAGGCTCGAAAGGAACCCCCTAACAATAGTCCTCCCAAAAGTACTATCGATATTTGTGGCATGGCTTGGCCTCTCGATCTTCGATCGAAGACACAGTTTCGTGGAATGAGATGTGGTTGTGACTCTCAGCTGCCACACATGTTGCCCTTAGCCGGTCTGTACTGTACAGAGCAGGGTCCACAAGCGGCAGAGCAGCGCCCAGAACTATGCTATGAATTTCATTTGGCAAGCCAAGGACATGCCCAACGTGCGCCTAAGCAGCCTTCCTCCCTCCCAAAAAAGAAAAAATAGAAAAGGTGGAACGGATAGATACACAAGGAGGGAACAGAGAGTTGGAGTGGGTGGGGGTGGGGGTGGGGGTGGAGGTGGGGGGTGGAGCACGAGAAGGAGACCTGGCAGTTGGCGTCGCCAGCCGCCAGCCGCCACTAATATTAAAATTGAAAATTTTGTAATTTTTCTTTTTGGCAAGCCGGCGCAGCGCAGTCATAACAGCAGCTGGCGCAATGCTCCTCCGTGCTGCCTGTCCCCAGCCCCAGCCCCTGCCCCTGCCCTCTGCCCTCTGCCGCCTGCTCCCAATCCTATGGCAGAGGCATAGCCAGAGCGAGAGCTTATGCCTGGAACATATATCTATGTCCGCTTCTTGGCAATAACATGCATGAGTGTGCAATTTTTGCAGTTGCCAAGACCATCGTCAGCTCCTATCGCCATCGCCATTGCCATTGCCATCGTCGTCCTGCGGGAAATTTTCGACAGGTAAAAATGGCGACTTGGCCGCAGACCGAGCCCCCAGATCCCAGATCCGAGAACCCCGAACCCAGAACCCAGAACCCAGAACCAGGCTCAAACACGAGCTCTGAGCTGAGGGCCAAAAGGCAGCCGCAGAAAACGAGGCAAACGGACCGGGCATTCCTCAAGCTGCCAGGGCGCATTTGTATCCAGCGGATACATTTTTGATTGAGTTACGTGTGGGGCTGGCAGGGGCTGGTAGGGGCTGGCAGGGGCCCAGAGACAGAGGTAGAGGCAGGACACCAAAAAATTGCTGGCTTCATTTGCTCTACGGCTGATTTATGAGTGGCCCAAGGCGAAAAAGTAGCAGAAGGCCCAGGCACAAGAGGCAGCACCAGCAGCAGCAGCAGAAACCTAAGTGGCAGCTTTACGTGCAACTTGCAACGTGCGCTAATTTTATATAATTAAAACAAATACAAACACACTCCAAGGCAAGGATAGAGACAAGCAGGAAGCAGCCTGCCCGCACGTTGTCTCAAGCGAGAAGCTCGGAGCTGAAGGCTGCGGGGCAGAGGACCATGCAGCAAGCGGCAAATGGCAAGTGGCAAGTGGAGCTTCTGCTGCTGCTGCTGCTGCTGTTGTTGGCGTTGCCGTTCTCCTCATTCCAGGCACATGTCGCTAATAAGCCTGCGTGTTTACTGTTACTTGTTTCAACTAATTTGCCAGTTACGCCCACGCCACGCCCTGTCCGCCTGTACGCCCGCATACCAAAAGCAAACAAACGTACACAGAGCAGGGGGCAGGCGGCAGGGGGCAGGGGCCATGGGGCAGGCAGCGGCATACGGGTTTTCGGGGCATCAGGTGTCTGCACTTGGCCTTGCTAATTGCACAGAGAGCGACAGGGACAGGGAGAGAGTGAGAGTGAGTCCTGGAGGGGAGTGGAGTGGAGTCCTTTGGTCGAAGGACCATGTGAAATCTCAGACAATTGCGCTAATTGAAAACCCCCGATAAGGCCAAATTGGTGGAACGCCTTTGCAGTGGAAAACCTCAGGGTGCGATTAGTGGAGGGGCAGGACCCAATGGGAGAGGCAGAAGGATACTGGAGATAATATCATATTCCACGATCCGATAAAAAGTTTCGGCTCTGCTGGTGCTGCTGCTGCTGCCTGCACTCGAGGGGAGGATACTATTTTGTAAGTTTAACAAACAGAAGAAATGCAATTAAGCTACAATAAATCCTTTGCCAATTCGGGACCCTGCTCCGTGCTCCCTGCTGCCTGCCACAGAGCCCTGGAATGACTTGGGATTCCAGGAATTTAAGTTCTCCGTCAGCCTCTAATTTGAGGATATCAAAAATAGCTGAACTGCCAGAACAGCTAGGACGGCAGCCAGCCATAGAGCCAACCAGCCAGCCATTAGGAAAAAGTTATTAGGCTCTCCACGACCCAAGAGCGAAGGGAGGGGGGGGGAGCCGGGTGTGGGTCTGGGCATTTGTATGGGCCTGGGATGGGATGGGCAGGGATGGAGTCTTCCCTCCTTCAGTACTGAGTTTTGTCCGCTGGCAAAGTTTATTATGTAAACCCGGAGCAGAGCGAGCGTCCAGTGTTTGAATTACTCGCCCAGCCGCCACTTGAGTCCCTGCAGGGGATGCATATTGAGGTCAGCCTGAGGACAGACTAAGGACAAGGGGAGGAGTGAGGAATGGGGGCCAGAGTGCCAGAGGGCGCGCCATCAGCCTGTGTCTCGGAGTCTCGACACTTGAGTAAATTATTTAGCCGCTCGCACACAAAAGCATATTTCGTTCAATTTTTGCAGCCCTTAAACTTTTTTGCCCACTCTGCACTCTCTCGTTCTGCTACCCCACTGCCCCTCTGCCCCACTCTAGCCCCCTCTACCGCCCTCTCTCCCCCCTTTCGTCTCGCTGTTCCGCTGTTCTTCTTTTATCTGTTGGCTCTCTCTCCTTTCCTCTCTTTGCAGGTTTTGGCTTCGTTACATTTCAAAGCGAAGATGTGGTAGACAAAGTTTGCGAAATTCATTTCCATGAGATAAACAACAAAATGGTAAGTCGAGCGTAGCGCCATGAATCCCAGATACTAACCCCCCCACTCTCCTCACCCCACTCCCCAATCTCCTTCTCCTTTTTGTTGCTTTTCTCTCTCCAGGTCGAGTGCAAGAAGGCGCAGCCAAAGGAAGTGATGCTGCCGGCCAACCTGGCCAAGACCCGTGCGGCCGGCCGCTCTGCTTACGGTGAGTTGGTAGTCTGGGGCAGCCACGCCAATCAGGCGGCGGCAGCGGCGGCGGCGGCCACGTCCGCTGCTGGCCTGCTGCCAAGTAGTTTAGCCGCTGCCGCCTCCGTGCTGCAGCAGCAGCATCAGCAGCAGCAGCAGCACCACCACCACCACCACCAGCAGCAACAACAACAACAACAACAACAGCAACACTCACAGGCACCACAACACACCCACACCCACCAACACGCCCACCACCCCCACCACCAGCTCCTGGGGGCCGCGGCAGCCGCCGCCTCGCTGCGATACTCCCCCTATCCGCTGCCCGCCCACCTTTCAGCGGCCGCCCTAGCTGCAGCGGCTGTAAGCCAGCAGCAGCAGCAGCAGCAGGCGGTGCAGCAGCAGCAGCAACAGGCGGTTGCCGTCGCCGCCCACCAGCAGCAGCAGCAGCAGCAACAACAGCAGCAGCAGCAGAGCCTCGCTCAAGCGGTGGCCGCTGCTGCAGGGGCCACTCCCTCGCTGATGCCCCTTTCGGGCGCTGCCCCCACGGGCGGCCCCTCTCTGCTGCAGTACGCAGCGGCAGCCAATGCCAGCCAGAGCAACGCCGCTCTGGCCAACTCCCTTTACGCGGACGCCGCTGCCGTGATGGGCTACAAGCGGCTGCTGGCCGCCGCCGCCGTGAGCAGCGGCCTCAGAGGAGCGCCCGGCGCCACGCTCAGCGCCCTGACGGCGGCCGCCAACACCCCCGCAGCGGCAGCCGCCGCCGCCGTGGCCCAGCAGGCGCAGCTGCGTCAGAACGCGGCCCTGGCAGCGGCCCACTATCCGCTCAGCGAGCTGCTGGCGATGCCGGGCGGCCTGGAGATGTCGGGCGCCAATTCCGCGGCGGCTGCGGCCGCCTCCCTCTACCAGCTGCCCGGCATGTGACCGCCCAGGCAGCAGTGAGACGTGGCAATCCACTAGACGATTTCAGATCTGATTCCAGTCGGATTTCTCTGCTTTTAATGGCACCCACACACACCCACACACGCACACTCTCACAGACACAAACACGCGGACACACACTTGTACACACATATATTTCTACTCGTATATAAACATAGTACATACTCGTATATGACTCTCATTCCGTCTCAATGTCCAAAAATGATAAAAGGCGCTCGTATGCGGCGCCCTTAAGCCTAGGCCTAGGATTACGTGTACAATCTCTTAGCCATGTACCTACTGTACCATAATCGTATGTTTTGTTTCTGTCTAAGCGGCGTTTGATTAACGAACCAATTAACTAACTAATTAACTAACTAACTAACTAGCGCGCATTCTACACGTTGTTTTTTTCGATAGAACCTAAGAGAACTGAAGTTACTCGAACTAGCTTAAGATACTAGGCTAAGTGCAGGTCCTAGAGGGGCCTGCTTAGATGTGCGTGATTGCTGCGAGATGACCTAGCAACTTGGGGCAATCTTGAAGCAACCTTAGACCTTAGAGGGCGATCATGTAACATATGTCTTAGACACTTAAGAGCCCCCCCTTCCCCGTCCCCACATGAATGTAAAATTGACCCCAAACCGAATCGAAATCGAATCGAATCGAAACGAAAAGATGGACTATGTTGCAATCGGCGCCTCATTTATGTTTGAACTGGATTTTCTTGTATATCGAACATTATCGTATCGTATCTCTCATATCAATAGCTCTTCAAAAGTGTATCTCTCTCTAGTGGCAAAAAGCAACAACAAAAATGAACACTTAATTTAATCAAATCGGATTGAATCGAATTGAATCTTAGCAAATGTAACCAATTAGCGATTAAGTTGAAGTCGAAGTCGAAGCAGCTCACACACAGCGAAAGGAGCAAGTATCAAGAAAGTATTAGATATAAATATGTATCTACACGCATATCCCATGTATTGTGTTTGAAAAATGATCGAATGATGGAATGTGGGAATGTGGGAATGAGGGAATGTTGGAATGGTGGGCGAGAATGATGCCCATTTAGAGCGGCTGTCAGAGTGTAATTTGGTAAAATGGATCATGGATAATGGATGCCCAATTACAGGACCGACCTCCTTGTGTCCTGCCGCCCGTTTGCCAAATTACAGCTCCGACAGTCGAGGGCCGTCGTAATCGAAATAACAGGCAACTTCCAGCCTGGCCAACTTCCCGTGCATCCCGTACATCCCGTACATCTCTCGTTGTACTTTGACTCCCACGTCCTGCACTCTTCCACTCCACACATGGCATATGTGTGTGGGTACTGTACTTGTCTTGCATATAGCCATTAATATTTGACTAAACATGAGACTAGCTATTTATTATGCATACATATACCCACTTATACTCGTAAATACATACATACATACAATACATTCGAAGCGCATACATATACCACTACATACTACTACATACTCGTACTACATACATATATACATATACATACATATATATATATATATTGCATTACGATAAGCGCATTAAGCGCTCAAGTTCAGACTCTAGCTTGTACTCGACGTACTTGACGTTATATCCATTGTAATCTTAGCCTAAGTTGCCACAAAACAAACTAACAAACCAACAAACAAGCAAACAAACCGGAAACGGAAACCAGCCATCCGTCAACGCACTGATGCCAAAGATGAACGAATGAGAGAAGAGGACAGGAGATGAAAGGATAGGAAAGAAAAGGAAAGGAAAGGAGGAACAAAGTCAAAGTCGAAGTCGAAGTCGAAGTCGATGTCGAAGAAGTGAAGTTTTTGGAGAAAAGCGGAGGCCCGAAGCTAAATTTATACAAATTTTTACAAATATCCCTCCTAATAGATGTCAACCTTTTTCAATTCTCTCTCCCCCACCCCCTTCTTGAGTTGTAGTATTTCTCTAGCCCATATATTTAGTTATTTTGTGTGTGATTATAGTTATGATTCTCTATTGATTTGATTTGATTCGATTCCACTTATCCTTAGCCGTTTGTGCGGGGCAATGGCCTGGTGGCATGTGGCATTTTCGTAGAAATGCACTGTCGCAGGCCTTAGAATTGCCCCCGCATCGGGTATATAGATATATATATATACATATACAAACATATATCTACTCGTACTTGTACTCGTACGTATCTTAAGCAGAGAACTATTAGCGAAAATATTGAAATTTATACTCATAGAATAGCATTAAATGTCTTAGATTACATATCGAATAAGTGTTTAGCTTTGTGTGTCATATCGATCAAATGTAACTCTATACTTAACTCTAACTCTACATACTACTATATATGTATAAATAGCTCAGATCAAGGCTGTTATTGCGAAAGAGAACCAACCACAAATCGGGAGGGAGGGTACTCTAGAACTTTTAGAACTCAACACACACACACACACCTAGTATATAGTGGAACGATCGATCGACTCGACGACGGTGTTCCTTAGTTGCCATATTAAACACAATATTTCTAGATCTCTAAGTACACACGAATCGAAACACTAACCACTAACCGAATACGCTCTAATCTACATAATAGTAAAGCAGTCTTTCATATAATCTATATCAATTAGTCCTATATCTGATATAATCTCGGTACTCTCTTTCGTTTCTAATATCTTAGATCTAATCTAATTGATCTCTAATTGATCTGAATGTTAGTAATTATCTGTTTATGTGCTCTCTCTTGTTTTTCATGCCACCTTTTTAGATAACATCATGTGGGGTCTGGGGACATTGCCCGAAGGTAACTATATCAATTTCTATTTCTATATCTATAGCTGTATCTTATCCGATCGTATATTGCTTCATTCGCAGGCTTTCCGGCAGCTGCTTATGCTGCCTATGCCGCTGGTCGCGGATATTCGGGCTATCCCTCCTTCGGACTCCCCTATCCAACTGGTAAGTCCCGTTCACCCATATTCTCGTATTTGTGCGTACACCCCACAAAGGCACACAGTCACCCACTCGCACACACTCGCACCCACACACACACGACACACACACACGCACACAAACACACACACACAAACACATTTGTAGGTACACTCGCCTCGGGCCCCCCGTCTTTTATTCATTTGTATGTGAGTGAGAGTGTGATGTGTAGCGAAAGGTGAAGAAACTTTTGTGACTAAAACGAGTACTAACTGCTCAACAACCTCAACACCCCGCCCAACCATGCCCCATGCCCCATGCCACAGTCCCCAATTCGAACAGTTTGTGTTACTTGATATGACGAAAGTCGTGTAATAATCATTAGCATTACTAACTCGCCTCCAGCACGGATTATAATGATTTGTTTGCCCTCGATGCTTGTGTTCGATTCGTTCGTTCCTTCGTTCGTTCGTTCGTTCGTTCGTTCGTGTTTGTGTTCCATCATCCACAATCAGTCAGCCACTCAGCCAGTCAGTCAATCAAACATTTCTGTTACTTTCTTTAGTTTTTGTGTGTTCTGTTTCCTTACTCTTAATTTTGTATATTTGCTTTGCAGCCGGTGTAATGGGCGTAATGCCGGAGAATCGCATACTGATTGGTGATTACATGGTTGCCCCCACCAACGGCTCGTCCTAGGGATCCGAGATCTGTGATGTGTTCGATCTGGGAGCTGGTAGCTGGGAGCTGGTAGCTGGGAACTGGGACCTGGGATCTGGGCTCTGATATCTGTTTCCCGACCAACCAGAGCTGAAATGACTATTTATCGAGTATTACTCATGATCACGATCAATAAATGAAATCACGTTTTTTTCTAAAGCCCAAACCGTTCGTCATATCAATGCACAGATATAAAGTATCGGAAACTATCGATACACACGCACACATATACACAGGCAAACACAGACAAACACAGTGCTACACAGTCTCATATATATTGAATCAGATATTTGCCCTTTCCATATGATAATAGAACCCCTTTAGAATCGATTCCTGCGCGCAAATCTCCTGTGCTTGGCCTTGCGTTTATCATTTGCATCAATCACACGATCACACGATCACACAGAGAGCTACTACAGAACACTGGCTACTAGGGCTTCTAGCTGATATATAACCTTATCCCCGACCAGATCTAACCCCGCCCATCGCCCCATCGCCCCATTGCCCCATCGCCCGATTGCCCCATCGATCCATTGCGTGTGTTAGAGCTGTACAACAATCGATTCAGCTATCGATAGACTGTCGATTGCTTGCAATCAGCACCTCAATTCTCTCCATTTTCATTTGTTTTGTTTTTAGATTAGGTTTCCAATTCCAAATCCAGTTCTGATTCGAAGCGTATGTGGTAGCCCCCGATCCTTGTTATCGATAGTTTTGCAGCTCTAGCGTGTGTCTCTCTCTCTCTCTCTCAATCTCTATCTCTATCTATCTATCTTGTATCTCGTATGATTTTGTAGGCTTGACCATTTGCGGCATCGGTAGGAGTTACGGTGCCGCATGTAGCGCGACACCGGGCCGCAGCAGAGCCGCCCCGGGCGGTGCCTCTGCTGTCGGTGGTAATTCCGCGGCTGCCGCCACACACGGCCCGCCCCAGTCGGGATATCATCAACAGGCGCTGGCCCTGCCACTTGCCACGGCGCTGACAGCCCGCTCGGCGGCCATCAAATCACAGTTTCTGGGCAACATAAATTTCTAAGTGTGCACAGAGCCGAGCCGAGCCGGGCCGAAACCGAATCGAAACGAATCGAATCGAAAAAGTCTGACAATGAGAGGCAGTCGTGACACAGAACAGAGATAGCCAGAGAACAAGGCCCTGCAAAGTTTTTGATAAACATTTCTATTCTCATTGCCATTTTTGTCTCTTCCTCCTCGGTCTCCACGACAACGACACGCTATCCAAATAAATCATTTGTACAAGTGACAAGTAGGTACAGCAATCAATAACAACCACAACTGCAACAGCAACTGCAACAGCAACAGCAAGTGCCACAAGTGCCACAAACAGCCATAGCTTAGCCCCATATCAACGGTAATGGTACGAGTAACAACTGAAACTGAAACTAAAACTGAAACCAAAACTAAAACTAAAACTACAACAGCAATAACCGCATCCAGAACACGAAGAAACGAGCCTTAAACTCGATAGAAGCGAACGAATGACAACTAACCCCAGAGATTCGAAGAGAACTGCATTGAATATGTGCCTTCGAATCCATGTAATCCACACACACACACACACTTAGATCTGCGGTCTGCATATAGCTGACACACACACACAAACACACACACACCTATAGCTGACAACATATAGCCTCTCGTTCCACTTACCCCCCCTATATCGAACTATTACCGAGTCAGTATTAGCTGGAATCCCTAAGTAGTGACTAGAGTTATCCACGTATCACTTACATACAAACATGCATACCATATGTACGCCCCACTTAGAGGGCTATTGTATCAGCAGCTAGCACCCGTACTAATCTCTAATCTCTAGCCTCTAGTCTCTAGTCTCTAGCCCTAGAGCAGTTCCATAGCCGTGAATGCAATGATTGAACGTACCGTACTATAACCGTGTAGAACCGTTTAGGCTTAGATCTAGGCGAACATAATCACATAAGCGCTAAGCGATAAGCGATAAGCGACAAGCATAACCATATATACGTACTATACAATACAATACTATACTATATATCGCTCTATAGACACTAGAGAACCCTAGCAGTATCTACCTACTATATCTACAATATAAAAACGTATACAAACTGTACTCACACACACACATGAATCTCTCTCTGCCATTTGTACCCTTTGGCCTGGCCCTGGCCCTGGTTCTGGCCCTGGTTCTGGCCCAGGTTCTGGCCCTAGTCCTGGTCCTGGTCCTGGTCCTGGCCCCCATTTGTATTCGTACTCGGATCGTATACTGATTCTACACCCACACGAACACACACATTTAATATTTATAAAACTATTTTACCGTAGCATTTAAATGCAAATTTCATTTGTAGTCCTCCCTGTATGTACTATGCATAAATTAGTTGCTGCTTCCCACAATTGGAACAACAACAACAACACAACACAACACAACAGCAGCAGCAACAATTTGGAATTTCGAATTTCGAATAAAATGCACATGGAATAACATTTAGATAACGACAAATTTTAGCAGGCCTGTCACACATGTAGTGCCATTATTATCCTTTAATTAATTTGCTGCATATTATGTATGATATTTACTCTGTTTTTTTTTTTTTTTGCGCTTTGCCTTTTTGTTTGTCTGTGTTTTTGTTTTTGCCTTTCATTCACCCATTTCCATACCCATTTTCCTGTACTGTTTTTCAGTTTTAGCTGCGGCTGCTGCTGCTGCTGCTGTTTCAGCTTCCGATTCTGTTTCTGTTTCTGTTGTTGGTCTATACATATATGTATTTGCATATGTGTATGTGTATATTGGTGGTTCCCATGTGTGTGTTTTTTTTTAGAGATAATTAGCAAACGTGTGCAGAGATTTTTAGCATAGCAAAAGTTCATTAATTAGTAGATTTGTCGATTTGTCCATTTATCCATTTATCCATTATCCGTTGTTGTATTATTCCGTTTCATACTGTTGGCAAGAAAAAAATACCGCATTTGGCCCACATATTGTACGAATTGAGAGCCTGTAAGAAAATCAACTATAAAAATTCCTTCCTTCATCGGTGCATCGCTAAAATCAGAAGAAAAAAAAACAACAAAAATCCAAAAAAAAGTCAAAAGAAAAAGAAAGAAATCTTTAAACACAGCAAAAAATGAGCGAATTTTTGGACATTTCTTTATAAAGTACATAGACATTACTATATATATATATATATATATATATATATACTATATACCTACAATATATACATGACTATTTATATATACACATATTTAATATACGAGGGTTTACAAATTAAGCATTCGAGTATTCATTTTGTACGATTTGATTTGTACAATACTTAACGATAAATACAATATTAATGTCCATCCATTTTCGAAGAGCAACAAAGCGAAAGAAACACAAAAATCAAAGACAACAACAACAACCAAAAACCAAAACGAAAAACAACAACAAATCTCTCTCTTTAAGTTGATGAAAAATTCAATTTTTCAATGGTCCTCTCCTACATTCTACACATGCAACATGCAACATGAAAACAAACCCATTCGACGTTCGAACCTAGTTATGGCATACCTTAACGAATGATCAATATATATCTATCTATAAATTGATAAATTGATAAGCTGTTACTTAGTTAATTGAATGCAATTATCGCCACTTGCCACATGGCCACATGGCTGCCACATTCTAGCTGCCGCAATCAGATGGTTGGTGTGGCCACTGCTTCGTTGGTGCTTCTTGCAACTATTATAAGGCGCTTTCGAGTTATACATATATATATTTACACACCTATATAGCACTCACACACACACACACTAATACCCACACTCACTCACACACACACACACGCATACCTATATGTATTTTACACGTATATACTGTGATTTATAAGAAAACGCTTCAAACGAGAACAAGAAAAAAACGAAAAAGAAAACAAAAAAACCATTTGCCAAACGCAGTATTGAAATTGCTTACGAAATGGAAAACCAAGCCGAAAAGTTATTAACTAAATAAATGCACAAAAACTAAGATAAATAAAGTGAAAATAAAATCAAATAAATGCGGATACAAAAGCCGAAACCAAAAACCCAAAGCAAAGTCTATCCTTTCCGGGCCGTAGGGCATTTGCATTCGCCTTTGTCTCTAGTCGGTCTCTGGTCGGTCTCTAGTCGGTCGCTGGCTCTTGTCAGAGGCTGCAGCTCCGGTATTATTAGCAAGGCAAATTTCTTGAATGGTTTCGACATTGCCCAGAGCGACAGAGACAGCGACAGCGACAGAGAGAGATAGAGATAGAGAGAAAGAGAGTGACAAAGTGGCCAACGGGGCGTATGCGCTTTAGAATTGACAGCAACTTGGCAACGACAACATCCGCAGCAGCTACGGGCAGCAAGCAGGCAAGCAGCACAACTTGCAACATCAACAGCAAAGCAACATCAACGTCAACTCGTACTCGATGTCGAAGTCGATGTCGAAGTCGAACTCGAACCTGATTCCGATTCCGAACAACACTCCGAACACACTCCACAAGGTCAGCTAATGGTCGTCTTATAATTCCAATGCATAATCGTACCAGCATTATACTCTTTTTATATACTTATGTATCTCTCTATATATCATACTCGTGTAGTATATATATCGAACCTATAACCGTTCCGACAGACGTTCTCGCATCTTATGATTATTAACTTTATATGTAAACCGTTAGTTTATAGCAAAAGTTTAGCAAAGAGCCTAATAAAACCTAATCGAGACAAATTGTAAACTGTCCCCCATCATCGATTGGCGGCAGTCGTAGCTCCAACATGGAAAACATACATACGTACCTACTATATACATATTTATGTGTAGTGTTCTTCGTTTTGCGAAACCTTATCTTTAGACCCAGTTAATGGAACATTTCACACATCACACAGAACACACAACAAAACACAACACAAACGACTAATACGACTAGAGCCACAGACTGATGAAATCTGTCTGTCCGTCCCCCCAGAATTGTAACCCAGTCATTAGAAGTAGTCCAACAAACATATAACGAATTGTAACTGATTAATCAAACATATACACACTATACCATACTAAACATACTTTATACTATATCGTATACTCGTATAACCATACAGAATTGTAGAAATCATATGTACAATGTATTGTAACCTTAATGTAACATTCAGCTGAATTATATCAGAGGACCGTGTAGCATTCGCCCGCTGATCATGTAAATGTAAATGTAAATGTCTTCCTCTAACCAATTTTGTTTGTTCAAATGTCCCAATTGAAGCGTGTATCCTGGGGAAAAAAGGGTTGCCAGGTCACCAGCTGGCAGCAGAACAGAACAGTTGTTTTTCCGCCACGTTTTACAACACCACAAGACTGACAATTGTCAGGATTCCAGCAGCGGAAACGCATTTCATTCGATGCCATACAAACCGAAAAAAAGCTTTCCCGTACTAAATAAGTTATTTATTTAGAAAAGAAACGGTTACGGTTACTGTTGCTGCAACTGCTGTTGCTCTAACGGGGTATTCATGCTCTTCTGCTTCTCCCTTCCGCCGCTGCCGTTTCTTTGTGGCATTGCCAGACTCTAATGAAAACAACATGGCGCTCGGATATTCCGCAAAAACGTAAACTAAACGTAAGCCAAAGTTGATTGGCGCCATAAAACGCACAACAGGAATAGGGGATAAGCGGGGGGGAGGGCAGCCGAGTGGGAATGGCGGATGGTGGATGGTGGAGTGGCGGGGCAAATGACGACAGTCACGGCCATGCATCGTTACGTTACGTCACGTTACGTTACATCAATTTTTGTGTTTCCGCAGGAAATGCAACATCGTCGCTTCCCCATCCGCCATCCCCCCAAACCCCAAACCCCAAACCCCTGACCCGTTACCCGTTATCCAATCTTTTTTCGCTTTCCCTCATTCATACTCGTATGTATGCCCCCCTCACCCCGTCTGAATGGGCTGCCCGGCAGGGCCATGTCATTGGGACTGATGTGTCAGAGTCTTGTCAGGGACTATACTAACAGGACCAGGACCACCAGGCTACCCCGAAAAAAAGGTAGTCCAGAACTAGACCAAGCCCCATTCGTCCTTCATTCAGATTCGGATTCAGATTCACATTCACAGTCGCATCCACAACCACATCCACATGCACATGCCCCATTCACATCCACATCCACAGCCACATTCGCATTCGCATTCGCATTCGCATTCTGTTGTCATTTCAATATTGGTGCTGGCGTATTTTTACTTGCTGCAGCAGCTGTGGCCATAACAAGGGAACAACAGTAATAGCTATAGCCATGGCCATATCCAGGGGAAAAGGAAAAAGCGTTAACAACAGAGGAGAAGCGCCCAAAGGAAAGTGCACATCACGGGCCAAACCAAGCGTACTCACTGAGTTTGGCTCGATTTGAACGGGTTTGGATGGGTTTGGATGGGTTTGGATGGGTTTGGACGGGTTCGGATGGGTTTTGATGGGTTTTGATGGGCTAGGATTGGTTCGGTTTCGTTTGGCTTGGTTTGGTTTGGTTTATTCTAGCTTTGGGCTTTGTTTTGTCATCATAGAGACAGCCAGAGCAGCCACCTGCCCCCACGGCCCCACCACTCCGCTCACCGCTGACCAATGCCAATGCAATGCTCGTTTAATAACCGAGCAGCTTGTGTTTTCATAACCTGCGTTCCAGTTAGCGTTATATTATTCCCCCACTCCCACTCCCACACCGACTCCCCCTCCCACTCCCCCCTAATACCTGTATCTGTATTTCTGTATGTATCTTTCGCTCTTTTGTTTGTGTTTTGGCATTGTAGTTGTTCTGGGACTAGTTAGTGCTTCTTTACTTTCGCTTTTGATTGCTTACTTCCTTGGCACCACACCACACCACACACCAATGCTACCCGCCACAGAACTATGTATCCGCTTAATCAACATATATGTACTTATAAGAATCGTATACTCTCGTACTCTTACTCGTACTCGTACTCTCTCTCTCTCACTCCATACTTGTATACTCGTACTCCTTCCTACTGCGTGACCTGTAGATTACTTTCGTATATATACTCTTGTCTTAGGCACTGCCTAGGAATGCCCCCTAACTCTTACTTAACTAGCTGTGCGCCCCCCGTCCCCTCCCGTGTGCACTCCCCACTAATGTCGCGTCTCCCCTTCTGCCACTTACAGTTGATCTAACCAATGGGCAGCTGACACCCAACAACAATACACCGCTGCTGACCCAGGCGTTGTCAGGTAAGTACCCATCTATGAAAAGTGGGTGGCGCCACCAATCGCTCAACAGCTCCTCACCGTCCACCTCCTCTCTTTCTCCACAGTGATGAACAACTATCAGGCGGCTGCCGCGGCCGCCCATAGCTTTGGGCCGTCGGCATCGCCGCATGCCGCAGCCGCTGGCTCGGCCAACAGGCAGGGGTTCCCATCCACCAACTCGCCCGGACCAACCATTGACATGTACAGCTCGGCCGGGGCCGACAATGTGGGCTACGTGCAGGCCACCAGTCCGCAGCCATCCGGCTTCCCCATCGCCGTCAGCCGAGCCCCGTTAAACTACAGCCCGGTAAGTGCAGGCCATGAACCCCTCCCCCCCATCTAGAATCTGCAAGTCTGAAGCCCGAAGCCTGAGCATCCTTTGGGCTTCCGATTAGCCATAGTGCCATGTGCCATGTGCCTTTGTGCCTTTGTGCCAACCACTCGGGAGAAGTCAGGGCGCGAAGAGAAATACCCAAATTCAAGTTACCCATCGTTTATTGTTCCGTTCAACGATTTTGTTTTGTTTTCAAAATTAAACACACTCAAACACACACTCTCACACACACACACACACACACACATCCGTCCCTTTGCCACACCATAGCGATAAAGAGAGACCACCAATACCGATGTAGAGTTAAACAACAAATGCGTTATCCTTCTATATATTGTATTGTATTTCTCTTTCATTTCGTACAGATTTATTCGTTGAACTTTGCGATGGCTAATATATAAAAAGACTGAAAACCCAAAAATATAAATGCAAAACAAAACAAAACAAAAGAAAAGAAAAGAAAAGCAAAAGTAAAGCAAACAATTATATATTTAAATCGAGAATATATATATACATATATATATATATATATATGCAACCAAAAACAAAAAACCAAAAACAACAAAAAATAATAATAATAATAAACGAAAGCAAAGCAAAAGCAAAAGTAAGAGCAAACGCAAACGCAAAACAAAAGAAATAAGAGTATAAAACAAACGCAGTTGCACAAGGTAGGCACACCAACAAAATACAGCGTGTTCTCTTCTGTTTTTTTTTTTCAACTAAACAATTTCAATTATTAACAATCCAAATTTCTTTAAACTTCAACCAAATAGTCGAATCAAAAATATATTTCGTTTTGAGCTAAAAAAAAAAACAAAAAAACAAACAAAAAATAATGTTAATAAAACAAACAATAAATGAACGTAAAAAATATGTATGCACGTCAAAAGCACAGTTTTCTAGGCCGTTTTCAATTAAACTCTTTTGATTTATTTAAATTCTGTACACCATATATGTATATGTATTATAGTATATGAATATTTCAGTACTTCAATGTTTCCGAACCTCCAATCCACATCCGTCCTTGCGTCGATGCAAACCCAAACAAAACAAAAAGAACCCAAATTATATCCAAAACCATATCAATTATCCATGACTGACGGCGAGGTTTGATAAAAGCCATCTCTGACAAAAGGAGAAAAAAGATACTCATGCGTCGCATGCAGATGGACAGATACCTAATGGATATTTCTGATTCCGTTTCAATCTTTCATGATTCGGCATTCACAAATGAAAGGGCTTCCCCCTGATGGGCCGATCCATTTGTGGAGTTTCATTTCTTGCAATTACCAGACTGCCAGAATTAGTCCTTCTGTCACATTCGGTCTGTTCTTTTGCTACAAAAGAGTTGGCTTGTGTGTCCGCCGTGTCCATTGACGGAAAGTATGGATGGATGGATGGATGGATGGTCTGTTATCAAACCTCTGCTATCGGCCTTTTGGGATTAGTTGCTCCGTTCCCGAGTTCGTTTCTCTCTCTAGTGTTTATTTGTTGAACAATCGAGTATTTTTGTCTACTTCCAATAACTTTTCACTTTTACTATTTCTATATAAATACATATATGTATTGTATGTATACCTCCTACCTACCTACCTATAAATGTTTACTTTCTATATACCTATTTAATATACATATATTTAATCGTATATATACATACATGTATGTGTGTGTGTGCGTAGATGTGCAGATACCTAGAAATTGCATTTTATTTGAATAATTTTTGGTGTTTGCTTGTTTTGTTCTCCACGAAACGTTTATTTACAGGGACCACTAATTCCTGCGGCATTTACAAATGGATACCATTAAAAGGTGGCGCCGACAACCGCAATGACAGCAGCAGCAGCAGCAACACCAACAGCTACAACAACAACAAGAGAAACAAGAGCAACACAAGCAACTGCAACTTTAGCAACAATGTCAGACACACACAGATATGAGCATCCAGAGATACAGATACACACCACGAAGAGATGAACGCAGGAGTAAATGTATCTGTAATGCTGCAGCAACAACAACAACAACAGCAACAAGAAAAATAATTTAAAATTATATATATATACATATATACCACAGATATGTATATATGTATCCCCGTATATATACATATATATAAATCAAATAAAATACATATTACACGTGTATTACCACATTGCAAAGCGAAACAAAAATCCGTAACGACAACAGCAACAGCAACTGCAAGAGCAACAAACAATAAACCAAACACACTCACACTCACACATATTATAATTAATTAATTAATTAACGTATATACATATGCGTATGGAGAAAAGCCCAGATCCCCGTACACCCACACCCACACCCACACCCACATATATATGTATATAGATTTATATATATATATATGTATATGAACATATATATATATACCAAAAAAAAAACAAAATGAAAGAAAGATGAGAAAAAAACTATGAGCGTATGCAAACAAAAAAGAATTAATTTTAATTTAACAACCACACTACTTACAACAAGAACAACTGCAGCAGCAGCAGCATCAGCATCAGCAGCAGCAGCGCAGTGTCGTGCCCCCGAAAGATGCAACGTGTGCAGCAAAAATCGTTTAAAATGCAAATTAAACGGGAGAGTGGCATCATGGCGGCAAGGCGGCATGGCGGCATGGCGGCGGGCCAAGGGGGCGTGACTGCGGCTGCACACACAGCGAAAATTGGAGGAGGCGCGGATGATGACAACAACGCTGTTGTGGCAGCCACACACTTTTAAGTAATGAGAAATCAACAAAAAGTAAAAAATACGCAAAAAAAAAATACATCGTATATACATACGAAAAAAGATCGGGGGAAACTAATAAAAAAACGATAAAAGTTGAAAAACAAAATTGAGTAAATTGAGAAAATTGAAAATGTTGCAATAATAGCGAAAATGTTATTATTTGATTGCGTATTATTAATGCAAATTATTATTATCATTATTATTGCTATTCTTAACGTATCTAAGTTGTAACTTTTAAAGTTAAAGTCAATATATAAACATATATATATACTCTATACATAATCGTATAAAGTAAACCGCAATATATACAAAGGAAATTAATTGAATCAAAAGAAAAGAAAACCAATGCTAACAATGCAGAAACCAGCAACAAATTAATGTACTATCAACACGATTACGATTACGATCACGATTACGATCACGATCACGATCACGATTACAATACCAATCGCAGTCGAAAGAGTGAAATGCTTCTTGCAAATGTTATAATCAGATTGGGTTCGACATTTGTCCTGATTTCACGATTCGGGCGGGCAGTCAAAAAAGTCAAAACAAATCAAATCAAAATTGTATTGTGCTGCAATTACGTATACATATATTTATGAATTTATGTTAAAGTACAACAAATCCTTTATTGGCCAAAGTAATTAACAAAAACAAACAAAAGAATTGAGAAGAGAAAGGAAAAAAAGTAAAACAAAAAAGAAATGAAAAGCAAATGTGAAATGTGAAAAGTCGAAGGCAATTTGTTATTATTGAAATATGTTGAAGTTCCCTTTTTATTGTCATTATTTTCATGGAATGAAAGGCCTTTGTGTTCGTGCACAAAGTGTGTCACACTGAAAGCGAAAAGGCGAAATGGCGAAAAAGCGAACACACACAAAATGCTAATTAAACACTGTGGATAGTTAGACAAATATGTTAAAGCATTAATTATGACAATGAAAGCGAAGCGGAGAGTCATTTCTGCAGCTCGAGGCGTACATAAATCAATTTTTTTTGCGAAAACCAAACAAAAAATTAAAAATGAACAAAGAACACAGAACACAGAAAAAAGTGGAAGACAAACCAATAACTCCCTAAATATCTAAGAAACACACAAACAATTTTCGAGATGCAAAACACACATAAAAAAAAAAAAGATAAAGATAAAGATAAAGTTAGAGATACAGAAGATACAGAAGACACTGAAAGACACACACACAGATCTTACTGATAAATCAAAAAGAAGGAAAAAAACTTAAACAAATTACTTGGTAAGTGCATATGCAAATATAACAATGAACTATTATACATACAACACATATAGTACGATTAAGTAAATAAAATATTTATAAAACAAACGCGCAAAATCGCAAATGTTTGAACATTTAACTAAATCTATATATATATATATATATACATATATATATGTATCTGTAAACAAGCATATTTGTAAGAGAAAGAAAGAACGGATCAGAAAGGGCAAGACGGGCTAGAGAGGAGGAGACGAGAGGAGGACGATGAAATGCAGGCCACGTTATGTGCAATTAATTTTTTTTTCTAGTCGCTCCGTCCGGCAGCGAATCACTCGGACATGGAATGTACTAGATATACGAGTATTTGATATGCAATCGGGGGGCATAATAGAAAAATATATTTATATACAACTATATGGAGTATTAAATTATTGGAAAAGCAAACCAAACCAAACAAAAAAAAACCACAAAAACCGCAAAAAAAAAAACCTATCAGATAGATAAGTAAACGACATTTGTTACACACACAGCAAGTGGGGGAAAATTAGATTGAACAAAAACCAAGAAAACCAAACAAAAACGCTAGAAGGGAAAAACAAAGAAAAAACAAAGAAAGAAAAAAAGAAAAAAAAACCAACAAAAAATCGAAATAGCTGAGAGATAGAAATACATATTCTATAATTGACAGAACAACAATACGATGCGCTTTTTCTCTCTGTCTGTCAGTCTGAGATTTTTTGCATTAGGCGACGGGAAAAAGCTGAAAAACTAAAACTAAAACTAAAATAAAAACAGAAACAGAAACAGCCACAAAGCAGAAAAGCAGTAAAGCAGTAAAGCAGGAAAGCAGAAAAACATAAAAACAAATTGAGGAATAGAAATAAAAGTAAGAAAAAACGAAAGCAAAAGCGAAAGCAAAAGCAAATGCCGAAACAGTGAAAATGTTCCTTTCATAACTTTTTTGCCAAATTGTCAAACCAACGCTCTCCAGGACTTTGCCTGTCAAGTCTCGGACCAACAACAAACCTACATACAATACCGTACATACATACATACAATACATATATATAGCCTCAAGAGGGGCGGAACGCGAGAACAGAAACCAAAACCAAAACAGAAACAGAAACCACACATACTTATACGATATTGTATGCCTAGTTATAAAGAAAACAGAAAACGAACAGGACGCGAACAGGACCGCAGGAAAGCGCAGAAACAGAAACAGAAACAGAAATTACATTTAGCGTTTAGAAGAGTGTTGATCGCCAACAAAGCAACAAAAAACGGGAGAGATGTTGCAACCGCAATTCCCCAAAACGAAAATTCAAAAATATGAGAAGTCCTCTTGGAAATTTCCGAAATTTCTTCGAGCGTATATTCTCCCTGCCGTTGTGCATGACCCGCCGGGAACAATCCCGAATAATCTACACATTTATGTATTGTATAATCAAAAAACAAAACAAAACCAAGAATACAAGAAAACCAGTGAAAAGAAATGTAAGGGAATGAAATGAATATTTGAAGCAGAAAAGACAGAATTCTTCAATTTTAGATAGACAAAAGATCAGGCCACATTGCCAGTCGCGGGCATATCGGGAGGAGAGTTTGAATGGGTGGTGTTTTACGAGTGTCATCGAGAAGGGTATGACACGGCGAGGTTTACTTTAGCGCAGATTCCGCTGAGCACTCAGCAGGTCAGGGGGTCACTTGAAAGTATTCCAATGCTGCAGCTTCGCCCCTGCGACGGCAGATATTTTAACGAGGAGAGGAAGCGAGTGAGGTGAAGGCAGCGAGAAGGGCAAAAATGTTATATTTGCATAAAATATATATATATATATATTAAACCTACTTCTAAGGCATATACATATATATACACATATAAATATATATATAAATAAATATATTTTTAAGACATGTTCTAAAAGCAATAATTCAAAAAACCGAAAAAGATTGAGGAAAACTGGAGACGAGACGTGACGGGACGAGACGAACAAGCCGCGAAGTTAAACAAACCCCAAAAGGAATACATAAAATATACACCAATATATAAATATACATAAAAATATATATACACTTACACGTAAAGAAATATATATATAGATATATATATATATATACATATATATATATAAATGTATTAAAGTAAAGGATTGATTGTAAGGCGCGGAGAACTCACACAGAATCAATGAATGCACAACAGATGGTGTGCACTGTTGATCGATCTTCGATCTTTGATCTTTGATCCTTCGACTGTACTGTCGTACGAGCAGTCTGACTCGAATCTTGATTTTTGGAGGCAGCTGTGCCCAAAATTACATCTTTGTAGCGCCGCTGGCAACTTTTGTACTCGTATTATTTGTGAGACAGGTGTAGGTCGACCGGACAACCGGAACTGGATTTCTGAATCCAGATCTGTATCTGAATCTGAATCTGAATCGCAGAAATAGTTCTGGGCGTGTCCCGTGTCCGCTTAAGAGACAGCTTTAAGTGTAACGTTGAATTTTCTCTAGCATTTCCCTGTTAACGTTCGTTACGAGTAGTGCAAATGCTTTATCCCATCCCTGATTTGTAGTTGTAGTGCTCTATTGTTAAAGAACTTCATCAGCAGCTACTATACCAGATGGCAGATCGCAGATCGCCGATCACAAGACATCCAGCATCTATACGTACGAGTAGATACATATATTAACTATTGGTATACCGGATCAACTTCAACAACAAGCAATGCGTCCTTGTAACAAAATCAATTTCAGTCAATTAGAAAATGTTACACCAACCAAACAAAGCACAGAGAGCAACATAAAGACAACAACAACAACAAAAACAACAACAGCAGCAACAAAAACATAAATATAAACACAAACAACAAACAAGAAGAACATTTTTTAGAAATAAAACAAAACAATGAAAAGACAAAAAAGAAGAAACAGTTTTCATTATTTTTTTACTGAGGCGCCGTCGGAGGAGGACGAGAACAAAGGCGACAGAGGAGCGACGACACTCGACGGCGCAGGCGCAAAAGCTTTAAATTGAACAAAAATAATTAAATAAATAAATAACAAGAACAAACATAAACATAAACATAAAGATAAAGACAAAGACAAAGAGGAACATTGATAAAAGTCAAAAAAGTCTCATTTTATATAGGGAACGAAGAGCGAATATTGAATAATGAATAATGGATAATGGATAATGCAGAAGAAAGAGCGAACAATTGTGTGTATAAAGAGTACGCCGTAAAAAAATTTTTTTTTTAAATAATGTACCCATACTTTAAGCTAAATAAATACATACATACATATATGCAGTTTTCAGTCAAAATGTCAATTGGTGGTTAAAGCCGGGAAAGCAAAGCAAACCAAAAACAAAACCAAAACCAAAACCAAAAGCAAAACCAAACACGCGGCACTAACAGACATAAGGTATAATGTAAAATATTTATAAAGTGGAGGCAAACATTAAAATATAGATTGAAACTGAAGACACGACACTGAAGATGAGAAGAAGTTACGTAGCTACCATATACGAATTGCTTTCCGTTTTTCTCTTATTATTGACTTAAAAACATATCAGTTCTAATTATGTGTATGAGTATGCCACACCATCAACAAATACGATACAGTTACAATTACAATTACGATTACGATAACGCTAACGATAACGATAACGATTACGACTACGACTACGATAATGAAATACAATTTAACTAATGTCTAGGCGCTAACGATCGAAGAATCTTTCTTTTAACCGAACCACAACACAAACAAAACAAGGAGACAGACAGACACTTGAACGTTGAAGCCTCGCTGAGGAGCGCATAGCTCTCTATGCGCCCTAAGGGCTCTTGGGAGGCGGGAAATCGCAAGATCGCAAGATCGAAAGATCGATATCTTCGATATCATACAGCATACAACCATACACATTGTGGGCCTTCTACACTTTGACGTGCTTTTATATGATAGCAATCTTATACTTACACAGGACATTTCTATCCGCAGTTTTTTTGTTTTTTTTTTATAGACTTACATATGTACATACACCACAGACACCAAGACACACACCGCGCACACACACACACACCCACACACACTACACGCGACAGAAGAACACGGCATATACATGTATGTACGATGAAGAGTACTTACATACAAAAGAACCTTCATACGAACGATCACTTGACTATTTTTGCTATAAGTAAGAAATTCCCCCCAGGAATGTGTCAGTTCGATGTGGCAGAACTCCTGCTGACAAACACCTTTACTATATTGACAATATCTCTTATATATTTTACACTATACTATATGGAAAATTATATATTAATATATACAACAAAATGAAGGAAAGAAGAAAACCAAAAACCAAAACAAAAACAAAAACAAAATGAACAAGTACGAGAATGAGTACGAGTAATACATAAACGAAGACAAGGCGAAGGCGAAGGAGAAGGAGAAGGGGAAGAAGGCGAACGTTAAAATTGTATTTACATGAAATGCGTAAAGTAATGCGTAACCAAGCAAAATGAAATCATTTTAATACTTTATACACATATAAAAGTCAAAGGAAGTCTTTTGAGAAAGATAAAGATAAAGATAAAGAGTTAGAGAAGGAGTTAGAGAAAGTCGTGAAAGGAGCGGATCAGGAGACGCAATTCGATATTCGTATGAAACTACAAGGCATTCGACAACACGAAGATGATGATGCAAATACATTTATAAAGTGCCCCGAAGCAGGGCCCCCCAGTTTGTAAGTATTCTACCTATGTAAGTAAAGTAATTAAGGAGCACAGGACGAGAATCAATTAAACTTACATACAACATACCGTATGGCTATACTGTCTACAGAGCCACGAGCTCGAACAACTTTCAGTGCGAATACTTTAAAACACACAACCAAATGAAATGATATGATATGATATATGATATGATATATGAGAATTTTAGCGAGTAAGTCCCAGACGGACACATTGAGATGATGGGTTAATGGGTTGATGGTGGATAAACGATGGTGGATGTTGAATATTGGATATTGGATATTGAATTTGGGATGTTGGATGCGAGATTCGAAATGTTGGGGCGCAGGACGCGAGATGCGGGACGCGGGAGGCAATGCCAATATGTGTATATAAGGTCTATACATATATATAACATAAACTGGTACAGTACTACACTTACAGCAAACTATACAAGGTAAAAATATAATAATTAAACAACCAGAAACCGCAACAAGCAAACGGAAGTAGAAGCAGAAACGGAAACGGAAACGTAAACGGAAACGGAAGGATGTGGACGGATAATGATGATGATGATGATGATGACACATACACATAAATAGAAGCATAACATGAATTTAATAAACAATTTTTTTCATTTCTATTAAGAAATCCGGTAACGAATTTGTATATTTACTACTACAGACCGAAAAGAAGAGGCATAAAAACCTTCATAGGACACCCGCTGTCCCGTATATACATATAAAACAAAATGATATATATATATATATATACATATATATATATATTATATACATAGTTATATAACCAAGAACAACAAATAAACATATAGTTAAATTCAATAATGTTAAGCCTTCGATGAACCGAACAGAACAAACAAACTGGCGGATACGCATGCTGGTGGTTAAAGAAATTCAATTATTAATAAGGACCCTCGAGCATCAGAGCCGATCAGAGCAGAACTATGCGGCCACCACCACCACCACCACCACCACAACCACCAACATCCCAGCCACAACATCAGCCACATCTACACACCATCTACATTTATTAACAGATGACACCACACATACACGCCAAAGAAGGAAAGGGAGGAACCCACTCGGACGGCAGCGAAATTGCATAAGTTTTTAGCAAACACCCGAACGAACGAAAACCACACCATACCACACCACACCACACCACACCTCACCGCATCTCACCCACATAGAGATCCAGCAGTACACACTACTTACATACATATATGCAGGGTAAAGAAATGACAAGAATCACTTTGTTCACCATGTGCCACGTACGCGGATTGGGTGGGATGGGCGCGTTAGGTGCGAGGCGAGAGAGGGAAGGCAAGAGAGGTAAGAGGAGAGACAGAGAAAGAGCAGGTTAGGATCGGCCGAACAGCAATCGCATATGGAACCACACTCCCACACACACACACACACAAAAACAGAAAACATAAACAGAAAACTAAAACATGATTTTAAACAGAATGAAATTAAATAATGGCATAGAGTTAAGCTATGGAACATAAGTTTAAAAAACAACGGCAAAGAAACGCTCTAGAGCAACAAAAAAATAAAACAACAACCAACAAAAAAACAAAAAACCAAGACAAACAAATATATATATATATATATGAAATAAAAATTATAATGAAATAACTGAGAAATAAATAAATTAATTCATAATGATAAATAAACAAATATGAACATTGTTCAAAAACATAAGAGATCATGTGTATTCATTTGGGGTGGGGTGTGGAGATCTGCGATTATACTTGGGGAGTTTGAAATTTCCAGAAATTTCCCACAAAGAAGACTCGCACAGAAATAACAAACAATAACCAGTTTATTGACCTCAAGCGGGGGGGCAGTACATTACATAAAAATCAACCTTCAATATCAAACATCCCGAGCAAGACGTTGAAAGTAACTTAATCATAAACAACAGCAAAAAAAAAAGAAGATACCACTACACAGTAAGCAACATTATCCGAGGGATCTAGAAATCTCAGCTGGACTTCTTGGGCTGCTGCTGCCTGGCCTGTTGCTTCTGGTCCCACCATCGGGCATACCATTTGGCACTACGCTCGGCGCTGGCGTCGGCATCAAACAGTGGCATGTAGTCCATGTGTATCGCGGCGCGCAATCGGTTGTACATCAGCATGGAGGACGTGTAGGAGGCGATGGCCCGGGGAGAGTAGTGCAAGCGGTATTTTGTGTAGGGATAGGCGATGCGCACCACAACCTCCAGCAGGAAGGCCAGGAAGAAGAACAGGAAATGGGGCACATACCACCAGCTGGTCTTCACCTTGAACCGCTCGCCGAGCAGGGCCATCTTCTGGATGAAGCGGGAGACGTCGTTGATGCCCGTGTCGTCGGTGACGAACACTGGCAGGCCATTGACCGCCTTGCTGGACACCTTCAGGGCCTTGTAGGCACAGAGGTGGCCCCAGGCCACGTTGCCGGCGTATACCAGCTGCTGTTTGCCCCCGACTCCGGCAATGCGCGGGAATACCCAGCCACGCGTCGACAGATACTCAAAGGTATTCGTAACAAAGTGGGAGTCACACTCCCCGTAGGTCAGCGGGGCACGGATGGCACAGGTGGCCAAGTAATCTGCCAGAGAGTTTTAAATGAATGACGCTCCACGACAGCTAAGACAGCAAGCCAAGACTCACCCTGCTGGTTCTGGAGTGGGGCTCCGTTGGAGTTGAGTACGATGTTCTCGCCCCGCAGCTTGCTCGAGGCGTATCCTGCAATCAGGAACTGGCTGTCCTGTTCCCAGAGCGAGGCCCCGTCCAAGGTGGGTGTGTCCGTCTTGGATTCCGTTGAATTAATGACGGCCGAGAAGGTGCTGCGGCCCTTGAAGGGCACAAAGCACACGGACGTGCAGCTGGTGTAGACCAACCGCTTCACATTATTCTGGATGCACAGGTCCACAATGGCCAGGGTGCCTGGGATAGATTGGTTGATTGTGGTTGATTGGAGATGGCACTCTCAAGCGGACTCTCACTTACCCTTCACATTCACACGGTCCAGCTCCTCGTAGTTGGGGGGATACTCGATCTTCACTGAGGCCGCGCAGTGGAAGACCCCATCCACTCCGGCGAAGACAGGGCCGAGGCTTTCGCGATCGACGCCAATGTCGCCCACAAATGTGCGCAGTATGGACGTTTCCGGATGGCCGATGTTGTTCTTGTAGGGCACAATGTCCAGCGAACGGACTTCCCTGATGCCCAGCTCCTTGCGTCGCTCCAGCAGCTGCTTAATGAGGTGCTGACCCAGAAATCCGCTGCCGCCAGTTACGAGGACCACGTCGCCGGCACCGCCACTGCCACTGTTACTGCTATTGCTGCTGCTCATTGCTGCTGGTTTGGTCTCGTCTGATAGTTAATGGGAACTGGTTGGGATCGCAAGTAATAAGTGCTGCAATTAGACCGAATGCAAGTTAAATTTGTGTGAAGTTTCCGTCAGAATAGCTTTAATTGATGCACCATGAGACGCGTCTGTCGCAAGTGGTCGACATTGTCATAAACCTGGGCATATAAGCCATTTAAACCAGCTCATCACGGCCTTCTTCGAGGGTCAGCAAAGCTTGTTTCGGAATGACTAGGCGGGTTTTCGAATGCTCGTCTTACGTGACGCTCTGCTACCGGGATAGCAAAGGTGATATACGAGTATTGCTCGCTCGCATAATTATTTCATGCTCTGTCTGCCGGACTACTCTCATTATCATGGGGGGAAAATTGGATTTATTCGGCATCTACTTTTACGACATGCAAGATGCATATCATCACTTTTCCTCTAACGTTAATTTTGAGCTTTCGATTTCCTCTTTGTGTGTTACTCGGCCACGGTCAACATTTTTATGTGATTTGTTTAGCAGCACAGCAGCACGGCAGTCCAAAGGCCAGCAACTTCTTTTGTGCAGACTCCAATGAAACACTCGCGGCAGAAAGCCAGCAGCAACATCGAACAAATGCGCTAATGCTGACGCTGGGCTGGCTGGGCTGGCTCCGGCTCCGGCTCTGCGGTTACAACACATGCAGCACAATAATTACTACGAACTGGTTTCCATGTCTATTTCGACATGCAAACGTCAAAGCACTTGATCTAGGCACTTGGACTATTATTGCAAGTACAGAAGTCCATTGAGAACGGCAACATACTAACAATCCACAGGTTGAAGTACCATTAAACCAACTCCAAAATCGGAGATTCCGCTTACCACGAGATAATATGCCTTATAAAAGTAACAATCCAAACGGTCTGCTTGCCGACTTTGAAATGTCTGATGGCCGAAAACAGACTCTCAGCCAGCCACAGCCAGAGCCAGATCCGCAGGTGGGCTTTCATGAGCTTTCGATAGGTAGCGCCGCTCTCCTATCGATCGCTAGTGTCGATCGATGGGCGCGCACCAGGTAACAGTTTGAAAATGCTGGTAAAATGTAATTTTTATTCAACAACAATTAAATGGGTGTGGACAGTAAGTACGCTTAATGTTACATAAATAGTTGTCTTCATTTTGTTTTCCCCAGGCATCGTGGGGTGTGCATAGGCAATTGCAATGTTCAATAAGTACAGTTATAATTGTTTTCGTTGCGTTTCTCTCTTTACAAACTCTTCAGGTTACAAACATTAGGGTAAACGAGAAGTAAAAGGCCGTCGATACAAATGACTTTGGATTACGAGTTAGGATTAGAGTTTAGGATTAGGTGCACTTAACCATTAACAACAGATATACAACAGGTATACGGAATACGGTTACGTTTACGATTACAAATACGAATACAAAACGGTGTTTAGTACAATTAAAAATTCTGTTCACATTTCGGTTTGGTTTATTACAGCAATATCATGTAAATGCCAATGTAAATGTAAGTTCATATATGCAATATATGCTATATGCGGCTGTATATAGTTGTAGATAAGTAACTCCCTCTTAAGTACTGTACGACTGGACTGTATTGACTGCACTGCTGGCATTGATTACATTGCGCGGGCAAACATAAATAGTGGGATACGGGGTAAATTAACATTAGATTACAGATTACAGATTACACATATGAATAGACTATAATTATCTATCAATTTCAATAGTTAAATATACAAAAAAAAAACACATCTCAGTTTTCATTTATCATTCTAATGCTATTTAGATGCATTTTGATGCATAATTGGAGTGACGTGAAGCGATGAATTCTGAACTCAACTCAAATTCCATGGTATGGTAATAGTTATAGTTATAGTAATAGTAATAGTATTATAACATGAATGCTGATTGTGTACATTAAACTAGCTGTATGTTGTCGTGTATATGTGTATATAGAAGTATATATGTATGTATGCTTTCAAGTATATGTATATAGTACGCATAGCTATTATGGGCGTGCCGTTTCCAGTAGCAACATTTCAACTAACATTATTTACTTTGCTATTACACGTACGATTCTTTATTAGCTATTATTGTTGTTATTGTTTTTTGTCGCCATTCCACAGTTTTCGGGTAGGGTATCTAGGGTATCCTTCCAGCCTGCTATCCTGTCTGCCAGCCTGAAATTCAGTACGACAATGCCGAGGGCGACCGGGAGCCGACTGTGAAATCTTTATACACCGAAAACACAGAAATCTGCGGAAGAGTAGAAATTTCAAATTAGAAATACACAAATAACTCATGTTCCTATGTCCATATCCATATCCATTTTCATCGCATGCCATCCCCTCAATTTGCCATAGTTGCCAATCTTCATATGGGCCACTTTAATTGCCGACTTGCGTCACAGTCAAGAACAGAACTGCAGCACGGCCCTGGCAGGCGGCCAACAACTAAATAAAACTTGGCAGCATCTTGTGGGTGCCGAAAATGGCACACCATGTGCTCTACTGTGCTCTACTGGGTCGGGAGATGACGATGACGATGCCAATGAGTTATCAGTTCAAGAGCAAACGTCCTTATCAGAGCAAAGTAATTCCCAAAATGAAGTAATTGATGTGCTTATCCGTATCTTTCATTCTAGGGGATCTCCCCAGCGGAACACTTTACCTTGTCTTTTAATTGCTGGCACAGTTTCTGGCCATTCATCAGCAGCAGCAGCACATCGTTAAGCCATTGTACAGAGGCCTCGGCCTGCCGGGAGTCGAACCGCATCGTGCCCTGGTTGTTAAGCAGCTGATAGACCGCAATGATGAGCTTGTGGCTTTGCAAATAGAAGCTGACCGCCAGATCCTCGGGGAGGTTGGGCACCAGCGACTTCATGTTGCGCCCCTTGATGAGCTCGTCGATCGGCTTCTTCTTAGGCACCAGCAGACTATTGCGGCCCCGCTGCAACGCATCCAGAATGTTGCCTATCACATGCAGTACTTCATCGGAGGTTCTGGCGTGTGTAGCATGAGGAAATGAGTATTAATAACCTCGCATCTCGAAAACAATGTCGAATGTGACTCACTTGAAGTGATAAGAGTCATCAACGTCGTCAATGTGATTGATTGCTGTCTGTAGATGATTAGCGGCATCCTGAACCTGCTGCAGCTTCCATGGCGAGTCTTGTGTGATTGAGGTACGTTGCGTTTGGCTTGGAGCTTTGCACAGCTTAAAGCTAATATCCTGCAAGCACACACGATTAGTCATACATAGATACATCGTATCGTGATAAACTAAACTTACCGCCTGTGTTATGGCATCGCCCGTTAGGGTTAGGACCGCCTTCAGCTGATCGGGCGACACGGTGAGTATGAACTTTTCAGTCTTCTTTCCCTCATTTTCGTAGAGCGGCACAGGAAATCGATGCGCACACTCCTCCAGTGGGGCACAGGTGCGATGGGTCGGTTTGGAATGGGTGCGAGATTAGCTATCTCTCGGAGTTGTTGCTTTGCATAGTACTTACCACCAGAATGGTTCGCAGTTGTTTCAATATCGCGTGTACTTCTTGCCGCAGCACCCATTCGAATTCAATTTGCTGCGGCGGGAATGTTTGCATATTTGTTTGTGGGTTTGTTCGTATGTTTTGCGATAGCGCCAGAGTCATACAACAGAACAGAGAACAACACAGCACCCAACCACCGCCACAGAAATAGGTCGTAGTCGTCCCACCAGACAATGGCACGTTCCGTGAACAAATCAATAGTCAGCATTTGGAGGGTTGCGAGGGAACGAAGGAAAAGCAGACATAGAATCGATCAATAATCAATAAGTTTCTATAGGGGCACGCACAATGATTAACCCGATTAATTGCACTACATTTCGGCAACGGCACTCGGTCCGTCCGTCAGTCCGTCCGTCCGTCCGTCTCGTCGATCGTTGTCATGGTTTTTTAATTTACGTACCAGATTCAGGGCCTCCTCCCGCTCCGTGTCCACGAGCATTTTCATTGCGCTCTTCGGCTTTTTCCGCGCTGGGATGTATCTGCGTTTGTTCTCAGCAACGCCAGCAATTTGTATTGTGAGCGCTGTAAATTTTGTTATTATTTTAGTTGTTGTTGTTTAATTAAAATACTGAAAGCGCTAGTGTTGATAAGCGTGCGAAACTGAGTGGGAGCACTTTGGCTGCCTAACCAGCTATTTTATAGCTAGTTTTATTGCTAAACAATTTAAAAATTTCAATCAGCTGGAAATCGTGATTTTTTGACTATGCGTGTGTGTTCTAGATAACGAGCGAATATTATTATTAGCAAATATAATTTTAAAAATCGTTCTAAACATTTAACTTTTCAAGAACGTCAGATCTGCTATAAAATAGCTGATTTGGCAACCATGGTGGAAGCACTGCAATGTCGCTGTTAAATGTGCGTGCTGTTAACGCACTGAAATGTCACCGATGGGCTGCTGCAAACTGACTGCTGTGACACTCGGTTGTGACTGTTTGAAATTCAAAAATTTGTACTTACGTTTACGGATTGGCGGGGGCGTTGTCAGCATAGCCGTCTCCGGCACCGTGTTCAGGACATGTTGGTGGTACCCGCTGCCACTGCGCTGGCGGTGGAGCGGCTGGAACGACCAATTCGTTGTGGGGCTGAAAAAAACAAGTAGAGAGCGCAGAAGACCACGTACTGTTATTATTTAAAATTATTTCGATTTGTTTGCGTTGGCGAATTGAGTTTGCGTTAGATTTCGGCTTGATTTGATTCAAACTCCGGTGCTAATTGGCACACGGCAGCTGTTGTTGTATTTGTTGTGTGACTCACGTCACACGGCGTCCTACAGCTTTCTGCGCTGACGTCGACGTCTGGTTTCCGCCGAACAACTGCAGAATTTACCCGATTACCCGATTCGAACGAACTGCATTCGCAAGCGCATGCATATATGCATATATGCATATACGGCGGGGTTCCCATCGAATCGGATCCACTCCGCTGCACTCCGCGCCGAGCGGAGACGAGACGGGACGGGTCCGATCGGATTGCATTGAATCACTCGCTTCGCGGCTGCAGCGCGTGTCAGCACTCTTTCAGACATGGCAAGAATTACAAAATCAACTGCCTGCCCAAAAAACAAAAAATAACAGCTTATCGAGCCACCAAATGCTGGCCAACACACACATGCACACTCACTCAATCACTCACTCGCTCGCACTGATACACGCACAAATTTACAACAGCCAAGCCGTTTATCAGGTCCATTTTTGTTTTATAATTTATTTGATAAGCCAATGTCAAGAAAAATGAAAAGGCCACAAACAAGAGTATCGCATCGGATTGACTGGGGCTTTTAAAGCATTTATGCCATCATAAATTTTATAGGCACGACCGTTCCGGCGGTGGCGGCGGCTGCTTTTAGCACGTTCACATTCTTTTTGGCCAAAACAAACAGAACAGAGTTGTTATTATATAAATAACGGTGGGCACTGGAGCACTTTCTTTTACCTCTGCGGCATTTTGGATGGATGACTGGACGGATGGTGATCCCCTTGTACTCCTGCTGCTCTGCTGATGAAGATACTCGTACTGCTGCTTCTTTATCAATTGCAAACACTTGTGGCGCGTACTACGTACATACAAACATACAAACATACATATACATATGTATATATATCACGAGACAATGTCAAAGGCACGGCGGGGTGTTGGTGCTGTTGGTGGTGCTGGTTGGTGCTGTTGTTCGGGAAAATTTGTGGCCCCTTTGGGTTTTGTTCCGTTTGGTTGGTAGTAGAAGAAGAGGTAGGAGGTAGAAGCAGAAGCAGAAGCACAAGCACAAGCGGTACGTACGCTCTACGCTGAGCGCTCAATGGCAGCGGAGCCGATGGCAGCAGCAACGGCAACGGCAACGGCAACGGCAACAGCAACGATAGCGACAAGAGCAGCGGCAACAATGACGGCTGACGGCGGACGGCGGCGTCCGAGGCCAATGCTCGTTTGTAGACTTGTAGAGTTAACGTGGTTAAAAGTTGTGGAAGCTTTCGGCAGCTTTCTTCAGCTGCTGCTCAACAGCTCGACGGTTGCTTGGCGGCTGGCGGTTGGCGGTTGGCGGTTGGCGGACTGTGGCTTTGGGCTAGCGGCTGCAAGAAGTGGACAGACAACAGGTTGGTGGTTTGTTGTTATAGCATAACACTTTATTTTTTGCATACACAGCATACCGTTGTTGCTGCTCTTTTAGTATAAAAAAGTAGTACAAAAGTTCTATTTCTACTAGTATTTGGCATTATTTTGTTGGATTTGTTTGCACCTCCGACCGAAACACAAGATAATACAGGGTAGGAGCGGGGGGGTGAAACAAGTGTGCAAATATAAACAGTCAAACGTGTGCCCAACAGGTGTATAGGTGTGTTTTGGACGCGGGTGTGTGTAAGTGTGTGTGTCTGGGCCTGTGTATGTGTATGTGTTGGTGGGCGTGGATGTGGGCGTGGTCGTGGTCGTGGGCAAAAGACGCAGTGCGTCTATTTACTCGCCGGTCATCATCTCCATGAATTCTGTAAATTAAACAAAATGACAGACATTAAACCGATGCCAGAGGCGCATATAACAACCGCTATATGCATTTAAAAATAAATACTCGAATTCCATAAACACGAGAGTGGAATATAATGAAACGGAGGCGAGAAATGTGTATGGAAATGGTGTGCCACTCGGACGGCGAAATCGAATTTGTATGTCGCGCCTAAAAATAGCCAGCGATATGCTCCATGAGAGATGTGATCAAGTTGTCATAATCGAGCGATCTCAAGATCACCACCAGCACCGCCAGCATCGGCAGCGCCATCATCATTTTCATCCTCAGCTGGCCCCAATGATCAGAATCGAATTTATGATCGCCAGATTGTGTGGGTGGTTGGCTGTGTTGGGTGAATGGGTGTGGATGTGGGTGTGGGTGTATATATGCATGGGGTGGGGCAGCGAAACGCAAGCCACTAGAATGAATGAAAATACTGTGTGGAGGCCGCGACTCACCGTCGAAATCCACTGTACCGGAACCATCACTATCGATCTCCTCAATCATCATGTTGAGTTCCTGATCGGTCAGCTGATCGTCGAGCTCCTTCAGGATCTCCTTCAGGCAGGTGGTGGGGATGAAGCCGTTGCCCTGCTTGTCGTACAGGCGGAAGGCCTCACGCAGCTCCTTCTGCATGGCCTCAGCATCCTCCTCCACAATGAATTTGGCAGCCAGCTGCACGAACTCACCGAATTCCAAGCGACCAGACTCTACAAAAGTCAAACAGATTCATATATGTATAATTAGCTGCCGAAACTGCTGGAAACTGCCGGAGCCGAGTCGAAAATACAGCTAATGATCGGGCGCAAGTTTACGATGATAATAAATCACTGACACCGACTAAGTGAAATTTGATCATCAATACTGGCCAGGCGATAATGAATCATATTTTCACTCATATTTTCTGAACTTTAGATCACTTACTGTCCTCATCGACCTCCTCGATCAGTTCCTCCAAGATCTTCTTGTCGAAGGGCTGACCTACAAATTAATCAAATGGGACAATGTTAGGTGTTAAGGTGACATCACAGGACTCCCAATCGCCAATTCCGCACTTACCCATCAGACGGAGGATATCAGCAACCATTTCAGTGGGAATGGAACCCGACTTCTGGTGATCGAAGCTGTTGAATGCCTTCTGGAGCACGGCAATCTGCTCGGGGGTAAGATCTTCATCCTGGTTCAATCAAAAAAAAAAAAAAACACACTCAATTAATATCCCATTGAGGCGAAACGATTTGGTGGGGCCTTACGACGCTGCTCATGTTGGTGCTGTTTGCTTTCTGTTTAAAGTTCGATCCGTATCTGATCTGATCACAATCTCACGAGCCGATCTCCGTGGAATCTTCGTACCTACTACGACGCTGCGCGGATGCGTTTTCCAAAATATAGCACAGAAAGAACATCGGGATCGCCTATCTGAACTTGCCACATACAGAAACCCGAACACGAACACGATCCCCGAACGTCCGATCGTTGGCGTATACATACATACATATGTAGCGCTTTCCACGCCGATGCCTGTATTTTATTGTTTTTTAGAAATAACTGTAAATGCGCTATCGGAAAAAGCCGAAATAAAACGCCTAGAGCAGATCCCAGCGTGCTCGTGGACAAAGGAGAGGGCGACGCCCGACTGGGAGCCGTATAGTGGTTTTCCATGGATAGAGATCGCAGATGGAGTGGGAAGCGAAAGAGCCGGAGAAGACGCCGCAGAAGCTGCATATGTGTTCTAGCCAGCTATAATGCGATGCGTTGCGTGTTCTGTCCATGGAATCAGATAAACAAACACACACAAACATGCACGGATCCGTCTCCAACCTGTGGAGAAAATAACACTCGAGCATGATGCTCGCTGCCTTGAGCATAGGTATTCCCAGGTATTCCACGGTAGCTTCTGAGCAATTCTTAGGTGCGCTTGCTGGCCAACATGCCAGTCCAGAACACATGGGGCATGAAGTGGGTGAAATCCATGCCCCGAATAGTCAGAACTTCGGCTACGTCACTGCCTGGTTTCCCCACAATCTCGCGTCTGGTCTGGCTTGTCCTATTTTCCACAAATATATGTAGACATAAAATGTATCCCTTGCCATATGCTCTAAATAAATTTCAGACTATGCGGAAACTCTTCAGATCTGATCGTAGATGCGTCGGATCTGCATCAAAATCTCAATACTTTATGTATCCGGTACTCGAAGATTTTATTTCAACTGTTCTCTTGATTCCTACGATCTCATCTTGTAATGAACATGACACATCCAGATGCACCACCATGACACCGCCGTTCAACGACCCGAGCTCAGCGGAGGACGATCTCTCCTGGATGTTCTCCTTTCGCTTGCCACCATTGGGATGACGGAGATCAGCAGACTGTGCCCCACTTGAGGGCCAGCTGGAATGACATCCAGGTCAAACGAGCTCACGTACAGCATGTGCAGCACCTACTCCTTCGCACCCTGATTTGAAATCATCAAAATGGTTATATGGATCTGTAGATTACTCTTTTGTGTTGGAAGTGGATGTGTGTAACAGTCAGAAGGAAACGTTTCCGACCCCATACAGTATATATATTCTTGACCACCGTCAATAGCCGAACCGATAAAGCTATGTCCGTCCGAATTTTTTGACTCCTAGCTCTCAGAGACTCCTGTGATTTGAATCAAGTTGTTTCAAAATTTTGCCATGCCTTTTCGCCTCCACAAAGGACGAAAATAGCATCAACAATTTTGAATATACGAGAAAACTAAAAACGCAGAATCATAAAGAATGACCATAATAGTTCTAATAATATCCAAAAACTGAAAGAATCAAAACACCAAATACTTGGTTTATAAATATCGTCGAAGCCGGTCCCTCCCTTTTCGGTCTTCCTTTTTTGTTCTGCTCGTCCCAGGTCTCGGTGGCCGTGTCAATGAGGAATTTTGTCAACTCAACTCGATGACACCATCACCACCCGCGTTCATCCAGATCCAACAGCTAGCGGCTAACGTAGCAATTTGGTTGGGACTCCCACCGTCCCAGCAGCATCAGGAGCACACGACTGGCAAGACCGTCTTTCGTCGTCATCGCCGCCACCTATAATCATCTGCTTGTGAACCGCCATCTCATTTGGCCCAGAAGAACCGATTCTTCTGCCTGTTTCTTTTCCCGCCAACTGGCAACAGACTGTTTTTTGTATATGAAAACACTGAATTCTGTGCTATAAGGCGCCATGAATGCAGTTGCTAGAGTGCTGTTAAGGCACATAGTGTGCTGTTGGGCGCAACATGTATTATTAAGCTTATCCTCCAATGAAATTAACTGAAATAGACAAAAACCAATATTATTAAAATTGTGCTGCTTGTAGAAATGGGTATTTGATATTTTAGCTCTACGTGCATTATTTTATTCTACATGGAAATATTGTGGAATTTTACCAATTGTTGATAGCCAGCTTTGATAGTTTCATACAAGCTAGCTTTGACAGCCGCCGTCTTATAGATTCTTAGCGCCCAGCTTATAGTCTCACAGCAGTCAGCTTGTCTTTCTTTGCGTTTTTCGTTTCTTGATTTAAGCTTTCATTTAATCCTAAATCATATTAAATACGAACTAAGTATCATACTATTTTAACGCTTCTTTTCAGCTGATCATGAATTCATTTATTTATGTGCGATCATCAGAACTATCGTAGGAGATCCATCATTGATCCCTGATAAAATTTTCTTGGTGAACTAGGTCATTGGCTCTGTAGCGAAAAAAATTATCGAAAGTGCCATGTAAAGATGACAGTAAAACAGACGTAAGAGATTCTAATGGTAATATTTTTTTTATTATTTTCAGCCATTTAATCTACAAAGGTAGACTTCGTGGGAGTTTCCTAACACCATGAAAACACCATCGATGTTCTCCTGACATATGTATATCCAGCAGAGTGTTTATGGCCTTAAGTTAAAAAATGACTTACCCAGTGATACAATTGGTTTAAGGTATTTATTTGAAGAATTATATGTATAGTTTTACCATATCCCTCAGCCATCATTTTTTACGCGCATAATTTGGATTTTATACCCGAAGTGGAGGTGGATGTGTGCAACACCAAGAAGAAAGCGTTTGCGACCCTATATGGTACATACATACATAGTATATTCTTGATCAGCATCATCAAACCGAGTGGATACTATAAGAGGTAGAGAAACCATTAGCTGGAAAGAGGTTACAATATCTGCAAAAATTACAATTAGAACATAACTAACATAAAAAAAGAAAAATTAAATAAAAATTTTTCCTTTTGCAACACGTATAGCATGAGCTTCGCAACTTTTTTCGCCGGAATGAGGCAGGCATGGCTGAATTGCATATCATGGTACGGCACCCGACAAAATGGGGTGCCGCACAATGCACCCTCCACTCTCGCAGCTGTTGGCTCACGCACACACACAAAGCTACAACAAAAAACAATATGCGAACAGGTGCACAGAAAGCAAAGAAAGATGTCGCGCAGCTAGAGGGAAAATTCGATACGAAATAACTGTAAACAAACAAAACGTCCCTTTGCTTGTTGTTTTTGGGGAGGTTCTGCTTATGCGTAGAATGTACATACGCATACATACATACAGATGTACATACCCAGCGGACCAAAAAACGATAGTAAAACGAAACTTACATAAAATGTTCGCGAACGGACTAAGAAATGATACAAATCCGAGAGCGATGACTGAAGTCTCGCTAAATGTTCACAGATGAACTCTGAAAAGAGCATTTAGCGGATGAGGATTTCCCAAACACCCAGCAGTCATGTAAGAACATTTTTTTATATTGTCCAACTCAATATTTAACAACTATTTCTAATTATAGCTATCTTAGGCAAAGTAAATAAGATGTATACAAAAAATGTACCTTATTTTAAATAAAGTTCATCGCAAGACAGCGGAAATTGTGGCTCTTCGCTTAGAAATTTCAGATACCAAGTCAAAGCTTTGTGAAACCCTTATGAACCATTCCAGATAATCGACTAACGGGACAGCTTTGAACAGAGTTTGCTGGAAGAGCGGGACTTTAAAAATGGGGTAAGTATTTTGCATGAAAATCACGAGATAAATTTTACTAATTTACTTACTTTACTTACTACTACTATTCTGTACAGATCTCAGAGCTTTAGATGTCCAGCGAGGAAGCGTTCGACCAATGGATTCGTAGCTCTTCGCACCATCTTTCTTGCGGACAAGGTCGCACGACAGTGTTCTTGGCGTGGCACAGAGGCCAGGAAATGTATTAGGGGCTTGCGCGTTGCCCTAGCAATCCGTAGTAAATATTATTTTAAAAGTGTGCACAATCGCAATTGCCATATCGCTTACGAAGATTTTGTCCACTGGGTAGTATGAATTTGGAGGGGTGTGTGTGTGCTTGCAAAGGCTTTTTCGCCGTTAGCGGGGCTTACAGCATCCATCCCTTGCTTTCTATGGGGCAGGAACGACGACCAACATACCATCGCTGTATATGTATATACATGCGTGCTCCCTTCTCTCTCTCCCTCACCCTCTCCTGTGTATCTCTCTCCCCAATAACAATGAAAGTGCGATTGCCTGCCATAAAAATGTCTATTAAGCTGTCAAGTTTTGACACTCATAAAACCATCAAACAAGTCAAACGAACAGGTTCACAGCAAAATGTGTACGTTGAACGGATGTCAACATTTTTCGGTTCATCCTGGCGGCTTTCTGCCGCCTGCACACACAGATGGAGGCACACTCACTTGGAGGTTGTGTGTCGTAGGCCTTTCATATTTTGTCCCGTCCCCAAATGCCGGGAGACATATTTATGGGAAGTAGCACGCTAGGACACCCTGTGCGAACTGATTGTTAGGAGAGAGCAGGACAGGAAGTTTGTTGAAGGGAGGAATTCATTATACGATTTTTAGTCCCAAACTTGTGATGGCGTAAAGGGGCCCCGACAGACCCCCATCCTCATCCTAAATAAATTCGCCGCCATGTGGTTGCAATTCTACTGCATTGCATGAAAACAAAAATTTGGTTTTTCTTATTTTATTTTTTATTTATTTATGAACTACTGGTGCATAAGTGGAGATGATTGGAGAGTTAATCAATTGGCAGGACTCTCCCGTTCACGAAAAGACATGCCACGCCCCGATCGCCTGCCGGATAGCTGAGATATAGCATACAGAAAAAACCAGTATTTGCATAATGCGGAAATCCCCATCTTCGGAAGGCTATATCTCAGGCCAATAGGACCAGATCGGCGAAGGACCTTGTCTCCCAGGATCGTGAGGACCCAGCCTGTCGATTGGCATCAAAATCTCGACCACGAAAATGAGACCGATTTTTGGCAAATTTAATGATGTAACCATCATGATTTTTTGCGAAAATCGTGATGGAATGGATATCCTTTTTTCTGGTGCCAATCGGTTGGCAGGACTCTCCCGGTCACGGAATGACATGCCACGCCCCGATCGCCTGCCGTATAGCAGAGATATAGCTTGCAGAAAAAACCAGTATTTGCATGATGCGGAAATCTACATCTTCGGAAGGCTATATCTCAGGCAAATAGGGCCAGTTCGGCAAAGGACCTACATATGTACCTTCCCAGGACAGTGGGGATTAACCCTTTCGATTAGCACCAGCAGGACAGAAGCGCACCACTTGCAAGATCTGAACCTAACAAGCCATCGTCATCCTTCGGCCATCGACAACTATCTCAAGGACCTTGGCATGGCAACCAAGGCAGGAACTACGCGGACTCCTAGACTTTAGATAGATCTCGTTGCTGTTAGTTTTAAGGACATAAATGTTTTCCACTTGTGTATATATTTATACTAGGTTAAGTTATGATGAATAAAACTATTGAAAAATCATCCTTGCTGTATCCTGTATAAGGAAATCTATACCGATTTAAAAAAGGCGTGGCACGCCCCGATCGGTTCACAAATAGCGGAGAAAACCAAATATTTTTGATTGGGGAAAATGTCCTTGATCCTTGAAAAGGACTCCATTAATTCAGGGACATTTGTTCGACCCCAGGGAGCCGTCGCTCCCCTAGATCGGCCCACAAATAGCCAAGAAAACTAGATATGTATGGTTTGGGTTTCTATAGTCCTTACCGAAGGATCTAGGAGTTTTTCTGATCACGGCGGGCCATGGCACGCCTAGATCGGCTCACAAATGAGCAGAAAAACAAGATATATATGTCTGGAGCAAATATCCTAGATCCTTGGTCCTTGATACGGAATGCATTAGATCAAGAAATCTATTTCGATCACAGGAAGCCATCGCAAGTCCCGATCGGACAAGAAATGGCGGACTTATGCCATAAACAACAAATTACAACAACAACATCCAACAACAATCACTTTCCATTTGGGGCCACTCAAAAACGCGATTTTTCGATTTTCAGATCTGGGATACCAGGCGAACAGAAATCAGCAGAAGGTCGCTAGTTTTTTTAAATTTCTTTTAATTTTATTTTTCCGCTTTTTCATATTTTTTTGGCCGTTAAAAATTGTAACAAAACGTTGCATACTTTTGGGGTCTGGAAAAATGGCGGGGGAAAAATTTTAAAAATCCAGCGACGTTCTACTGATTTCTGTTCGCCTGGTATCCCAGACTTGAAACTCTCGTTTTTGGCCATTTGAGCAGTCGCAAGTTGAAAGTTGTTGTACAACAAATTTTTGTTATGTTGTTGTTAACAACAACTGTTGTTGGTTTCTCCGTTATTTGTGGCCCGATCGGGACATGCGACGGCTTCCTGCGTTAGGAATAACATCCTTGATCTAATACATTCCTTATCAAGGACCAAGGATCAAGGATCAACCACTACTATACATATTTAGTTTTCTGGGCTATTTGTGGCCCGATAGAAACGTGAGACGGCTTCCTGTGATCGGAAAAATGTCCTTGATTTAATGGGGCTTATTTCAAGGATCAAGGACATTTTCCCCCAATCAAAACATATTTGGTTTTCTACGCTATTTGTGAACCGATCGGGGCGTGACACGCCTATACAGGATACAGCAAGGATGATTTTTCAATAGTTTTATTCATCATAACTTAGCCTAGTATAAATATATAAACAAGTGGAAAACATTTATATCCTTAAAACTAACATCAACGAAAACTATCTAGAGTCTAGTAGTCCGCGTTCAGATCTTGCAAGGGGTGCGCTTCTGTCCTGCTGGGATACGATTCTGTCTGGCCGGGATAGGTCTCGGTATGTCTCGAATGCTCATCGGTAATGTTTGGAAGCGCTCCGTCTGGCCGGGGGAAATCGGGTACGACTCGGTTTGTGGTAAAGCGTCGGCTACATAAGTCCACTGTGGAGGAAGATATATTTTTAAAAAATGTCCACAATTATATACTGATTCACTTACGCGTCTCGAAGCTGAAGCCCAGCGTACTTCTTTTGGCGTCATGGCTGTCTCCTGGTGACGCGGCGTTAGCCGAAAGCTTGAGCCGCAGATCCTGGGAAGGCTCGGAAGGCTATATCTCAGCCTAATAGGGCCAGATCGGCGAAGGACCTTGTCTCCCAGGATCGTGAGGACCCAGCCTGTCGATTGGCATAAAAATCTCGACCACGAAAATGAGGCCGATTTTTGGCAAATTTAATGATGTAACCATCATGATTTTTTGCGAAAATCGTGATGGAATGGATATCCTTTTTTCTGGTGCCAATCGGTTGGCAGGACTCTCCCGGTCACGGAATGACATGCCGCGCCCCGATCGGCTGCCGTTTAGCAGAGATACAGCTTGCAGAAAAAACCAGTATTTGCATGATGCGGAAATCCACATTTTCGGAAGGCTATATCTCAGGCAAATAAGACCAGATCGGCGAAGGACCTTGTCTCCTAGTATCGTGAGGACCCAGCCTGTCGATTGGCATAAAAATCTCGACCACGAAAATGAGGCCGATTTTTGGCAAATTTAATGATTTTTTGCGAAAATCGTGATGGAATGGATATCCTTTTTTCTGGTGCCAATCGGTTGGCAGGACTCTCCCGGTCACGGAATGATATGCCACGCCCCGATCGCCTGCCGTATAGCTGAGATATAGCTTGCAGAAAAAACCAGTATTTGCATGATGCGGAAATCCACATCTTCGGAAGGCTATATCTCAGGCAAATAGGGCCAGTTCGGCGAAGGACCTACCTTCCCAGGACAGTGGGGATTAACCTTATCGATTGGCATCAAAATCTCGACTACGAAAATGAGGTCGATCACGAAAAAACACCATTTTAATGAATGTCAGTTGACGCTCTGTTAAAATATTCATAATTGTTTTATTTTATATCTTCGCCTTCCTAAGACTGATTATGTATATGAACAATAATCTTTTAACTATTTTGAATAAAAAGATGCATTGGGATTGGGATTACACGTTGAAAACAATTTGATGTATTCAAAAAATACCAATATTTAAGCTACTTGTAAATATTCGATCTAAAAATCTACCAATCGGAGCTAATTACAATTTTGGCCAATCGTTTTTATATTACAGACAATCAAAATACAATTTGGGAACACTTAAAATCGACATTTAGTATGTTGAATATATCGTGGTAATCAAAATAGTTTCTCCCATTGTTTTCAACACTTCGCTTCGAATTCAGTTCTAAAAATATGCTTAACATGCTATTGATATCAATTTGTATATGCAGTATATTACTCGCATTTAAAATTATTGCAACCTTCAATATGGGGGAACCTTCTCTTGGAGACGCTCTACTGCAGACAGTGTACAGTGCACAATGATAGCACAATCTTTTCTTAACAGGAAGAGGTGTATAGGTACTATTTTGAATACGTATTCGCTTAGGGTATTAGTCGTTTAGATAATGAATCGAATGAGCATAAGTGTGTATAAAACGAAAGACATTTACAAAAGTGAGGCCGACACTCTGGGTTGTATAGGGCCCGCTAAATAAAAATTTACAAATACAATTGAGCATACAGGTCTTACATCGTACTCCTATGTCATATTCTGAACGAACTGACCAGCTATTAAACAATTACATATCGAATGAAAGACGCTCATTCTACAAAAAGACAGACACAATACACAACTAAAATGCTATCGAATAAATTAGGCTAAAATGCAGACGCTTTAAAATATCATGGTTCGCATTAGTTGCAACTTAAAAAAATCTATTCCACGTGGATGGTGGAGTGACTGTGAGAAGAGTGAAACAGTGGTATGGTGCTTATTTGCGGAACTCCGGACTGGAGCTGGGCGAAGCAGTCGACACATTGTCGATGTTGGTGTTGTCGAAGCTCTCGTGCTGCGGCTCTGGCTCTGTGGGTGGCTCTGGCTTCGTCAGCAGCACGGTCATGTTCTTCAGATTGTTGGGTTTCTCCTCATCGTGGTTGATGTTGAGCATGGTGTCGTTCATGCGATGATAGTGGGGCTTCTGCGAAGTGCTTGGTCGCGAGTAGTCCAGATGATCGTATTCCCCTATGAAAAGTATAAGAAAAGGTATCGTTTTAGTACTAACAAACTTGCGTTCCCATTAGACAATGGACAGGAGTGACAACGGGTCAGACAAAGCACTAAAATACACAGGATCGATGCCCAACTATTGCTTACCCTCCGGAAACAAAATCTTGCTATAAATTTTTACTGATTTTGGCCAAAATGTATGCAAATGTGGAATACATGATTAGTTGCAAAAGCGTCGAGAAAAGTCTGGAATAAAAAGTATGCAAACGTACCGGGATCCTTGTAGCCCTCCTTGTGCTTGATCTCATCGTAGACATGCTCCTCCTTCAGGGAATCATTGTACACATTCGGATTCGTTAGGTCCGCATTCAGGTTCTTGTTCAGCAGATCGTGGTTATAGTTGATCGAGTAGCTTCCCACTGTGAATGGACATATCTAATCGTTAGCCACCATCCATAGACATACATCGATCTGATCGCACTTACCTCTGCCACTGGCATTGGAGTCGTCGCCTCCGTATTCGGTGCTCAGCGTGCTCCTCTGATCGAAGTTGTTCATCTTCCGCGCATTGTTCTGCAGTAGGCGCGTCTCTGCCTGCATCCCGTACACGGGATTATCAAAGTTGTGGTTGCTGGGCGGCCAGGTGGTTCCTGTTTCATGCGTGTAGTGCACGTGGGCGATCTCCGTTTTCAAATTGGACACCCTGCGTCTGTAGTATAAGAAGACGGCGAAAATAATGCAGGCGAAGAGTGTGAGTAGCACTATCGTGAGTGCAACGCTCGCCCGTCCCGCTGCTGGAACACATGGAAGTAAGGGTATAGAGAGGATTAATAAGGGGAGATCCAGGGGCATCCAATCCATTGAGGTAGGACTCACATTCATCGCTGGCTTCGGCGATGCGCTGGGATGCAATCAGCTCGTCGCAGTTCTCGCCCGTGTAGCCGCTGCGGCAGACACACCCGTTCGCCGCATGGCACTGGAAATTGGCCGACGGACACGCGCAGGCGTTCATGCAGTGCTCGCCGTAGAAGCCCTCTGGGCACACCTCATCGCAGCGGGTGCCGGTCCAGCCGGTCTCGCAGATGCACATGCCGTCGTTCTTGCGACAGACCTTGTGGTGCAGGCAACGGCACCGCTGGGCACATCCCTGGCCGTACGTGTCTGTGGGGCAGGACTCGTTGCAGTTGGCCCCCGTCCAGCCGGGCAGGCACTGGCACTGGCCACTCACATGGTTACACTCGCCCCCGTGCTCGCAGTTGCACTTGAGCTTGCAGCCGGGGCCATAGAGTCCAGCGGGACACGGATGCTCGCAGGTGAGGCCTATATATCCGGTGCGGCAGAGGATCTCGCCCGTGATGTGGTCACAGCTCTTGTTACCTACCAAGCAGGGGAGCACGTGTATTATTAATGATGGATTAATGATGATTTATTCCTGCACGACTCCGACTTACCATGCAATATCTCGGGACAACGCTCCTTGCACTCCATCCCATAGAAGCCAGTCGGACAGGGCTCGTTGCAGTCGACCCCGGTCCAGCCGGGCGAGCAGATGCAGTTGCCGTTGTCCGGGTCGCAGGATGAGTTGTTCAGGCATCTGCAAACTTTATCACAATTTTCACCATAGTAACCGGTCCGACAGTTGGTCTCGCAATGAACGCCTTGGGTGTTGGGTGTTGGGCATCAGAAGACAAGGACAACAGGACGACAAAAAAAAAACCAGGAACAGAAACAGAAACACAGTGCAAAACCAGAAAAAGCTAATTAAAATTTGTAAAACCAAACGACATGCATGCCAAAATGATGTATAGATAGGTGGATATGTGGATAGAGGAGGGGCGATGGGATGCGATGGATGAGTGCAATCGGTTAGTGCTATGATTTGTCTGTTAGAAGGGGCAATCCTGCAGGGATTCGATTGGGAGCTGTTCCAGCTGCTCCAGCTGTTCTTTATTGAATCATGAACGGATGAGACTAATGATCTGGGGTGAGAGGACGTAAGGGCGTGGAAAGGTAAATGGAATCCCAGATAGTACCTCCCCAATCCTGCTTGCAGATGCAGCGCCCGTTGGTGGCGTCACAGGCCAGGCTGTTGTGCTGATCGCACTGGCACTTCTGACTGCACTCGTGGCCGAACTTGCCCGCATCGCACTTCCGGTCGCAGTGTTCGCCTGTCCAGCCAGCGGCACAGGTGCAGGTGCCGTTCTGGGGATTGCACGCGGCATTGTTGTGGCAGTCGCAGACGTTGCGACAGTCCTGCCCGAAGTGGTTCAGGTCGCAGGGCCTGTCGCACTTAATGTTCTTCCAGCCGGCGGTGCAGAGGCACTGACCCGTCTCCGGCATGCACTTGGCCCCGTTCTGGCAGTCGCAGCGCAGGGCACAGTCCTGGCCGAAGGTCCCTGGGGGGCAGCTCTCCTCGCAGGTTGGTCCCTGAAAGCCGGCAGCGCACTGGCACGTCCCGTTGACGGGGGAGCACTTGGCCCCGTTCTTGCAGTTGCAGGTCTGCTCGCAGTTGAGGCCGTAGCGCAGGAAGGTGCAGGGGCGCGTGCACTGGGCACTGCTCCAGCCAATGCTGCACTGACAGCGTCCCGTCTCCGGGTGGCACAGCTCCGTGTGCTCCATGTCGCACTCGCACGTCTGATTGCAGTCCGGCCCGTACTTGTCCCTCTCGCAGATCCGCTCCTCGCAGCGATCCCCGCGCCAGCCCGCGTTGCAGATGCAGGCGCCGGTGGCCCGGTCGCAGGTTGCGTCGTTCTCGCAGCTGCAGGTCTGGGTGCAGTTCAGGCCGAAGGTGTTCAGGGGGCACTCGTCGAAGCAGCGCTCCCCCAGGTAGCCCGGCGGGCACTCGCACTTTCCGCTGATGTGGTGGCAGGGTGCTCCTTTGTAGCACTCGCAGGAGAGCTCGCAGGCGGGACCGTAGCTGCCCACGGGACACTTGTTGGCGCACACGTCGCCCGTCCAGCCCGGATTGCAGATGCAGGCCCCGCTCTCGGGCTCGCACTTGCCGTCGTTCTGGCAGGGACAGTCCTGCTGGCACTGTGCCCCGTGCTTTCCGTCCGGACAGCGCATATCGCATCTGATTGGGAGGGGGCGAAGGGGAGATTAGTATGGGGCTCTCGGTTTCTCTTGCCACGATCTGGCGGTCACTTACAGAGGACCCGTGAACCCGGGCGCACAGGAGCACTCGCCCGAGACGTGATGGCACTTGCCACCGTTCTCACAGCGGCACTCCTCCAAGCAGCTGGCGCCAAAGCGCCCCTCCGGACAGACATCGGCGCACCTGGCGCCCGTATAGCCCTTGGCGCACTCGCACTCCCCGCTGAAGGGCTCGCAGAGGGCGTTGTTCAGGCAGTCGCACTGCATCGAGCAGTTCCTTCCGTACCAGCCAGGTGGGCAATCTGGCGTACAAAAAGTTATATAAGTAATCTAAATCTCTCTCTCTCTCTCTCTCTGTCTTTCTTAGAACAGGACTAGACGTTAGACAGGATGTTGCGACAGTTATTTGCTGTTTTCTCTTGCTATTGGTATTGGTATTGGTATTGCTTTGCTTTGCTGGTGGCTAAGCCACGCCACGCACAGGAGTTCTCCTCCCGGAGCGTGTCGTGTGTGAATTTAGATCATCTAGATCCTGCGGGGGGGACTGCGCGTGTGTGTGTGTGTGGGGGTAGGTGTGACAGAGGATTGGGTGTGTGTGTGTGTGTGTGTGTGCATGTGTGCTCTTGGTTAGACTAAAGATTGCAATTCACAAAACAATAAAAAGAGATAATCCAAATAAGGCTAGAAGCTACAAGCTACAAAGCGCATACAATATCGAATATACAGTATAACAATATAGCAGTATAGCAGGAACAGTTAGGCTACAGTTATACAGAGGTGCATATCATCGGCAGGCCGAAGATGGCATACCCTTGCAGAGGTTTTACAGAGATAGTGCCGCCAACTTGAGAGGCCTCGTGGCTCTTGGCTTCCAAAAAAAACCTATGTGCATATCTCCGAACTGGAATATCCTTTAATAATCCCACAATGAATCGTAAAGTGTCTGACAAATGTTTCGTTGTGTATCGGTCTTCTAACGACTTTAAATTTTGACGGAAAACTTCAATCGACTTCAAATCGAACCAAGAAAAATAAGAAATGTCTAGATGGATAATGGAGAGGGGATAGTGGGCTGGATCAGCGCTTTTCCCTGCGGCTCTTGAAGTAGTAGTAGCGATTGCCCATTCCCGGTTGTTGGACGTGCTCCCGGAACTGCTCCAAATTGAAGCTATTCGGATCGAAGTGAAAGGGACCCAGGTCGAGCACTGTGCTGTGGCTGGACACCGACTCCACAATCTCTTGGGGGACGGAGGCTTTGGCCGTTTTGATCCCCAGCTCCGCCCAAATGTCGTACTCGGCGGCCTCCTCCTTCTCCGACACCTGGGACTCGATGGTGGTGTCGCTGGGCGTGAGAATCAGAGGGGGACGCACCTTGACGCACTCCGCCCGGCGGGCGCGCTCGTCCTCCAGCTTCTTCACCAGCGGGTGCTTGATGCTCTTGAAGTGCTCCCTTATGTCCTGCTCCGTTTGGGTCTCGTCCCCGATGTAGGAGTGGTCCGCTTGGAAGCCATTGCGCCTCACTATGATATCTGCCTCAAACTCCTCGTCGCTATCCAGGTCGCAGCCGCGGCAGTCGAAGTGCGTGACCTTTTGGTTGCTCTCCAGGGCGCAGATGAGTCTCCGACCCGTGCTGCTGTTCAGCGGAATAGCCGTCATGTCCAGTCGCCGTAGCGGCGGATGGTTGCGCAGCAAAAAGCCGATACTCTCCGACACCGCCTCCTTGCGAGCCGTAATGGCCGACACGTTGAGCTCCTCCACATGCTCGGTGCCGGCAATGTAGTGGATGAGCGTCGACAGGGCCCGGTCACTCATTCGGTTGTGGGCCAGACCAAGGTACTGCAGGTGCGTCCCTCCTGCATCTCCGCTGGCGCCGTTCTGGTGGCGCTGCTGCAGGGCGGCGCCAATGGCCGAGGCCGCATTCTGGTCCAGCTGGTTGTACTCCAGCTCCAGGGCCTTCAGCATGCTCCCGCCCTCCAGCAGGGAGCCCAAAGTGGCCCCGCAGTCGTCGGACATCTGGTCGTAGCCAAAGTCAATCACTTCCAAGGCCTTCAGGTTCTTGAGGACACGGCAGAGGACGTGCAGCTTGAGATGGTCCATGCGGCTGTTGCGCAGGCGGAAGATCTGCAGCTTGTCGAGCTCCTGGAGGCCCCTGGCCAGCCGCACTACGTCCTCGGTGGAGAACCGCAGGTGCCGCTTGTGGAAGTCGCGCCCCATGTGGGGCCCCAGGAACTCGAGGGAGAACGAGACGAGGTTATCGAAGAAGCGCACAAAGCTCAGGTCGATGTGATGGCAGTGCTCCGAGGGGAAGTCGTAGCGACGGAGCCGCTCCAGCACCTTCTCCTTGTTTCGCCTGTCCACGATCTTATCTTCGTCGTCCTCCGGCTCGGGCTCCACCTTCATGCTGAAGACGCCCATCACTGTCTTCCTGCTCTTGCGGCGCTTCTTCTCAGGCTGCTCGGCGGGCCTCTGCCGCATAAGGGTGCGACGGTGCACCCGCTGCTCGTGCGCCTCCTTCCTGGCGGCCTGCAAGCGCCGCAGCTGCTGTCGCACGGCGTTGCGGGAACCACGCGCCACGCGTTTGGCCTCCTGGATGTCATCCAGAAGGTACATGACTCCTTCGACTGCCGCTTCTACTGCCGCTGCTCCTGCCACTGCCACTGCCACTGCCCCTGCCCCTGCCCCTGCCGGCTGCTCCTCCTCCGTTTCCACTCTATTAAAGTTGATCTTAGCCTGATTCTTCGGGTCGGGCTGCTCTGTGGACTGCTCTTCGGAGCACTCTCCCTCTTGCTCGTCTGTCCACTCGGAGGAGGTGTTGCGCTCATCGCTAGAAACAATCAGGGCCTCAGACTCCTCCGACGTGACGTCCGGCTCCGAGTCGCTGCTCCCTTTGTGGCGCTGGAAGCTCTCCTCCGAGAGGGACTGCAGATGGCGGATGTCCATGGTGCGCACATGTTCCCGCACGAGTGCCGCCAGCTCGGCCATCTCGCTCTCCGGCCAGAAGGCCGCCGGACAGGCCTCGACTATCTCCACGTACTTGATGCTGATGCCCTTGCCCCGCCAGTCGTACTCCGAGAGCTTCTTTTGCGCCAGCGACTTGTCCGTGCTCTTGGCCAGCACCACGCGCCGCCAGTAGCGCACATCCTCCACGAAATAGCACTCCCGCAGCGGCAGGTCCACGTCAATGGAGTCGTAGTGGATGCGCAACTTCAGCGGGTCCTCCCGCACGGGCACTGCGATGTGCACAGTGCCCTGACTCTTGGCCAGCGCCCGCACGCACAGATCGGCCAAGGTGCCCAGGCGCTCGTGCTCGATGAAGGCCTCTGCGTAGACCTCCCGATGCCTCTCGCTGTGCAGCCGCCGGGTGCCCATCGAGGGGCGGTACAGCGCGTACTCGTCCAGCAGTTCCGGGTCATTGGGTATCCCGAAGGTGCCGATGCTGATGGGTGGCATGCCGTCCAGATCCTCCTCAATGTCCATGTTGTGTGTCCTGTCCCTTCTTCGTATTCTGTATTATGTACTCCCAAATTGTCCTACGTTTTGTCCCCCTGTTGTGGCATTTGTGTTCGGAATATATCGTATGTATATCTCATGGCTAGCCCCGATTCTGTCAGAGCACTCTGCAAGGGCCTTAAAGGACTAAGCAATGGGACCCAGAGGTAGCCCCACATGCACCCCACCCCCAAGGCGTTTCATTGTACACAAATACGAAAGGGTTAATCGGGGAAGAGAAGGGAAGGGAAGGGAAGCAAAGGTTAAACGAACTTATATCACAGGCAGGGCCGCCATAGCCATGGTCGCACTTGCACTTCTCCGGGGCAATGCATCTGCCGTGCTCGCAGTGGTCCGTACAATGGGGCACGCACTCCCCGCCGCTGGACACATAGCCATCTGGAATGTAGATCGTAAATCGTGAAAATACAGGCTCGGGGCACGTAGGGACTCGAAACTCCCGAGAGACTCACCGCAACAGTCGCGCACAATGCGGTTCTTCATGATTGTCTTGGTCTTGTTTACCACCCGATTCTTGATGCGGTACGTGGAGCAGCGTGGCGGGATGGTGAGGCACCAGTTGGAGCCACGCTCCTGGTACGACTGCAGCTCAGTGTAGACAACTTCAACGGGGTAGCTATGGGTGGATGGGATAGATGGATGGAGATGGATGAGTGCCTGTGATTAGTCTCTCCGACGAGTACTTACCTCTCCCGCCTCTTGCATATGTTGGGGCCATCTAGTTCTGTGAGCTCCGAGTGGACCAGGAGTGCCGGGCCGGCCAACAGCCACCCAAATAGGATTATGCGCAACATGGCGTTGTGGGGTGGGGTGGGGTGGGGAGACCTGAAAAGAAGGGAGAATTCAGAACTGGCTCAGGAAATCATTCAGTACGAATATCTGGGGAAAGCGGCACAACACAGCAAATATCGAAAGCACAGGGAAAATAAAGTAAATAAAAATACAAATACAAAACAAAGCCCATGAACGTATGTACATATATTTCCTCACAGGTGCTGGAATAAGATGAATCCAACTATTACCAATCCACCTTCCCCATTCACCCGTTCGCGGTGTATTTTCGGATCCATGGGATCCTTCGACTTTACCGACCAGCAGCAGCAAGAATAGACTCAATGCGATGCCCTTCCTAGGCCAAATCCACACCAGTCCTCTGCTGTCCCGCTCGATGGGTCCAACAGGTCGCGCACACCCTCCCACCTTCCCTCCGATGGGGGATTCAGATGGGTGAGCGGCAGCAGCCCAGACTCCCCTTCCCCGCGGAGACTACTCCGACGGCCACTACGAGGGCGACTACTCGATGCCCACCGAGGAGGACCAAGAGGAGGAGTCGTGCTCCTGTCAGAGCCAGAGCGAGTTCAGCTCGATAGAGCGCACAGAGTCGGACTCGGAGTGGGAGGAGCTCTCCGACGGCCCTTCCCCCAGGGTCTCCCCGCTGGAGTCCCTCGGCGCAGTCGTGCTCTCCACAATGCAGCCGGAGCACCGTCAGCGCATGGTGGCCTTGTACCACCTCGTCTTGGAGACCGCTGTGGTCAAGGTCGTGCTGCTGGTGCTGAAGATGCTGTGCTGCGCGGAGTTCTGGCTGGTCGAGAAGACCGTGGGCGCCTCCGATTGTGGAACAGCAAGTTCAAGCTGCGCACCATCCAGCGCCAGTTGCTGTGGCGCATGGCCAATGCCCGGGGCGACGAGACGCTCGTTTTCTTTGCCGTGCTCATGACCACGACCACGCCCTGGCTGTTCTCCCGTCGAGGAGCTGGTGTTCCAGATACGCCTGCACCTCGTGCTCTAGGGGGCAGCCATCGAGCAGAAAGCAAAAAGCAGCAAGCATTATCCAATCACACACTGACAGAAGACACACGACCACCCGCCCGACACTCCACCCCTCCCCTCAGAGATGTTTGCACTTCCATTTGGGCATCTATTTTCGTTGATGCCAGAATCGCAATGCACGGAATCGTCTCTCCGTTTTTGGCCGCAATCAAAATACATATGTAGATGCCGAAATATTCGAAATTCAAAGTCAATTCCCACGAGAGAGAGCGAGACAGAGAAGGAGAGAGAGACAGAAAGAGGATGAGAGAGAGAGAGAGAGAGAGAGAGAGAGAGAGGGGAAATGGAGCACGAGACGACAAACTCAAGAGTTTCCAGTCGATCAGATATATCGTTTATGCATATTACGATCCGTTGCGTTTGGACCACTGGGAGGCCACTTGCTCATCCTCATCCCCGTGATTGCATTTATTATTATTATTTTTATTTCGCTGCATATTTGTTCTGCAATTTATTCAATGATAAACGGAGGAGGAGAGCATGCAGCAGCAGCAAAACATTTCCGCTGCAGCAGCGATTGTGGCAGCCGTGGGGCCTTTGTTGCCCCCAATTGCAGGCCCCCGCATACGCACTTCGGAGGCACGGAATCCACCAGAAGCGGCAGCAAATGAATCATTAAATATTCACTGTACTCGTGTTGATTCAATGATCAGTGATCAAAACAACACAACAAAAGCGTCATCATCCACGATCCACGATCCACGACCCATGATCCCTGATCCAGAATCCGTAGAAGCATCCATTTTCAGGGCTCTCTTGGGCGCTGGTTGGGGTACGTCTCCGATTTCAATCCCTTGCCACACGGGCAACCCGAGCAAGCCCCGATATGTAAACAGGGTCAAGTCTACCTGTGCGAAGGGGGCCAAGGGCCAGAGAGGCGCCAAGAAGAGCCCTCTTGGGATCCGATTACCGAACCGATTGCATAAGACTCGGCCCGGAAGTGGACATACTCGTGTGCAGCCCTTTCGCCCGGCTATGGATATTCCCATTTGTGATTGCAGTCTGTAGCGACATGAAGTGAAGCATGCCCCGACAATGTCGTCTGTGGATTTGTGGAAAATACCAGCAATTAGAGCTCTGCCTCTCCCTCTCCCTCCCATCGTGCTCCCATAACTCCAGTTTATACAAAGAGCCTCTGCCGCTAATTGTTGGCTTGTGGCAGCAGCGTGGGGGTGGGGGCATGCGGGGGCATGCACTGCAAATCTGATTCATTTAATCGCCAGGTGGGGGTTGGGGACCTTCGACTGCTACTATCGTACACACTCGTACACTGAGAGAAAAGTGAACTTGGATTTAAAAATTAATATTTTTATTTGATATTGAATCGAAATATAAAGCACAAATCTTTAATGGTAACATGCAACACTTTCTTTTTAGAATTTGTACTCCCCGGTGCAGATATATCGGCAGACATATCGGCATACATTTGCATATCGCGGCTATCGGGTCTTTTTTCTCTGGGTGTGGTCGAAGCATCAACAAAACATCATTTCACTGCCAAGGCTGTCATTAGCCCAGAAATCGCGTGTGCCCCTGCCACTGCCACTGCCACTGCCACTGGCAAGTGGCGCCACCAACAAAGGGGCCACCTGTGATGGAGAAGCACGAGCACGGGCCAAAATACTATAAAAAATTCAATTACGGCAAAGTGCAGAACAACAGAACATCGATGGATGCAGCAGCTGCTAGTCGTTTTACATCAATAATAAACATCACAAATTAATTATTATTTTATTGAGAGCCCATTGGGTCCCCGCTCTTGGCATTACTTTGAACAAAGCAAAGACTTGAAAGGTGGGCAATAAATCATCGCGGAAATCTCGGCAAATGGATAAGAACTTTCCCTGACAATCCCTTGAGATCCACAGGTCCGCGTCAGCGATAATCAGCGACCCGGACAGAGGTCGCAGGCACCAGAGATTACCACCAGAGACGACAGCCAGAAGGAGATAAGAGCTGATAATCCTCGAACACCGAACATGTGTTTCTGATGGGATGACCAGATCAAGTCCCCCCCCCCCCCCCCCCCCCCACATGCTAGGGTAATCAAATTGGTGGGCAACGAGAGACGAGAGGATGCGTAATCCGGTCATGGGCTCGAGAGTGATAATAATAGAGCTTCTGTCCGGCTAAACGAGTAATTGGATTCAGCCGAACAGCAAACGGAGGGGAAGTGCATTAGGATTTACAGATGACTCTGCTGGGGTACTGGGTACTGCACTCCCATCTCCTAGAAGATAAGAATAACAATCCCCCCCCCATGCATTATGAAAGTGTGAGAAAAGTTTCTTTATTTCTTTATTGGAAACAGGGAAGGAAAAAAAAACAAGTTCATTTGCCATTTACTTATTTGTTTAAATGGAAATGTCGTGTATGACTCACGCGAATCTCGGCGGCTAGACGCTTAGCGAAAAACTATCTGTATCTGACACACAGACAGACAGACAGACAGAGAGAGAGAGAGAGATCTTTTCAATGGAAAAACGTGCTTGTTAATATCTGCTACATTGACTATTCCATTCATTCATCGATTCAATTCATTATGGACAGCATCTGGTCTGTGTGATTCATTACGCACTCCTACTAGTATCTGGACTCGTTTCCACTCATTCAGTCGTTCTGCTCGAATTAAGTTCGGCTACTGCGGTGCGATATGAACTGTGTTCAGGCAGGAGTGGTTTCCCCAGCCCCAGAGGGACCACGCGGGATATCATTCCACTCCTCTGTTGACTCGCAATCGCCACAGTGTCTTCCCTCCTTTCCGTTGCACAAACAGCAGTAATGCGAGTGAATGATTCACTTCACTGTGAATGATTTCTAATCGGGTACTGCATAAGCGATAGATGGGTGGGTAATTGATAAGTTATGATTCGTTACGATACGTCCCATAAAAGCTAGTCGCGGGTTAACGTCTGTGTCTGCTCCTTGTCTTTCCTGTTTTATACTTCTAGATTACTTTTATATATCAAATGTATGACTAATCTCCTTGAGGCGAAAAGGCTTGAGACTTGAGTGCCGCTAGAAGGAACTAGCCACTCGATTGATTCCACTTTTAGACAAAATCAAAAGCTTATGCTTTCTCTTTTTTCCCCTCTCCAAGGGATGATTAACGGACGCATAACCTTTTCAAAGTACTGTCTTTTGCAGAGTTCGTTTACTCCTTTAAAGCCTCCACACAAACACATGCATATGCATGCACATATGTACGTGTGTATGTCGCAGTCACAATCTGCTTGTGCTGTGGATGGTTGTTCATAGAGGGGGGTGTCGTATCCGACTCGGGGATATATAGCACACTCCCTCAATATTGCGCAGTTGATTAAAGCACAAACAAAGAACATCGTGCTTTATTTAATATGTAAGTACTCTACATATGCATATGTATGTGTATTCTGCACATAAGACACATCTCTACGCACTCCAGCTTCGAGCTATACTTTGGATATGGAAATCAAAGTGTTATGAATAAACACAGCACGGTCCGAGTACCAGTCCGAGTCCCAGTACCAGTGGCAGTCCCAGTCCCAAATCCAAACACAATCTCAATCTCTATGTAGATCCGCACAGGCAGTGCAAATGTTTCATATCCACAGTTGTTGGTAATTTAACGCCGAGCCAAGAGGCAAGACGCTGATAAAACACTTTCGGAAGCACACACAACCAAATGCAAAAACAATAATAATAAACAACAAATGTTTTGGCCGCAGAACGTGAGCTACAGGCAGGCTGCCGTAAAACCGCTGGAATTTCATTCCAGAGGGTTCCGTAATACGGACTTTGCTTGCAAGATACTCCGAACTTATATTTTAATTAAGTTCCGCTTAATGGAGGCATTATGGGAGCCACCAGTACTGGTGTTTGTGAAGCGATGACATCAAAACTTCAATTTTGGATCCAAAGTACAATAGGAAAACAGATGTACAGCCACGTCAGCGACAGAGACAGCGACAGAGACAGCGACAGCGACAGCCAACAATCGCGAAGCAGCTCTTCGCCAGCTTTCCAAATCCATTTCGCATACAGACAACACCTCTTTATCCATAAATGTGCCCGCTGTATTGGCCAATTAGCAATCGGTTCTCATATTTCTAGCCCGAAAGTTTCCTAGATTCCCCTTCGCAAGTGTGTGCAACCGCTTTTCAGCGGAACGAACACCCCGCAGAGCCCCTAGAACTAGGTGGAACCCACGCTACGGCATGCCATGACAGAAGATACGCCACCAGACAGCCATCAAGAATAGCATTTTGCATAATCAGTGCACTGCAACTGTAACAATACGGCGGGTGCGCGGCCATGTTGGATAATCTATCTGGAAAAACGGAAAAGGAAAGAGAGAAAACTGACAATGGAAGCTCCATCCTCCGAGTCCTTCGGTAACTTTCAGAGCGTCGCGTAATGGATAACGGATAATGGATAGTGGAGGAGACTCTTGTCTCAGCCGCAGCCCGCCGCAGCCTACCCCGCTCCCTCTACTCTCTACACGGGTTTGTTCTGGTCGATCCCAGACGACACACCCGAGTATGGAGCGTGCTCTTCAGCAAATTTCATACGTTCATGCCCAAGCAGAGGATATTACAGTTTTGTGCAGCTGTTTGTTACACTCCACAGAGAAGGAGGCATAAACGATATCCCTATTACAGCCATATATTCTGTATTCTCTGCACCTCTCCCATCATCCGCAGATTGTTAGCCTTGGGTTCATTAAAAGAGTGTCGGCACTTCGGTGTGCCAAAGATACATACATATGTACATATCTTTACCCCTTGAATCAGCTCGTGTTGATTTTTCTGCCGTGCATTGCACTTTTGAGCTCAGGTCCTAAACGAGAGTCACACACCACACACATGCACATTATTATCATTATCATCATCATTATGATAATGACTGTGAGCGAACGAATGCTGATGAAGCCTCATTGTCAATGTCGAAAGTTATGGGATTGGTTAAGGAAACCCAAGGTGGGATATGAAAAGTATTGCGTTCTGCTCTGGCATAGGATCCCAGCTTTAATATTAGGGGAATTCCCTTTCTCAGCAACGATGCGACAATCAACGGACATTGATTAACAGCTGTATGTACATATACACACAGCAAGGCAGTCGCGATTAGATACCGGCCAGCACCGAGCAGCGTAGACACCCAGTACCCTGCCACCCTCCGAGGGAAACAGAGAGCGATGAAGGGGGATCTGTGTGTGCGTATCCAATGAATTAATATTTCATTCTAGAACGCAGATGTCTGCGTTAGTTGGGCACACACACACATAGTACATATATGCTGGCAGCGTTCCCATTCAATCTACTCGACGGCTGATGCACGCCTGTAGCCCCCGCTGGAAACTTCCGCAGATTCTGGAACGCAGAGGATGCGGGCTATCGGCGACAGGGGAAACTACTAAACAGAAAGAGAAGGCGAATTCATATTATTGCCAATTTAATGCAAGAAAAATAAAGAGAGTGGAGTGGGCGATGCCAAAGGCAGAAGAAAGAAAGGCCGTAAACCAAAAGAAGAAGGCACGCAAGAAAGAGAAACCAGAACAGGTTTAACTGTTCTTGGAGTGCTCGCTTAACAACGCTAATTGACACGCACACAGGCACACACGCCACACACACACAACCAGAAGGGCCATAAACACACTCAAAAGCCAAGTGGAACTTTTGTAAACCCCATAATAGTGATAGCGAATAGTGTGTCACATTTCAAGAGCTTCCTTTGTTTGTTTAACCAAAAGGCATTAAAATTAACTAATTTTAGTGAAAACTTACTTTTCTTCTCAACCGAAATTGAGTGGCCTGGGGCCTATCAAATCAACTGCAGTAAGGAATGCACTCAATTTACACTCAATTAGTTTACACGTTTTGCTTTCGTAGTTTCCAGCGCCCTGCCCTGGCTGATTTATTTCGGATGGCACTGACACCTTTCATTCGTCATATACGTATTTATTCATATATTTTTAAATGCTTACAACATCTCGTCAGTCTGTGCGAATTGTTTTCTTTTCTCCACTAACACAGATTTGCACTCAAACAAAAACTCGTTTTTGATCATTTATTTTGGCACGAAACTTTCTGCTACACCAAAATTGCTGAATGCTGCAACAATGTTTTATGTACTATTCATTTATGTGATCGCCGCCCGAGTACCCACCACGAGTTTGTTTAAAAATAAGTATTTCTACTTATAAACCCAACCCAAAGAATAACAACAATACGCACAAAACGACGCAGTTCTTGAACCGTGTCTCGGAACGAACCCGAAATGCACTTCAATTTGGTCGCTTAATTCAAGCTTGTTCACAGCCCAGCGATTCGCAAATGCGGCAAATTCTATTTATTTTTCTTAATGTACGCATACAAGTGTACATCAGCAAAACGATTTGCTCAATTTAATAAAAATTAACGCGACGCAAAGCGTACGGCGATCCGCTCATTTAAAAAATTTGGAATCAGTGTGATGGATTTATTGCTAAAATATACCATCCGCCCCTTAGAAATATACCGACTCATTTTAAAAATATACCGTACATATACTGACGAGTTCAATTTCCTTTGTACATATTCCTCATTAATGATATTCCGTCGAATATTACGAGCTAGAAAGACCCGTCAGCTTTTAACTCATAATTTTATCCGATAATTTAATCGGTTTCCTACAAGGCTGATTAAATTTAAGTTTTCATCTTTATTGTATTGCTTATAAAATAGGGTTAAAGAAAAACCGGTCAACAACAATTTCCACTAAATTAATTTCCTTACTGGTAACTACACGCTAAATACACATTTGCTACATATTAACTACATTTTAATGTAATTACAAAAGGCGACACCTGTAGGAAAAAAGTTCGTCGGTATATTTACGGTATTTTTCTCAGAGTGTGACCGTATATCTTATATCCACAGTCACACTGATTTTAGACACCTTGTCCAAGTCACACACCTTGCAAGTTGTATACTTTTTCTAGTATTTTCCAGTATATTTTAAGACGCGTTATGTCCAATCACTAACCATACAGTATTTAGTGGTTAGTGGTCCAATGCACCATTGTAGAAATGTACCTGGCCACATTGAATTATTATTCGTATTCGTGATCAGCGTCGAAAACCTAGTCGTGTGCCTTCGAGATCTCAATTTATTCAAAAATATCGTGAAAAAAGCATGTCAGAAACAGGATAGTAGAGGTTCTTCACACTAACGGTTCCATGGACATTATATGAATAGAAAAGGGCCAACAATTTCTGAAAATTACACATTTACCCTTCAGGTGTCGCTTTTGAGAACTACATAAAAATGTAGTTAATATATAGCAATTGTGTAGTTATCGTGTAGTTACCATGAAACAAAATTAATTTAGTGGACATTTTTGTTGACATTTTTTATTTAAACCTTATTTTAAAAACAATCCAATAAAGATGAGTACTTAGAATTAGCCAATCTCGCACAAAATCGATTAGATTATCGGGTAAAATTTTGTGTAGGGCGGAGGGTTCTAACTAGCTAGTAATATTCAACCGAATATCAAAATCGAGGAATGTGATAAAATATTAAGGCAAATAACTTGTCGGTATATTTCGGTATGTTTCTGAGGGTCAGACCGTATATTTTATCTGTAAATCACTAACACTCACAGAAAAAATTTTCAGGGCTTAGAATTTGCATCACGCTCTCCCTTTGAATTCGCTGTCGAAAGTTTAATTTAGTCGGGAACACTTACGATGAGCGCTCCAAGCAACAAAATGTCGGCAACAGATCAGATGCGGGCTATGCTGGACCAGTTAATGGGTACCACCCGTAACGGAGACGAGCGACAGCTGAAGTTTTCGGATACACGCGTCTGCAAGTCGTTCCTGCTGGACTGCTGCCCCCACGACATACTGGCATCCACACGCATGGATCTCGGTGAGTGTCCCAAAGTGCATGATCTGGCTTTTCGTGCAGATTACGAGAGTGCGGCCAAGTCGCGAGACTTCTACTACGACATCGAGGCCATGGAGCACCTGCAGGCCTTCATTGCGGACTGCGACCGACGCACAGACTCGGCCAAGCAGCGGCTGAAGGAGACACAGGAGGAGCTGACCGCCGAGGTGGCCGAGAAGGCCAATGCCGTCCACGCCCTCGCCGAGGAGATCGGCAAGAAGCTGGCCAAAGCCGAGGCCCTGGGCGAGGCCGGTGAAGTGGAGGACAGCATGGAGCTGATGAAGGAGATCGACGAGCTGCGCAGCAAGAAGATCAAGGCCGAGCACGAGTACCGCACCTCGATGCCCGCCTCTACGTACCAGCAGCAGAAGCTGCGCGTCTGCGAGGTCTGTTCCGCATACCTGGGGATCCACGACAACGACATCCGTTTGGCGGACCACTTTGGTGGTAAGTTGCATCTCGGCTTCCTCACCATTCGAGAGAAGCTGATCGAACTGGAGAAGACCGCTGCCCCGCGCAAGGTCGAGCTGAAGCGCACGGGTAAGATACCAGATCGTGACGAGGAGGGCCGAGGCGGCAGAAATCGCTACTTTGTAGGTGGCCGTGAGCTGGACCGCCGATCCCGGGTGCATCGCTCGCGTTCCAGGGAGCGCCAGCGTCAACGGGAATCGGAGCGCGGCGACCGGGACCGGGAGCGAGGCAACAGCAGCAGCAATGGGAAGGCCGAAGGCAGCACTGAGCGTTCGTCCAAGGAGGCGCCAGAGGGACCGGACCGTGGCAGCGGCGGCGGTGGGCAGCGCGGTGGACGCGACAATGATCGCATCAATCGCAACAATGACGGACGGGATCATCGCGACCGAGAGCGCGATGGACGACGAGACAGGGATCGTCATATGCGTAACGACAGAGGACGCTTTGGTGGCGGCGGTGGAGGAGGCAGTGGTGGCGGCGATCGCCGGGATGACAGACGTCGCTCTCGTTCCAGAGACCGATCGCCGCGTGGCGAGAGGCGAAACTACAATCATTTCGCTGGTAATCACAACAACAATCATAGCAGCAACAACAATCACCACAACAACAACAACAACAGACGGCGCTCCTACTCCCGCGAGCGCTACCGCCGTTAGGAGAGGCCCCCTGCGCACGTACGTAGAAATAATCCGAATCAGAAACAGAAAAACAGGCACTACAATCTGAAACTAAGAGAACACTAATGAAGCACTCAGAAATTAAAAAGAAAAAACCCTGGAACAATAAATTAATATAGCCGCTCCTTCAGACAGACACTCCGATGTAGAGATGAACATTTGTAAATTGTTAATAATCTCTTATTTTTTATCTTACTCTCCCAACCTCTTAAGACCGAATAAAGCCTAAGCTCTGTTAACCAAACCGAAAAACCCAATCCAATCCAATCCAACAAAAATTAAAACTAAACCCGACCGAAAGCGAGAGAGAGAGAGAGAGAGAGAGAAATGGCCTTACCGAAGCATACATACATATATGAGAGTGCATATGATAATGATTTGATAGTCCCTCGATCCTCGTTGAGAGGGGTTTTTTGGTATGTAGAGACACACCCGAACGTAGAAGAACCCACCACCCAGTCCCCGAACGACATCACATCACAGTGTTGCCAATTTTAGTATAGATATTTGATATTGTAGAATATACATACATATATACATAGAACTAGGAGAAGACCTCCTCAAACTGACAGTACAGTCCTCCGACTGCCTAGCGAGCCATTTGCTTCAACAGAATGATATAGTACCCTATATAGTACTCTATGAATATCGGGCATGAAGGAGCTATATTTATATAGCACATATATATATGTAGCTGTGAAGGAGGGACCTTTTTATACTAGTTGGTAACACTGTACAAACCCATTCGACTCGTAATATACTCGTAATATACTCCCAGCTCTTAGCTCTATTATCTCTCTTTATTGATTCCAACCGAGGCGAATCGCTGTACGAGCTTTTGGGGTAAGCCTCAACCATATATAAAAACTCTTTCTCTATCTGTAATCTTCTCTACTTGAAGTTCCACAATTTTGCAGCCCACACTCAGCTTTTTTTGGTACGTATTGAGTAAATAAATATCCATATAAACACCAGAAGACGTACGTACGTCCTACTCTAGCATTAACGTTAGTGTTGTCTTGGCAGATACTATATACTCATTCGTTCGTTCGTTCGTTCGTACATGCATTTGACATAGATAATATCCAATCCAGATAATCCAATATGATACACGATAGCTTTGGGTACGTATCTACTCCGGCCGTTAAGAGAGAGAGAAAAAGAGAGAGTTCTGTATTTCGTTTCGTTTTGTGTTGGGTACGTATTAACGTTAGAGAAGAAATGATATATGTACGATATGATATGGTAATGATGAAATGATCTAGAGATCGCAGATCGCAGATCGCAGTGTGGTACGTATGTATACTGTAATATATATACAATACTCAACCGTAAGCAGACAGACAGACAGAAGGCTTTAATAGGGGTTGTCGGAGATGCAGATCCCAACGTACGTATTCCTTCAATCTACTCTCATTCTCTGAACCAAAAACCAAAATACAAAGAAAACCAAAATGAAAATATGTATTCTTTTTACTATAAACTCTCGTAGCGGTTTAAAGGAGTTTTTAACATACAATAATCTCGTATTTCTCATGCCAAATGGTGGTGCTCTCTGCTCTGCAAATGCCACAGAATCGATGCAGCCTCTGGGGGCCACACAGATCAAGTACATACTTCATGCCCATCTGTGAGTATTCGGGTCGTCAACTAAAAAAATAAAACAAAACAAAACAAAACTACTATAACTATTACAATATAGCAATCATTATAATAAATATACAAACCAATTATTGTTGGCCTGGGCCTGGGCTTTCTGCTAACGTTTTCGTTCGTTCGTTTCTTTCGACAGCCAAGGATTGTAGTGGGATAATTGTGAAAGAGAGAAAGAGCTTCAATATGTATGTATAAAAAGAGATTGTTTGTGTTTGGCCTAGTTTAACAGTGGGTAAGAATTATCAATACCAACAAATAAAAACTCTAACTCAATTTTCTATCTGATCTGTCTTATATGTCTAATACCTACTTATTATCCAATACAATGGCTATTATTATTTTTTTTATCTACTCTTAAGTCAACATACACGATCACACCACACACACTCTCAATTTATCAACACAAAAACACACACAAGCAAACAAACACACACACACGAAATCTATATTAACTTTTATCTTTATTGATCTAAGTGGATTGTAATAAAATTGCACTTGAATTATAATGATATGTCGTTTATTTTAGTTTGGAACTGCTGGGGGAGGGTTTCCCCAAGAAAAGTTTACTTATGTACATATGATATCATGGTTGAAAAGGTCTAAAATACCTTTATACCTTTCTTTTGAGAAATCTGCCAGAGAACAAGAGAGACGGATAGCGAATACTGATAAGCCAAAGAAAAACCAGACGAGACTTATCCGAGGGTTTTGTGGGGTTTTCTACCCTCTTTTTTGTGCTTACCTGCTTACTTTGGACATCTACGACATATGTGCATATCTGATCACTGATCAGGTAGCAAATATCAGTTTCAAGGCTGTGTTGAGCTCTAAAATCTGAGAAGATTAAGACCAAGCCGTATACGAGTAATAGGAGTCTCGCAGAAACCACTATTCGACACAAAACTAGAGAATGAGGTAAAATGAGATAAATCTTTGCTAAGTCCAAGTAAAGATAGTTATTTCTATGAGAAGAAAAAGTGTATTTCGATCCGGCTCTACTTGGAAGTTAGTTGCGGGAGGAACCATGGAACCATGTTGTGAAAGTAAGTAAAAGTAAAAATAAATCATCTGTTCTCACATCTTTCAGTTCACGCCTCTGATCCAGTTGCATCTAGACCCTAGATGGATCTGTTGAATCCCTTATCTGTTAAATGTTTAGCATAATTCCCCCAAGAAAAAACAAATGTATGGGGGCAGAGTTTTGTTTCTTCCATGAGAAGGCTTCTCGGTGTTGTTTGTATTTTAAATATTGCTGTTTCGTTTTGAAAGGGCTTTGCTTTCCGGTCGGTGTTGTTTTGTATATATTTTAGGTTTTTTGATTTGTTTTCTTTTCTAGTTTCTCCTTAATTTTGAGTTTTACACGTTGTTTTTGTTCCAAAAGAGAATTTCTGTACAATTTGTTTGTCTTTTCCTTTATATCTATATATGTATGTATATATATATACGATACGTATTTAAAATTAGGTCTTCATTCTTTTATGTTTAACAATTTCAATTGGCCCGAATAATAGATAAATATTTTTACAATTTTAAAGCGATTTCGAGTACCCAAAAATGTGTGGATTGTTTCTCGACTTTTGGGAGGTTTCTGGCGTGTTTCTGTACTGTTGTTCTTGTTCTTGTTGGTGTTTTGTGGATTGGAAAACCTTCTCAACTGCTCCAACGCTTCTCCACTTAGTACATCCTTAGTTCAAGATCTCGTCTCTTGTCTTGGCTCTCCTACTCCTAACTCAAAACAGTCGCTGCGGACGGGGGGTGGGAGGGGCCCGGCTATAACTCTCAGTTACACACTATCTCTATAATGAATGGAAATCTAGGAAATCGAATTTGCTTTGATGATCATCAACATGAATGAGCTTTAGAATCTAATTTACTTTAATTATTATTTATACAACAATTTCATTTCATTTAGATATTAAGTTTAAATTGTTTTTTGTTGATTAAAAATTTTGAACTATTTGATTGGATTTAACTTGATATAAAATTCCTCGATCTACAGTTTGGAATTTACATTTAAATATTGCTGTTCTGCTGTGTTTTTTTTTTGTGGTTTACTCTCTCCAGTATTCGATGGGTAAAAAGGTGTGCTCCTCTCTCGACGACACATCATCTCTTACATAATAGATCTACTAGACAATATAGAAAGTTTATCCTCTGTCTCTGTGAGTGGTATGGATTGTGGCTTGTTGTTTGCTGTCGCTGTTGCTTTTGCTTTTGCTGGTTGTTTGTTTAACATATTAAACTCTTACGGATTTTCTTAAAAGCTAACTTATCTACAGATTTGATTTTAAACTTGAATTTGTATTCTGCTTTTGTATAGTACATTTAGTTGTTGATTTAATGCTTAGAATTAGACATTGAATTTGGCATTTATTGCGCATTCTCCTCCAAGTACTGGCTCTCCACAATAATTAACATGATCTTTACCATAGAATTGTTATTTACAAACGATTTTTTATGCCTGATTTAAAGATTTTACTGATGAATATTCACGTTTGAAGACCACGGTTTTAAAGGCTGGATGTATGCTGGGAGGCAATGGGAATGCAAATAATATTAAAATTTTAAAATTGGTTCCTAAAGCTTTTGAAAATTGTTTTAAATGCTGGACTAGCTTTTCAGAACGACGGGGTAACCAAAATGTTAAGAAATATGTTTTCAAAAAATTGAAAGTGCACAAAAATTATTTATACAATTATAGGTTGGCAGCATTTTTGTAAGGATTACGAGTTGTAAGAGAGAGTAAAGCAAAAATATAATAATTACTAAAATATACATATACAATATAGAGGGGAGGGAGGGGGCGTTTGCGTGTAAACTATCTTAAGTATCTAAATGTATACGCGTCGTTGAACAAAATGTTGAAATCGAGTTAGATATCAGAGATAGAGAGAAGGAGAGGACTTCTAAGAGCTAGATTCACAGGAAATTTATGGACTGATGGATCATCTCATCACAAGTGTGTGTATGTGTGTGGGTGTGGGTGTGAGTGTTTGTGAGGATGGGTGTGTAGTGTAGTTGTATTGGTGTTTTTGTTGTTGATTGATTTGATTGCTGTTGTAGATGTTAGCTGTCGGTTATGTTGTTGTTGTTGTTGTTGTTGTTTGTTGTTGTTGTTTTTGTTTCAGTCCTTTGAGTGAATCGGTATCACATATTTATGTCCATACGGACTTTTGTACTTAATGCCACAATCACGATAGAATTTATCCGGTATACCTAAGTTACATAAATACAATTTGCCACAATTGTTCGTTGATGAAGGGGTTGCTGGTTTTGCAACAGCCGCTGCTGCTGCTGCTGCTGCTGCTGCAGCAGCCGAAGATGTGCTCGGTAGGGGCGTTGGTGTTGCTGCAGCCGACGATGATGATGATGCTGCTGCTGCTGTTGATATGCCATTCAATGGTAGTATAGGTAATATAGAGTATTTGATTGCCACATCGTTAATACCACACGGTGGCGGATCTATGGCAAGCACCGAGGCGCTGCAAAGTAACAAAGAGAGACAGCGTGAGAGTTTCCATTTAGATTGGGGATCAATCCTCCCACCCGCACTCCCACTACTTACCGATTTAACCTGAGCCAATTCTTGATTGCATCCGATAGAGTAGCGGTGTTAGTCGATAATATCACAAGATCTGGCGTCGGTAAGGCTGCAATCGAACACAGAAGGGAATATGGTTAAACCAAAGTTTCATTGCTTCCAAGCACTTACCATCCACGGCATGGACTATGACATTGTCTGTTGCCTTGAACAGGGAAATCTCCACGCTCTGGCCAACCAGCTGCGCCTGCTCCACATACAGCAAAACGGTCAGGCCATGGGAGGCCAGCTGTCGGCCCGTAGCGGCTCCAATGTTAATTGTTCTGCAAGAAATTCGATTAATACGATATTGTTCAGCAAGCAAAAGGGGCTCTCTGCTCACCTCATGTTCTTGACGCCATCACAAATGATGGCTATCTTGGGCCACTGATGATTGTTGGCCGGCGTCAGGCGTCTAGCACCGCCCAGCAGTGTGATGGCCAGGTCGCTGGCCCCGCGCGCCAATATGTCAATCTGCCGCTGCAGCGACAGACCCGCCTTCTCGGCACACAGCTCAATCTTGTTGCGCACAAATGACGGTACGGTTGGTATAATCAGCCCATCATCAGTCACAAAGTCCTTGCTGCCATCAAAAATGCTCTCTATCTGGCGCAACTGAAGTGGCTTGCTGGCCAGGATGTTCTCGTCGTGACGATACTTCTGCTCTGGCTGATGCTGATGATGATGTTTCACGGTTTGCCGCGCTGCATCGGGTCGCGTCGACTCGATGTTCTCCCAAATGGCCTGCTTGTCGAACAACGCCAGATTCCCCTCGAAATCAAACTCTTCCTGGAGCAGTGGATCATCTGCCTCGCTGCCAAATGTCTGCCGCATGCTACTCTCTCGTCGCACCCTATTACGTTTATTCTTGCCGTTGCCGTTACCATTTCCATTTCCATTTCCATTCCCGTTGCCATTGCCATTGCCATTGGTGTAAGAGCCGTTTCCATTGCCATTTCCATTCCTTCTGACGTTGCCGTAGCTTGAAGCTGACTGCGGCTGCTTGTAGTATCCATCGCCGTTGCTTATGATATCGATGGGCCTGCTGCTGACTGCCGCCGATGCTGCCTCGCCACTTCCACTGCTACCCTCCGCACTGCTGCTGCAGTAGCTCTCTCGATTGTTCCCAATGTAGCCGGCTGCAACAGCAACCCCCAGCTTCACCTCTACCTTGGGCGGTATCATGTTGCCAAAGAATGCCGCCACACTATTCGGAGTCGTCGACATCTGCTGCTGTTGCTGCTGCTGAGCGCTGGGCGCTCGCGAGTTCTGCGGCGTTCTGTGGGGATTTGCCAAGAGAATTTAAAGATTAGAGTGGAGCATTCAGAGCCCAGGCTTATCTTCTCCACTACACTTTAATTGTTGACCTCAAAGGAGTATATAGACTTCTACAATCGATTGAGAGCCGACACTTGACGTTTAGAAGTAATATGCCTTCGATATTTATAAAAATAGAGTTATTGGCAGGCAAAAAAAGGGCTGTTCCCTACAAATGAGAAAACTAGAAAGGGAGTAACTCGTACCTCCTTGTGCCATTCAGTCCATTCGCCTCCATGAGCTTTAGCTGGTGCATTTTATCGCTAAGCGCCGAGGTAGCTGCACTGCTACCACCACTTCCACTTCCTTCTCCTCGCCCATAGCCGTTCGCCTTGCCCCTGGATGTCATTGGCAGATCCTGTTCTGGCTGCTGCTGTTGCTGTTTCTGCTGCAATTGGAGTTGCTGTTGTTGTTGCTGCTGCTGCAACTGCTGCTGCTTGCCGAGAATGTTAGAAAAATGCGGCAACTTGACGGGCGTGGGCTTGTTCATCACCGTGGGCGTCGAATGCGTCTCCACATCCTGATTGACCGGCTCGATGAGGTTGATGCTCCGTATGTCCGTGCACTTGAGCACCACCTCGGCGTTCTGCTTGCGCAACGGGACGCCATTGCGAAAAGCGCGTACGATGGTTATTTCCTCCGCAGAGATTTGCTTGATCAGACCCTGGAAGACGCCCAAGACTTCGTCGCACGTAATGGACACCGCACAGCCGATCCAATCTTGATCTGTCAGACCCATGAAATTAGCTGTTTTTGTTGTAGTTCCTGTTGTAAAGCAATCGCGACCACTCGGTAAAGCTTTTGGGTTTTGGAAATTTCTGCTGTCTGCGTCTGCAGTTTTATATATGTATTGTTTTTCGAGGCTTTCTTTTTCGAGCCGTAGTTGTTGTTGTTTCGTTTCTTAATACGCAATTTCGCTCGCACTCACTCACTCACACACACACGAACACTAACTAACTACGCACCACGCCGACCGACCGACCCTGCGCTTCTTCTTCTCGTGGACGGGCCGTTGATTTCAAGTCCTTGCGGAAGCACACAAAAAGAAATTGGCAAATGTTTCTTCTGGTTTTTGCGCTGCTTCCTGCGTGTACGATGACCTCGATATTTTTATTCGGTTTTCTTTAAATGCACCCCACTCTCGCTAAACTTATTAGATTTTGTTTCTTTTGGATTTTCACTACTTTAGTGTGGCTGTTTTGCGGAAGTGGTAGAAATACCAACTTGCAAATATACCAAATCAATTTTTTCAGATTTTTTTACCGGGAGAGTCCCATAAGGTCTGTATACCTGATTACACGGCATAGTTAGGTAAGAATCTGTGGTGTTATAATCTGTTACTTACTTGGTTGCGCATGGCGTGTGAAAAAGTTTATATTGCTGTAAGTACTGGTGGTCTGTCAGTGGGTGGTAATTTCGCCGTCTACGAAATAATACTATAGTGATACACAAATATGGGAATTTGGTATTTTATTTTTAGCCTCGCGATTATGGTTTTATCATGCCAGTAATAAGCAGCCACACTGGCATACAGTTAATTTCGTCGCCGTGCTAAATTCTTGTTTTTTAATGTTTTAATTGTGATTAAAATACTGAGCAGCAGAATAGCTACGACAAACAACGCCCTTGATGGGATCAAAGCATGTGAGCTGTACCAAACAGCACGCGAATTAGAACGCAGTGCAAAACGGGCCGTGTGAGGTGTGCCGACAAACATCGAATTGTGCCGTGTGAAAAGTGTACGTACGTGAGGATTTTCCGCACATAGTGGACTTAAAACGAGCATACTGACACACACACACAAGGGCATATTTACAGCATAAATCAAGCGATATTATAGTGCAGAGCTGTCACCACAGACAAGGCGGCGGTAACTGTTTGTGTGTGAGCGTTAAAGCAAAAGATAAACGTAAGTGAAAAACTTAGAAAATAGTTTTATTCTGACCATAAACGAAGGCCAGAGCGCGCCGGCCAGGTCCGACATGGCGTTGAACCCTTCGCGCTTGGCTAATTACGCCCGGAGCTTGGCTTTTATGCTCTGCCTGGCTTTTCATTCCTCCTCTCCTCTTCTCTTTCATATGCACCCGCACACACAGTGCTGCCGGACAGACAGAGAAGGCATCTAGCACAAGTACCGTTCCTCCATTGTGCACTTTGTGTGTGGTGTCGTCTTTGTTGTCTGCTCAGCTTTGCTGCGCTCTCACTTTGGCCTTGCCGGCGCGTCTCAGCCTCCAAGTTATTGTCACCCATTACCCCGTCCCCCTTGTCGGTCACTTTCGTGCCTTTTTTCGCTTAATTTGCACTTCCGTCACTCCTCACTTACTCACTCTCACCCACTCTCTCTTGCTCTCTTCCTCCCATTGCAGTTGCTTTTGTGAGCCATGTCGGCACGTTCCAGCGGTTCTGTGGCTGCCGTGGCCGCAATGTCCGCCGCCGCCTCATCATCATCGGCCGCAGCATCCGGGGGCGATGTGCCGCGCCCACCGCCGCGGCGCCGGGCCGCCTCTGTTGCGGGACAACAGCAGACGCGTCAGGAGTTCGGCAATGGACACACGCCACGTCGATCGTTGGCTGCAGTGGTAAGTCCCAAGTGGCGGGAGGAGAAGTGGAGGCAGAAGAACGCCTTGAAGGGGGATTTTGGATGGGCTTATCAGGCTTGTGCCTGAATGGGTGTTTCTCCATTTATGGTGCTATTTTCACTGCTAATCTAATCTGGAGCTGGAACTTGCCAAACAGCTATGTCGTGTGGATGGGCCCTGTCCGTGCGTGGAGTAGAGCTACCTGTTGCAGGCCCCTCCTTTCGGAAATGTTGATGAGAACCCTTCTTAAAACAATTGTTTTAGGGCATCACATCATGCCATGGAATCCGTAATGGCTTTTCTTTTATTTAGTTTTCTTTCCCACTTGTGTAAACGAGCAAATACGCACTTGCCTTGCTCGTGATCTCAGCCGCAGACACAATTAAACAGAAAATTCGTTTGTTTATTTGCTTTATTTTGGCGAAGGGAAAGAGAAATGAATGGCACTCGGGAGCAGTCATCAACATCTTGAAACACAATTAAATATATCAACAAAACTCTTGGCCTGCTCTTGTAGCACTCCTCCAACTCGAGTACTGACTAAACGTGGTAGTAACTTCTCTGCGGCATGTGTACGTGTGGAATGTACATACATACATACCTTACCCTTCAGCAATCAATGAAAACTAATGTTGCAAGACACTTCTTGTGGGGGATCGATTAGCATCGTTTATATTTGACAACTTATTTCCAGGCTAGAGTGGGACAGACAGAGGGGTAGGTGGGCTGCTTATCTTCATTAGTGGGCTCATCCCAACGGTTCATGGGGCTGTTGCTGGCCTGCTTCCTCACACTTGCCTGCTAATTGAGAAGCGTCAAATGGTAACGTCACTTGGGGCACTTGCCTACGTCACTGTATAGCGGCACCCCCGCAGACGATAAAGTCGCACTAATGGGGACGCTTATCAGTCAACAGTCGAGTATTTATTTTTATCCGTTGCGTCAGCCCTGCTGGCAGAAGTCAAATGTCAATTTTAATTGATGGCTTCAAAATGATTGTTAGTAAAAGGAGGGAAGCCCCTGCCCCATGCTACTCCAAAGATCAGAAATGCAGCGGCAGCAATGCTCTCTGCACCCAACACACACACACACAAACGCAACAGCAAACGTACACTGAACAGCTGTTTTTGTTTTGTTTTGCTTTGGACACTTGTTCGCAGATGGAGCAACATCAGCCACTGTCACTTTGACAAGCTTTTGAAAAGCTTTCTCGGTTCAGTGTTATAAAATGGGTAAAGCGAATGCGGTATTTTAAGTCCAATTAGGTATTTTTATGTTTTGAAATATTCAATAGTTACACCTGTTTCGTGTTGTTTTGCTTAAAACTATTTTAAGAAATTGGTATTCCTCTTACGCCCTTCATGCCTGCTACTTTTGAACCACTTGCGCCATTGCTTTCTGTTCAACTGCCGTCTTAGTCAGAAAATGCGTTTGACGTCTTACCAAAGTGATGTATACATTTTTCTACTCCACGGACCTTGGTCACACTGCGTTTGGGGAGCTAAATTTTATTTTAGCTAGAACGCGAAAGCGCCAATTACGTGCAACGGCTGACGACAAGTCGGGGGAGACCGACGTCACCTAGTTGTTGTTGTTGTGTTTGCACTTACACTAGCACACACACAAGCGAAAACCCCGTGAGGGAGGGAGAAATTCACGCAGAACATGTTTTTGCAATAGTGTTGGTGATTTTTTGTTATTGTTGCTGCTGTTTTTTTCCCGTTAATAGAAGATAAATAGTGAATAATTGAATAATAAATATATATATAAAGTGTTCATCTACATGCACAAGCGATATCTACGTGTGAATGCATATTAATGATTGCTAAAAAGTGTTAATTATATAAAGAAATAAATAAATATACATATGTACGTGTGTTGGCAAAAGCAACAGCTTCGTCGTGAAATAAGAATCAACGGGAGTCAAAGCCGTTGTCACTGAGAGAGAGGCTCCCATCCCCCCCCTCCGAGTGGGGGCGCATTCGACGGAATCAAAGATTCAGTTACTGCTCTTTTTTTTTGGCCCTCTATTAGTCATGCATGCCAAAAAGACTGGTGAATGCGCGAATGTGTGAATATGTGTGAGTGTGTGTGAATTTGAGTACTGCGATAGGGCCAAGGAAAACCTAATTCTGACCAGGCCCAAGCCCTGGCCCAGGCCCTGGCCCTTACCTTTACCCGTGCCCCGCGTACCAGCAAAAGCGGAGCGTTGTGGCCTTACGTATACGCAATAAACGTAATAAAAACAAAACGGCGATTTGTTGGGAAACCTGTTCCTCTCCTCTGCTCCGTCGCAGTAGCCGCTGCAGATTGCAGCCAGCGTCGCAGTCGCAGTCGCAGTAGCATTCTGCATAAAAAAAGCTCGCGGCGGGAGACTAAAATAAATCTCGAGTGCGCCAAAAACCAAACAAAAAGAATGTGTAAAGAAACACAGAAGAAGCAAATGAAAGAAACCCCAAATACATAGGAGTATATGAAATTCCTTACGGACCCAACTTGTTTTGTGCAGTTAAAACCGCCCCAGAGGAATTTTACCATATATTTTTTTGATGATAGCCCCACCCCCCCACACCGCCCCACCTTTATACGGTTTATTGTTTGATTTGTAGTTTTGTGGAGAGGCGAGGCGTGCAAATAAATTAACACAAACGCAAAATACTACAACAATACAAAAAAAAAAAAAACAGAAAAAAAAAACCCGAAGCCAACGTAAACAAGAGCAGAAAGAGGAAGAACAAACAGCAGGAGAAGCAGCAGCAAAAGAGGAGAAAAAAAAAACAAATAATTAAAAGTTTAAATCAAAAAATTTAAAAATGGCTGAATCAACAACCACATCGCCGTCGGGGACGAGTGAAGATGGCCAGATCCATGGCTATAACAACAGTGATGTAAGTAGCACAGCAAAGAGGGGCGAGGGGGGATTTGTTGCGCTCTTCCTTCTCTCCCTCTTACAAAGATCTCACCTAAATATGCATATAGGTGTGTCTGTTTGTGTGTCTGTTTGTGTGTGTGTGTGCGTTCGAGCTCATTTTCTTGAGCCGCTAATTGAGCCGCCTTTGATGCGGCTCACGTGCCTCCTCCTCATACCCAACCCGCCCCCCGCCCACCCTCCCACTCATCTGTTGGCTCTTCAAGATCTTCTTCTTATTGTTGTTGTTGTTGTTGCTGGAAAATCACTTGAAAAGTTTTCCAGCTCAGGGTCAGTTTTTTTACTGGGGTCTGTGGAAGCATCTGAACATATGTATGCACATACGTTTCATTTAATATTGGAAAATAATAAATCCCCGTATCCCCGTACATATCTCCGATATTATGCCCTGCCCCCAGAATGTGCTGGAATGAAGTTTTTAATAGAGTTCTCTCTTAAATCTTGTGGTCTTTTTTCTGTCTAAATAATTTATTTAAATCTCATAAATATTTGTTTTGCCCACATTCTCATCCAATTGTTGGCCAGTAACCCTGCGCTTATAATAGCCAAATATATCCGAAAATGTATAGAAATATATTTCTTATACGTAGATGCATACGTAGGTATATTCTTTAATTGTTGCTATATCGTGTGTGTGTGTGTTTGTGTGTGTGTGTGTGTGGGTTCCTAGGATGAGTGAAAATTGATTCGTTCGGGTCTCAATTTGAGTGGATTGATAGATTTCATTCCATTCGCATCTAATCGAAGTGGATGGCAACGGTTCAATTTGTGTAATGAATTTGCATTGACCTCCGACCCCTGGACAATGTGACAAGTGAGGGGCAGGCAGGCAGAGCAGAGCAGAGCAGCCAACAGCCAATCAATTAGGTTAATGGTGGCCTCTGGGCCTGAGGTTGTTTTTTGTACCCCATTCAAAGACCGTGGCAAGAGCCCTCCCCCGCCGCATTGAGTGCGCATTAAAATTACAATTGATATTAAATGTTTTTTTAATCTTTTGTTTGTCATTCCCATTCCAATTTCCATCTGCTTGCATTTTTCGTGTGAAATTTATTTGGACAGAAGACAATCAGAAAGCAAAGAGCGAGAACCCGCCAAGAAATGTGCTTCCGTCGACTCCACCACTCGTGCCCCTCGTTCCACTTCCGCTCTCACCCTCCCTTACACTCTCCCTCTCACTGTGGAGTGCGCTTATCAGCTTATAGACCCGCAGAGTGATTATTCATATACGTATTTTTATAATTCGTTGTTCATTCAGTTTTCGCCAGAAGAAACTTCCACGAAAACTGTGTGGAAAAGTCAAGCGGAACGAAGGACAGGATAGAGGATTGATGGGGGTGGCGAGGGTCTGGGCAGACGATATCCACGGCACACACGGCACACATGGCACACACGGGTGTCACATGGTCATCCAAAATGCTAAAAGTCAACGCTTTGGCCCTGATAACGAGGCACATTTGGTTGTGGCCTGGCATTTATTGTTAATCGAATTTCGGCTACCACTGATGGCTGATGGCTAATGAAGAGCAGAGTAGAAGGAGAAATAGGAGTAGGAGTAGGAGTAGGAGTACCAAATAAATACCACAAAAAGCTAAAAGTTACCCCAGCGCTTGTCCCATGACTGATAACACAATAAGGGCATGACAACCCACTACCTATTGCCTGCTAATCGACTGTTTTAGATAGTAAAAACCTTTGCTTGAACACTCTCTAATTACAGGCTAAGGCTTTCTTTGTTTCAAGGACGCACCTCCCTCCAAAGACGTTGTCTTTCCGCAGAGTATTTGTGTTTTAATGAATACCCCTGTCAATCAGTGAAACTTTCATTAAATCTGTATCAAAATTAATCCAAATTTCCCTTTCAAATCCCAATTAAAACATCAAGTAACGCTGTGGGCTTTGTTTCGACTGTATGATACCCTCTACACTGCATGCATTCATGAAGTGAAAGGTTAGATCAAATCGGAGTCCAACAGGTGTCGCCGATCCGAATGCCATTCCTGTATGGCACTCCCGTCCCAGATCCACTCCTCTTCAACGCTCTTGCTCTCTCCAGGCAACCCTCGGCGTCCAGTCAGTCTCTTGAACCCTTTAGTGCTGGCTCGGCAGATACCAGGTACAACGGGGTAGCGGGTCTTAACCGCAAAGAACATTTTAAGCTAATTTCGCCTCAGTGCCAGATTTAATGGCTAAAAATCAATTTAATGCCAGCCAGCGATACTGGTATCCAGGTTTAAGCCCCTCCTGCCATTTTGGGAACACCGACAGCTGTGCCAAAGGCTATGGAATCGGGGACCAAGGGGGGCTGGCTGCTTAAGAGATTACTCAAGTCCAGGGCCAGAGCATTCGGGCTGATTGATTGGACACTTGTCCGGCCAATGGGTGGACAAACGAGAACCGCGACTGGGCAACCACAGTTCCGATGGGGCCGCTTGTTTATGGGAACTTTGATGAATGTGCCCTCGAGGACGCACAGACTAGGGCGACTGGAAGGGGAACTGGCATTCGCCAAGTAGCCCCATTAAAATGATTACTAAACACATTATATATGCGCCACTGAGGACAGCTCTTTACCTCCTCCACTTTTATCCGCATATTTAATTATTGCACAAGTGGGAAAAGCCGCAGATATTTCGATATTTTAAAGGTAGACAAACAAGCGCCCCGGGGCGGTCGTCGCTGAAAATCAATATAGTGCTACAAGTTCATGGAAAACGCGGAACAGAACAGAAACTAAAGAGTACAGGCCGAAACAGCAAACAGCAAAGAATAGAATCACAAAAAATATACATAGTCCCCTTCCCCAGAGAGAGCGAGCGAGAGGGAAAAGGCGAGAGAAAATGAAAAACCCTCCGTCAGGGTCACAGAGCCCAGAGCCCAGAGCCAGCCGCAACATGCGAGTGCCTCTGATATGTGATATGGGATGGGGCATGGGGCCAGGGGCATGCGGCTTGCGGGGCTATGGCGCCGTCTGGTCAGTCACAGCCCCCGAACGAACCGAACGAAGGGGGGCAAAAGGGGGGAAGAAATAAAGTGAGTTTGCTCTTCACTTTATAAACAATGTCGGCCAAATTGAATATTCCACGGGGTAAAAGCCTTTTAATGGATACAAGTGTTGGGCTCTCCAGCGGACAGAGCGGGGGGCTCGTGGGGGTATTGGAGCATTGGATGGAACAGGCTTTGTTCTATAGCTGCCAGCTCTAAGGAATGCAGAGGGTATGGCAGCGCCGATTGTGGCCACAAATTGGTGTGCCTTTTGGATGTAGAGATGGACATAAAGAGGTTCCAAAGGAGTGCATAGATATTCTGCCGAAGAGCAGGAAGCTTCAAGGAATTAAAATCTGTCTGCCTCACGCACAACCGAATCGTCACATTAAAAGTAATTACCATCTGCAAATGCTGTAATTAAAGCAGATTTCATTTGAAATAAAAGCAATGCCCACACAGGCAGACCTTCGGAAAGGCGGAGACGACTCCTCTGGAACGGAAAATGTCAGCTGCCACACGAAGAAACCGCATTCGACAAGCCCAAAATGAATCAGGGGCACACACAGCACACAGCACACAATTTGCATGTTTTGGGCCACATTCTGCAGCACTCTAGACAATAATTGCTTGACGACTCTCTTGAACTCTTGAAGCACAGGCCCTGCCCCCGTCCGCCCTTTCCGCTGGTCTGCGGTCTGCGGTTGAATGTGTCAAGGTCGTGAAAATTATCTAGCTACGAATGCGAGAACAATTATGCACTCCTTCAGAGGGAGCGTTCAAAATGCGAAAGGACTACTCGGAGATGAAAGGAAAAGCGGTTTTGTAGGTGGGAATCGCGGCACACGGGACGGGAGACTATGCGACCCGGTACTCCCCTGACCTCCGTCGGGAGTGAGGATTGGTTCTCTTGTAATGCACGGACACGAAGTCCTTGAAGTTTGGTAAAAAGTTGCCGTAAAGGCGAGAGAAAAAACACACTCCACACTGCTGTCCCTCTCTCTTTCTCTCTCTGTAACCACCCCCTACACCCCCCCCCCCCCTTTACTGTTATAAATATGCAAAATGCTGTCCGTTAGGCTCTGGGCTGAGGACTGCGCGGCGTATGCGTAATCACGGGGCATTAAGCATACGCCGCATAAGCCAGGGCTGCTGTTGCGCCCTGTGGCTTATTTACTTACGAATTTTAACCAGACCCACGCCGCGACACACCCCCCGGACAGGTGCTAGCCCCCCACCCCCCCTTTGTGGCATTGAAATTTGTGACACTGGCGGTGCGTGCACAAGTATCTCATTTGCCTTCGCTCCTGTGGTGATGAGAGGCCGCCAACTTATACGCTAATTTTCGTGCCTTGTTCTCCGGTTTTTCATTTCATTTTTGTACACTTTCTTCACCCACAGAACGACTCTGGCGACTCGTGTCATCTGCGGATTGTGGTGCTCAGCGGCCAGTCCCTGGCCAAGAAGGACATATTCGGCGCCAGGTGAGTGCCACTGGCCACTGGCCTCTGGCCACTGTTCCACTAACTAACCCTTCCTTTCAATACCCGCAGCGATCCATATGTCCGAATCGATTTGAACACAATCAATGGTGATATTAATATTGACTCGGTTTTGACAAAAACAAAAAAGAAGGTAAATCAAATTAGAGTTAATCCATTTAGCCATTAACGATTACCGATTAACGATTAACGTGAACCCCCCCCCGTGACATGGCCAAAAACGAGACACAAGAGAGGAGAGCGAAGAGATGCTTATCTAATCAGAGTCCCGTCCAGCACTTTCCTCATTTGCCATTCAGGAAAGGTGCAACGCGATATTCAAGGGTGGAATTCGTAGGCCTTGATTGCCCGATTAGAAATGTAAAGCCCACGCCAGCCCCCCCTTATCTATCGCTGTGTGTCTCTCCATTAGTCATGCAGAGGGCGTACACATATCTCTTATCATCCCAATGTGTGTACTTCTATACATGTATACTGTGTGTTGTTCCAAAGAGCGAGCAAACCTCTTGAGATAACTAATTTGTAGGCTGTTTATAGCGCATGGGGTCTAGACGCAGTATTTCAACATCGGAGCATTCGATTTAGATATGAATATTCGGTGTCCAACAGACTTAAGATCGCTTTAATAGGTTTAAATGGCTTTAAAAGTGCAAAAGGGAAGGCCCAAGAATAAAATTGGGCGTGTGCATGATTGGCCACAATGCTATTCGACTTGAGACTGGAATCCAGGCTTGGTCCCGCGAATGCAAATACAAAATACATGTCGTGTGCCAAAAAAACCCTATGTAAATATTAGTAAGGGTATTTTTTCTTTATTTTCCCTTTAACCTCCCTCATTCTCTTCTCTCTTCCCATATACAGACACTGAATCCATCCTGGAACGAGGAGTTCATATTCAGAGTAAGTTGTGGCCTGGCGGCTACTCCCCCTTATGGATGATTCACTAGTTCAGGCTAATTAACACTTTCTTTTTTGACACCAGGTGAAACCCTCTGAGCATAAGCTTGTCTTTCAAGTATTCGACGAGAATCGGCTGACTCGCGACGACTTTCTGGGCATGGTCGAGCTCACGCTGGTCAATCTGCCCACAGAGCAGGAGGGCCGGACGATCGGCGACCAAGGCTACACTCTGCGTCCGCGCAGGTCAGTAGGGTATGTTTATTTCATTTGCCGTTTGATTTTGTTCCTTTAATTTCAGTTGATTTACACACAACTACAAAATATACCATATACAATGATATAGTATAGTGTATAGCCGTAGCCAATAAATAGTCCAGTCCGAGAGTGTTCGAGACTAACAGTCCAGAATGAAAGATCATAAGACTAACGCACAAATTGTATAATTGATTGATCGATTGATCGATCGATCGATCGACCGGTGGAGGAACTAAAACTCTCTATTCCAAGTCGTAGTCCGTAGAAATTCCGTTTGTAGTGTTGTGCCAGAGTTCACGTAGTAGTCGCCTGTCGTCTCCGCCTTGTTTATTGTTTAATATCCCGGCCATACCAACCTCACGCTTCCACCATTCCATTTTCACCATTTCCACTCTTCCCCCCTTCTGCTCCCTGGGCTGTGCGGTCTGGCGGCATTGCACTTTTCGATTGCAAATTCAAAAAGTAATTTTGCAAACATTTCCACGCCGAACACCCTCTCCCTCACCCTCACCCCCGCTTTAGATTAGACTAGAAGGCCGTTTCTGTCTATGGGCTGGAGTGCAGTGCAGCTCGAAACCATAAGATACTCCCATACATTGGATCGTTCCGATTAAAACTGCCATTTATGGGATAGAATAAATCCACATACTCGAAATTAAATCAAGTTTCTCTGCGGTTCTTTGGATTGAACTGATTGTTTATTTCTCGTCGTATCACGATATTGTTTTCATTGGAAGAAAAGCTTATCCAATGACCGATGACTGATTGCGTTGACTCGAATTATGCCATAAATATTGTTCGATAACGCACTGGGCACTGCTTCCCACTGCTCCGAGGTGTTTTCGTTGGAAAAGTTTCAAAGGGAACGCCCGAGAATGCAGCGAATCTTTTCAAATGTGATTGCTCTCTGGCCCAAGCAGCAAAAATAAAACAAAAAACATGCTGTGTGCGTGACTCAGACTGATCGCTGCTCGATTGTCGAGCGAGTGTCGCTGATAAGGATGGTTTTTCGTTGATTTCATTGACGATGAAATCTTGAAAAGATCGGGCGAATGACAATCGCCCAACAGCTCCGAAACGCACTGTACTCCCTGTGTTACTGTATAACTAGTATATTCCCCCTCCCCGCCCGCTAACTGGTATTTGTGCTTTGAGTTTATTTTTAGTTAACGCTTTGTATAATTGATATTGTTTTTCGACCTGTGAATGTATCTCATGTATCTGTATCTGCTTACACATGTATGTATCCGTGTGCCTCTGTATCCGTGTGTGTCTGCGTGTGCATCTGTAGTATTGGCGGGGGTGACGGTGTCCATTTGATTAGTGAATTCTTTAAATTTTAATGCTATCGTGTGTATCTCCCCGAATGTAAAAAAAAAGCAGCGCCAAATCCCGCATCAAGGGCAATCTGAAGATCTATCACGCCTTCATCCGCGAGACGCGCGAACAGAGCGAGCCCTCGAGCAGCAACAGCGATGGGGAATGGGAGCACGTGGAGGCCACCAATGCCAGCGACACGTCAGCGCAGCCGGTAAGAGTGTTGGGGCTTCTCTTTGATGGAAATCCCACTGAACATTCCCTTTTGCAGCATCCGTTTCCTACTGGCGGCAACGATGCCTTGCCCGCCGGCTGGGAGGAGCGACAGGATGCCAATGGGCGCACATATTATGTGAATCACACGGCAAGGACGACGCAATGGGAGAGACCCACTGTGTAAGTGGATGGAATAATCAATTTAAAGATTGAGTTGCCCCTGTTGACCCTTAACCTTTTCGCAGTTTGAATAGCAACAGTGGCCAGTCGGCCGATCAACTGGCCTCTGATTTCCAGCGACGTTTTCACATCAGCGTGGACGAAACGGAGACTGGACGCTCGGCGGTAAGTGCAACGCTACCCTGGCACTACCCTCACAGAGGCATAGCCAGAGCCAGAGACAGTTCCTGTCCCAAGAAACAGACTAAGAATTGTATATACATATATCCACTATAATCTGTAACTATATCTACATATATGTATATATATATATACACAACTGCATGTGTGATTTATATGATTTTCATGCATGAATCCCACACATTCAAACCGCACTCGAAACTAACTCTATAACATATACAAACACACACACGCATACACATACGAAACAAACACAAAATAGAGATCCAGAAACGGCCCTGCAGCCCAGACTCTGGTGACTCTGGCCAGTGAAGAGGATCGGGATCGGACCGACGATGAAGTAAACGAGCCAGAGTCCGAGTCCGAGTCCGAGAGTGTGCCAGTTGTCGACCTACAGAATAATCAATCGAATTGTCTGCATTGCGGCGAGGCACATGTTGAGGATGAGCAGAATGTGGATGCGAATGGTGATTCCGAAGCCAGTGCCGATGCCAATGCGGAGGAGCAACCCATTTCTAATGCTGTGCAAATCTGTGATATACTCGATAGGAACTTGTACCTGGGACGCATATTTGTAATTTTCTTTTTTCCACAAAAGATTTCGTAGACAATAGACGCATAGCGGCATACCTGTGAAATTAGCTAGTAAAATGCTAGAATGCCAGATACCAGCCCGGTTCATCCCTGCATCCATTTGAGAATCATTACATCTCTTTATCCCCTGCATCCACTCCATTGATTCCCCGTGATTATAGCCTGTAACTGTATGTATTGTATGAATACCCAGGATGCCGTCAGTCGCAATAGTTTAGAGGACGAAAGCACAGCAGTAAACACACCAGAAGCAACCACACCAACCACAATCTCACCACCAAACACCACACCAACGATCCACAACGAGAACAATGGCAATGGCAATGGCAGTGGGAATATGTTGAGCGATCCGACACAGGATACAACCAGGTTAATATTATTGGCCATCGGCTGCGGGCTGTGGCCTGTGGCCTGTGGGCTGCGTGGTAGCATCCATCCCATCCCTCTGTTGATGTTGTCCGAACCTTCGAACCTCCGTACTCCCCCTCCGATCAGCAGTTGCTCCACTTATCCACATTCCTCTCACTGATCTGTATTTTATGTATTCAGTTTTGTTTACAATTCCCTGCGACATCCTGTTGCCGCTAGGCCACCCGAAATCTCAGCCACCAGCTTGCAAAACGATTTGCGTCCGGTGCGCCAGGCGCCCGATGTACCAGACATTGCCATGACCACGATCCTGACACGGCGGGCCATCGACAACATGGCCTACAATCTGGGACGGCACGAGCAGGAGCATAACCAACAGCAGCAGCAGCAGCAGCGGCAGCAGCGGCGGCGCCAGCAAATGCAGCTGCATATACAGCAGCACCAGCAGCGGCAACAGCAGCAGAACAGACAATTGGTTAGCATGCGCTCTAGGCACCAGCCGCCACACTCCCATATTCATCCAGCATCATCTCCATACGATCATCCGCATTTATTTCACTTGTAGCCCGAAGTAGATCTTCGCCAGCAACGACGCCGCCAGCAACAGCAGCAGCAACAGCAACAGCAGCAGCTCCAGCTCCAGTTGCACTTGCAGCCACATCCGCATCTGGTCAGCACATAGCATCCCGTCCACTTCACTTCACTCCACTCCACTTGTAGTTTGATCTGTCGTGACTGTTCGATTGTTTGTTATAGATCAACTGAAAACCATTATAGCGCCGCAAAATTTGTCAAGTTTTATTTTTTCGGGTCGAAAACTTCACGTTTCTCTAGAAATCACATGGGGCATGGGTTCTCTCAAGGAATGGATGAGCAATGGGCCGCCTGTAGCTGTACACCCGTATTGTGTCTTGTATGTACTCGTATCATCTCAGTGTTGGTTGCATGTTGCATGCTGCATGCCGCATCTCTTACACTCAACTAACGAATAGAATACTAAACCTCATGGCGCTTTTATTTGCAGCTTTTCTCTACCTTGTTTCGCATTTAATTTGCTTAACACTTTACTCAATGTTTAACATAATTTAATGTGCTATTTGCCGTGTTTCTGCTTAGTGTTTTCTCACGAACCAAAAACGACTGCAATTTGAGGAATTTGTTTTTAATTTGACCAAACACTTTTTTCTCTTCTGTTTCTTCCAAAATAAAAACTGAACATAATCAACCGCAACTGCAACTGCAACTGCAATGCATCCATATATATACATATATATATATATATATATCAACATTATATATTATATAAAATAATCAATGACTAGAACGAAGACAACGATCACACAGACAGCCACAATTCCTCAGAGATCTCAGCTCCGCCCACCCGACGCAATTCCGAGGAAGACAATGCGGCTGTGCCACCACAGGATCAAGTAAAGTTCAATGCTCTTTTCTCAACCCCCAAATGCACTCGAAAACTATTTCGTAACCAACATCCTGCCCTGGATAGCTTAGCATGGCATAGCCGATGCATAGGATAGCCGACTAATGTCTCTCGTTGTGAACCTTTTCTGTCTTGCAGAATGCTGGCGGCGAGGAGGAGGCACTGCCACCGCGCTGGTCCATGCAAGTGGCGCCCAACGGCCGCACTTTCTTCATTGACCATGCCTCGCGTCGCACCACCTGGATAGATCCACGCAATGGACGGGCCAGTCCCATGCCAAACCAGACACGACGCGTCGAGGACGACCTGGGACCCTTGCCGGAGGGCTGGGAGGAGCGTGTGCATACGGATGGGCGTGTATTCTACATAGATCACAGTAAGAGTCCCCTGCAATCACCAAGCTAGGACTGCTCCTTAAACCCATCTGTCGTTTCCATCTCCTGACAGATACACGCACCACACAGTGGGAGGATCCACGTTTGTCCAATCCAAACATTGCCGGACAGGCGGTGCCCTATTCGAGGGACTACAAACAGAAATACGAGTATTTCAAGAGTCACATTAGAAAGCCTGTAAGTATTTGAATCGGAAGATCTTAACAGACTGTTTGAGTGTTCCATCAATGGCAGAAAATGAATCTACTTTCGTTATTTTTCTTTTTCGACAGACAAACGTACCAAATAAACTGGAAATACGCATTCGCCGTACATCCATATTGGAGGACTCGTACCGAATCATCAGTTCGGTGACAAAAACAGATCTACTGAAGACTAAGTTGTGGGTGGAATTTGAGGGAGAGACTGGTTTAGGTGAGTAATTCCTCCATTGCCTCCAATTGCCATATTCTGGCTTGTTCTAACGAACGATCTTCGACAGATTACGGTGGCCTTGCTAGGGAGTGGTTCTATTTACTATCCAAAGAAATGTTTAATCCATACTACGGACTATTTGAGTACTCGGCGATGGATAACTACACATTGCAAATCAACAACGGCAGCGGTTTGTGCAATGAGGAGCATTTAAGTTACTTCAAGTGAGAGCCTTTTCCAATCGAATCTTGAGCTGCGGCCTAAACTTTGAATAATAACTTGTTAAACAAACCCTTAGATTCATTGGACGGATTGCTGGCATGGCTGTATATCATGGCAAGCTGCTGGATGCCTTCTTTATTCGTCCTTTCTACAAGATGATGCTGCAAAAGCCCATCGACCTGAAGGACATGGAGTCTGTGGACACGGAGTACTACAACTCGTTGATGTGGATCAAGGAGAACGATCCGCGCATTCTGGAGCTGACATTCTGCCTGGACGATGATGTGCTGGGCCAGAAGAGCCAGCACGACCTGAAGCCTGGTGGCGCCAACATAGACGTGACCAATGAGAACAAAGACGAGTACATCAAGTGAGTGACACAGAACCTTTTGTTATTCTTGTACCTTAATTACAAGAATTAATTATTGTGATCCTTTCAGGCTCGTCATTGAATGGCGCTTTGTCGCGCGCGTCAAGGAACAAATGTCGTCCTTCCTCGACGGCTTTGGCTCGATTATTCCCCTGAATCTGATAAAGATCTTCGATGAGCACGAGCTGGAGCTGCTGATGTGCGGCATCCAGAACATCGATGTCAAGGACTGGCGCGAGAATACGCTGTACAAGGGCGACTATCACATGAATCACATAATTATCCAATGGTTCTGGCGTGCCGTTCTCTCCTTTTCCAACGAGATGCGCTCTCGCCTCCTACAGTTCGTGACCGGCACCTCGCGCGTGCCCATGAATGGTTTCAAAGAGCTGTACGGCTCGAATGGCCCACAGATGTTCACCATTGAGAAGTGGGGCACACCCAACAACTTTCCACGGGCACACACTTGGTGAGATATGAATAGATTTATTCCTTTCACGAAGAAGTAATTCATTCCCTTACCTGTGCAGCTTTAATCGCCTGGACCTGCCGCCCTACGAGGGCTACCTGCAGCTGAAGGACAAGCTGATCAAGGCCATTGAGGGCAGTCAAGGCTTCGCGGGTGTTGATTAATAACACCGGAAACGGGGATGATGGCGAGTGGCTTTGGCAGGAGGTGCAGCAGCAGTTTCAGCAGCGCCAGGAAGAAGAGCAACAGCAGCAGGAACAACGATTTCACACTACATCACAACAACAACATCAACAACAACAGCAGAACAACCGCAACAGCAACCTCATTGCATTCACGTGGAACAGCACCGCCAGCAGATCGTGTACTTATTTGTTCGTTTGCTTTTGTATTATAATCATTTTTGCTAGTTTAGTGTTATTTCGTATGTACTTTTAACTAGGCGCCAACACAACCACACACAGACACGCAGAGACAGAGATAGAGACAGATAGCGACACAGAATCCAAATAAAATCCTAACAAAGAGTCCAAACTGCATATGCATATATATATATATATATTTATTACACATTGCCGACAATTGTAAAAAGTTGTGAACGTTTTACAAACTATAAGAAAGGGAGAGATACCCCCCTCCCCCTACTATAACTATTAAATGCTTGGAATATATATATATATGTACACCATATACTGATACCTAAAGTCAAAAAGTATATCTATTATGTATATGAGAGAGAACCTTTTTATAATTGTTATTTTTATGCGATATTCCTCTGTGCATCGCCCCTCCCAAAAACAAATGCCTAAAGGCGATGGGATTTAAACAATAAAAAGTAATCGCAAGTTATGCATAAAATTGTACTCTGATGAACACATATTTTTAAAGAAATAATTAAATTTTGTATTCTGTATAATTATGTGTGTATTCAAAATAACAATAATGTTAGTCTGTATAAGTGTCCCTCCCCCAATCACCCTCTTTACTATTAAATAAAAAGACAAAACATAAAATATATATACAAAAACAGCTACAAAAAAGAAGAAAGAAAAATTACGAAAAAATGAAAAACAATTTAATCCGATTTATATTGTAAAAAAAATGTTAATTACGAGTATTTACACCCCCGCCCCACACACACACACACACATTCCAAATGTTTCTTGCGAAAGAGTATCCCCCGCGGGAAGGGTGGCCGCCTCAATGATAATATGATTATTCAAAGTACCAGAAGTCTATCAAAATTAAATTTTAAAGTCAAATTATAGTATAAAATGCATGGACTGGAGAACCTCACAGTCAGAGAAAGAGTGAATACTGAATACAAATAAAAAAAAACTACAAAAATAGTTTCAAGTTAAGTGATTCAAGTCGGGAATCTTCTCTTATTGGGTCGAACTGCTACACTACTATATAATGGAAGGATTAACAGAGAAGAATAATATCTCTAAACACAAATCCTTACTCCTTACTACATTTTATAAGATATTTGGAGACAACAAATATTTCAAACAAATTTCAACAAATTCCTGCGTCAATTGGATCAGATCAGAAAGGAAAATGATTCTATTTTCGGTCATGCCATTAATCCACTTAAAAAATTGCACGCGAACAAAGTCGTCCTGGGTTCAGTAGAACATAGAACAGAGTCGTATATCAGGGGATGGCAATATTGTGTGCAAAAGTGTTCCATTCATTCATATTTCTTTTCATTTTTGTTTGTTGTGTGTAAATATTAGCACTATTTTTAGAGCTCGGTGGGAGGGTCCCATTCTAAAAGTAGTACCTACGTTCAAGAATGTATGACACGCATACAGCAATAATTCCATGTGGAACATCTGTCATCGTTCTAACGAGTGGCTCAAGGTAGAGTGCTCTCTTTTCCCTGGTCATCGTTTTCCGTCATCTCTTCTACAGTTCTGGCTAAGGCCTCCGCCTCAACGGACTGACTAGTGATGCCTAAGGCCGAGTCGTTACCTTCGAAAGGTCTCTCATTGGGTTGGATCTTGTGTGTGGCATGTGCCACGCTGTTTTCCACAGGTTTGGCCCAGGTGGACGACATTGACAATGCCGTCAACAGCACCATCAACGATACAGAGCCCATCCAAGAACATCCCAGTGAGGTCCAAAAAGCGGTATGCACTGTGACTGCTGGTGAGATCAAAGCGTCTGCCGAAGCTGTTACTACAAAGACCCTAAAGGGAGTCTGTGGATCGGGTAGGATATGCAAACCGAATCGATCAGATGGCATTTAACATTTTTTTTCTTGATCTAGACGAAATGAACTTGGCCTTCAAAAACCTAGAGACTAAACTTTACGCGGAGCTTCGTGAAATAAAATGGCTATTGGAGCAAGTGGCAATGGCCAATTCGGTAGAAATAAGCGCTGCCCCTCCTCCACCACCAGTGACGCAAAGGAATACCCCTTCCAATAATGTCAAACTAGATGAAATCCTAAAGGCGATGGAGACAAAGGCTAGCACAAAAAAGATGCCCATACTGAAGGAGCTGGCGACGAACCATAACGCCTTGCAGGGAGTGCGAGATGAGGAGGTTAATAAGTTCAATAATACCATGCTGGCTGACCAGGACTTTAAATTGTTTACATACTACTGGAAGTTGGAAAATTTCACGAACAGAATTGAAGACCTTTCGACGAGCAGTGTCAATAGTCCTATATTTAGCATCAGAGGCGAGTGCTTTGCAATAACAACCCCATTATATCATGAGTAAGCCTTAGCTTATTTGATTACAGGCAAATCCCTTCAGCTGAGGTGCACCTTTCATCATTTGAATCGCGAGCTACTGAACCTACAGCTGGGCTATGCCCATGTCCTACCAGGCGATCAGAAGAACATCGTTTTAGATATGGGGGGAATATTCAAGACGATGAAACATTGGACGGACGGCACGCCATTTAAGCACAAAATCTCTATACTGGATCAGAATTACAGCCACCGGAAGGCAAAGGATCTCGGCTCACAGGAGCTGACCAAACTGGAGACGGGCTTTTCCATACCGCACAGTGCACTTCTGGGCAGCACGTACATCAAGCAGAACTCGCTGTTGATACAGATCATATTGTATTTATGAATGACAGAAACAAAATTTTATTCGGTTCAGATATTAAATCAAAGAGAGACCAAAACCACGTACTATAAGTTTATATTGAACAAACTTCGGGGTCGCTCACAGTTTACTGCGTGCACCCTTGGCCTTGATGTCGAGGAATGGCAATGCGATCGGATATAGTTCCTTGCACGACTTGAAGGCTACAATGTCGCTGATGCACTTGTGACGCTCCATATTTGTGATCTCCAGTGGCTCTTCCTCCTTAGGCTCAGACACATTCTCGTCCGTTTGCTTGGACACAATGTGCACGGACAGAACGCGACGCTCGCCCCCGTCCTTAGCTATGAATTTCTGCAAATGTTAAATGTTTGTTTTAGCTGTTGAATCAAATATATAAATACTTGGATGTCACCTTGAAATAATCCACAAAGTCGGACTTTGAAATCTTGCGGAGTATTGCGACTTCGGCCTCCTCTCGCTCAAAGTGATACGTTTGCATGGCTATTTCGCCATAGAACTGGATGAATTGCTGGAATATGGTCTTCGGCTTCTCAAGCTTCTTAACGGCCAGCGCTTCTTTGTGACGCTCGAATTCATCCAAAGGCATGTCCTCAATGGCTTGCTATGGGAAACAATTACTTTCACACTTAACATTTATTTAACATATAAATAATATCGTAGATTGCTTACCAGATACGTCTGTAGGAAGTTCTCGATACGATCTTCGACAAATGTCGGATGCTTTGCCGACTGCACAATGATGCGTATACCATTGGCACCGTTTACCTTACGGACGCCACTAAAGACAATATACCCGAGCTGTTCCTTGGTCCGCAGACAGTCGTAGCAGGGCTCGGACAGCACCTGAGACACTAGATTGACCATAATGTTTGTGTGATCCGTTTGTGCGCCACATTGCAGATAGAGTTGCGTGCAGGAGCTCTTGTGGTACTCGTTCTCCTTTTCAAAAAGATAGCTGTCGCCTATTCAAAGTAAAAACTCGTTTCAGAGTTAGGTTTAAAACTTTTTATCTATGTGGCATACCAGCTAAAAGCTTATACTCTCGCTTCTTGAGCATCTGACGGGCTAGAATGGGTAGTTTAGAGGCATTGGTGGCCTCCAAGCGTGTGTTGACGCGACCAGCTACTTCGGTGGCATGCTGCTTGGTCACATTACCGAAAATAAAGCACTCTGTGTGCAGGCGTTGGAAGAACTCTTTGGCAAAGTTATTGACTCTATCGTAGGTAACAACTAAACGAATGAAAATAAGGCAGTTAGAAAAGGCAGTTTAAAGCGTTTAGGATACTTACGTTCCATAGCGTCCAGTAGCTCAACATTCGCCCAGGCATTTTCTGTCAGTAACAAAGCCAAATAGTAGATGGAATGCTGATACGGTTGCTCGGCCTTAAAGTTTTTCAGTGAACGCACATATTCCTCCTTCAATATATCGAATCGTTTCTCATCCACGCGAAAGTCAAATAAGTGATCCAACAGTTTCTCCAGCAACACTACTTGCTTGTCACTGAAGCCATGAATCGTGAACTGCCAAAAGCATTTTTCATAATTAAATAATTGTCAAATAAACGGTCAATAAAGTAAATGAACGTACATCAATGCCACCTGATTTTCCCACAACATTCAGTTTTAAGTTTGCCAATTCCGCATCGTACAGATACTCGTTGAGCTGATCCTTTAAGAGCATAACCATCATATGATTTAAATTGCAATTGAGTGGGTCCAGGGAGGCAAGCGGATTGGACATATCGAACCGCATGCACGCCTTGGGCTTGTTAAACTGATTGTCCTGCTTGTGCCACACCCTCAAAATGGGCGTGTCCAGGATAATGGTCGGATGCTTGGGTCCGTCGCTTGGAACATCGGCAATGTCGAAGTTGGTTGGTATAAAGCTGTTTGGCAGTGACAGTTTGAGGTTCTCATTCAGATCACACTTTTCCCAGCTCTGAAAGAATATCAGATCTTATAATAATATTATGGACTAGGGAGCTAGCCCGCTACAAACTAGCTTCGCTCTTGTGCTATAAATAAATAGGAGTAGGGGGGCCTCAACATACTTGCACAATATCCGTGGGTATGCGCTCCAATCCGTACTTGGTTTTGTAGTAGGGCTCTGCCTGGTCACAGGTCGGCTCAAAGCTTTGGCTAACAATTACAATTCGACTTTTGGAGGGCCTCAACTCATCCAGTAGACCGCTAATCAAATCTGGCCGCCATTCGTTGCTCAAATATGGTGCAATGAGGACTTCTTCCAAGGGAAATATCTGCATGGAGGACACGGCATGCGTGACCAAATTCTCCGGCTGTTCCTTTTCCTTGAACCGAAACCTCATTTCATTTAGCTTAACGCATTCGTCAAATATCCACTTCTTGGGACCCTCTTCGCGCAGCATGCGCAAATACTGAAATATAATATTCACAATATCATCCACATGCTCCAGGCCCTCCTGTGTTAGGTCCACCACTATGTCAAAGAACCCAAAGCCGTTTTGTGTGTTCTGATGTCCGGCCATTAGACTGCAAGAAACCACAATCAATATTAAGTTGAGTGCAACTCCATGGAAATGCATTGGGTAGAACACTTACTCATTGCACCAGCCCAGCCGTCGCAGCTCAGACAAAATGCTTCCCTTTCCCTCGTGGCCGATAAGGTGTGTCAAATAGTTGTCGGGCTGTAAGAAACCACAATTATATCGAAATCTTTCTGTATTTTATTCAAATGGATATAAATAAGCCACACGCTTGTGGTACCTTGAACTTACGCCCGATTTGTAGAACTTTGTTAAATCGTCTGTGGTAAAGCTGATTGTCAACGAACGGACATCTTTGATGGGGACTATTTTCACCTTCTGTCCGTAACGATCCTCTCCATACGGGTGACGTGGCCATTCTGGCACCGCCACGCTTTTGTTCTCAATTTCAGAGAACTTCTCCATGACCATGCTCTCCAGTTCGTTGAGGGATTCTGTAAATATTCATTTTGTAGTTCTAAATAGCCCAAAGATAACCAAGAATACCTTTTCCAATGACAGCGAGGCACATTATGTTGGCCGAGTACCACTCTTTGTGGAATTTAAGCAGTTCCTCGCGCACATCAATGTTCATGGACTTGGGTATTTCGGAGAGCGTGGTCTTGTTGCCGCTACCAAATTTACTATACGCATGATCCGGCTTGGCCAAGTGCCGATGCACCTGTTTGATGCGCCACAGATCGCTGGGCAAATTCTTCTCATGCTCCGAGTTGACCTGCAACGAGTTTTTTGTTAGTGCCCATATCTGGGTGAATCGAGGATGGAGTTGGGTATTTACTGCATTGATCTCCCTCTCTGTGGCACTGGGCGTGAACAGTGGAGCAATAAAGAACTGGGCAAAGCGATCCAAGGCTCCGTCAAGCTTGTCAGGTGCCACGTGGAAGTGGTACTTCGTCATGAGGGGATAGGTGGCGGCGTTGCTGCTGCCACCGCTCTGCGAGAGGTATGTCGTGTAGCCATTCTCATGCGGATACTTCTCCGTGCCCAAGAACAGCATGTGCTCGCAGAAGTGAGCCAGTCCGGGAAGATTTTGTGGGTCAGACATGTGGCTGCAATTGACCCGATATGAATTAATTAACAAATCCCATCCACCTCGGGCAACGTACATACCCCACTTGAACGGAGAGTGCAGCAGCTGACACATCGGTGTTTGGATCGCTGATGAGCAGTACTTTAAGGCCATTTTCCAATTGAAGGCCTCGGTAGTCGCGGGTGTCCTGCTGCGATTTCTCGATATTGTTTAACCTGCAAGATACATACTATATTTTTGTGAGATCATCAGCAAAGCGAACAGTTGTTACTTTACCGCAGAATTGGCTCCATTTGCTCTGGCTTTTTCGGTAATAGTTTTTGGGAATTTGTCTCGCTCAGAGTCATCTTGGATTTAGGAAACGAGCCAAATGATCGCTGAGCAGCTATAAACTGTGACTTTTGTGTATTCAATCTGCCAAATTAAATTATTTTTAAACTGTGGTGTCTTTGATGTAATGCACGAACGAACCGTCGACTTAGAAGAGCTGTTATGGTGAAAATCGATTTTCTACAGGAAAAATACATTGAGTGGAGTATCTGTCAAATTGTTTCCGGCTTTAACTAGTGCCTATGAGAAGGATTCTCCTCCGGTAAATTAATAAAATATAATTTTTTGCAAAATTTTTAATTACACTATTCGTTTTGCAACAACAATAACTATTAACATATGTACGTCAAGAGTTGCCACATCGTAAAAAAAATTCTGTTAAATATTCATATTGGATCGATATATAATACAGAAAAATATTTTTTAAAAGCAATCGATCTATCGCACTATATATTTTGAAAATGAGACGGTATATTTCATAGGGTCAGACGGTATATTTATTAGATGAATCCTTGGGGAAATGTAGGAAAAATATCCAATAACTACCAATTACGAAGTCTACAAAATAAAGCTCAGCTCTCTCGCTCACCCATACATATAGAGTACATTGATCCATATATATATATACATGCATGATAGATTTGATTGGAAAAGAAACGAAAAAAGGGAGAGACGGTCACGGGAGGCGCATCTAGTGGACGGACCAGAGGACCAAGTTCATCTTACGGGCTTTCCTCAATGGCTCTTATGTGTAGCGGATCGACGACTCGCTGTCGACTGTCGACTGGCTGGGCAAGAAAATGTGCCTTAAAACTAGAAAATTTAGTTTAGTGCGGTGCAATATGGATTTAAATATTGCCAGTTTAGGACACAGTGTATAGCTCATACACTTCTATTCATACTTTTATACTCTTCATATTACTTTTGATTTCTTACAGTAAAACACCTTGTTGAGCGGTCTGCATATACTCTAGAGAAAAGGATATTGTAGAGTTGAGGAAATGTCTGTCATCTCAGGCTCCAATGAATGCAGAAACTAGTAAATATCTCAGCGAAAATTTTGCAGTTTATGGTCTTCTTACAGAGACCAAGAATAGGTATCGCGATCGAGATGTGTATATATACAGAAAACTTATTCTTATGCACAAATTGGTCTAAAACATGTAAATCTAAAAAACGGCATTAGTAGTGTTTCAAATCAGCTAGGAAAACAAATTGTACCTAATTAATGAAATGAAATAGGGTATAACGGTGTCCATACTAATAGCGTATACCTGTTGACCAGCCACAATTACGTAGAATTCCAAACACATTTACGTTTTATGCTTTGACCATTTTTGCTTAAACTTTAATTTAGGCACAATCCAATAAAAAAAGAGTACTTAATCTTGTAGAAAATATATTCATCAATATGATAAAATTATATGTTAAGGACTGAGAGCCCTATCTAGCGAGTAATATTCAACCAAATATCAAAATCGAGGAATATAATTTCTGATCATGGACAGGAACGATTAACCCATTGTAGCCCAGTGGTTATTAAAATACTCTTCACGAAAATGATGAAACTTAAAGAATTTTAGCGCAGTTTAGATAAATGATATCGTGGTTTTTGTTTAAGCAAAGATAAAGGAGAAGATGGACCAACAAGAGTAATTATTATTCGTATTATTTTCCGTGGTTTAACTCTAGTTGTTATCCTGTTTAAATAAAGGGGGCTTAAGTGGGATAAGTTCGGTTTTTCATCGGTATATGTATATTTTGAAAATGAAACTGCATTTTATCCGTTTATTCTGGTACTCCGCATGAAATAAAAGCTAATGAGTCAACAACAGTGCAGCGGAAACGCAACGATGGCATTTTTCTTACCATGAAGCGCGTTTAACCAGGACCTGTGTTGTGGTTTATGTGTTGGTACAAAAATAAATGGCAATTTATTGTAAAAATGTTGTGCTTTAGTGTGTGTGTTGATAATAAGTGCAATACGCAAAAGTAAGAACATTGGGCCAAACGCGTACAATTTGAGCTTGTGAGGCAGATAGCTCAAGGTATGTGTTCACTGTATCTCATTTATTTAGTTGCTAATCATCCAGCTGGACCGACAATCAAATCAATTGCCAATACAAATTGTTTATTCACCGTGTGCACCCACACAGAGGTAATGCGTGCTAAAAAGTGCAAGTGAATGTCACATTGATGTTTTCTTCGGCATAAAAGTTGTAATTTATTTAATACATGGCATGTACGATGGTCGTGTCCGGGGATGGATGGCTGTTTAAACGGTTTCCTTTCCTAAGATTTTCCTAAGAAAACCTCAGAGCAGAGCGTGAGTGTGAGGGAGCTTTAAGATCCACATACTATTTTATTAGTGTAGGTGCGCCGAGTTTGTGTGCGTTCGTGCTCGTGCTATGTGTGCGTGTGTGTGTTGGGGGGGTAAGAGAAAATCAATAGGCAAGCAAAATAAAAAGGAGACATTTCGGCATTCACGAAAAGATGGCAATCAGAGCATGATGCATGACTAAGACCCTTATGATACCCTATCTTTTGATCTAAAAACAGAATAACCTCTGGAATTTCAGCTAAATTAAACCTAGATTACCCATAATTAAGTTTCTTTCTATCTTTGTTGACAATGCAACCGACCGACCTCTTTAATTGCTATCTCCTTTGGCGTAATTTGCGATAATATTATTTACTTGACTTGACTTGAGCCTCCCGCTTCATAAATTACAATTATAAGTCAAGATTGTGCCAAAAAACAAAAACAAATCAAACGAAGCCCCGCGCTTGTTCTTGTTTTCTTTTCATTATCAATTGATTGTTGAAAGTCTCGAATTGTTAATCTGTTGTTTAAACTCCAACTACAGAAGTTCTAGTACTTTTGTGTTCGATCGAAAAATGTTAAAACGTTGCTAGCTGCCGTGGGTATCGATTTGCCTCTTCCTATGTTTGATTTAATTTGAATTGTTCCAGTTCCAAAAATAGACTGAAGCTCTCGATCTCAAGATCGACCTCAGGATCGCCCGACAATGCAGATCTTACACATGCAGTGTCTGGTGTGTGTGGTCTCTTTGTCGCTGAGGTTTGAGCGCAGATATTGTTATTGCAGATCCAATTAAATTCAATTAGAGACGAGACCAAAAGAGCTGCTTGGACGGGAGCCAGTGCGTGCCTCGGCAGGGGTCAATGCATTGTCATTTTGTATGAGAGGATCGTGCCACGCGTAGCTCTAAAAAAGATCATTAAAAAATGCGTGTCTCTTCTGGAGTAACATAACAATAAATGACTGACCTAAAGTTTATAGGTAATTTGTGCTATCAAATGTAGGTAGTTAAAATTGGAAGTTTTTTTCACAAAAGAAAGGGGCTGGATAGTTCTCCAGTCGAGCATATCGACTTCAGAGTTCTTACTGCGTCTGTGTATTATTAATTAATTATCATATCTCGACTTCACGAGATTGTTGAATAAAAACTTAGCATGTGCCCTCGAATTTATCCAATCTTAATCGATTTGTAAAGCAACAGCAATATCCCACTGTATGGAAAGATTCTTAATTGTGGCTTGCTTTACGCCTTTTACTGGTTTCCATTGAAAAACGTAAACATAGCAGAACAGGTACAATTATTACTCTAGTGACGAAAGCACACCCCACCCTATGGTAACGGTATGGCCGAGAGGGTTACACTTGATTAGCACATGCCGAAAATGGATTTTCTTATCCTAATATCGTTAAACCAATGAATAAGAAGACAAGCTTTAGTCGAACGTCTATTCCGCAACACAAAAATACAAAATGTTCATAAGGGCAGGAGGAAATATCTATAACTAATTTGTTCGTTCGTTCCGCGAGTAATAAGTATACGATCTTCGAAAGCAATCTAAAACCTCCATAATCTGCTGATCTATGTACTTATACCATATTTACATAGAGAAAAATTAGTTGATTTGCTTTTCTTTTTTCTTTTTATAGTCCAGAATCCAGTTGTGGGAACCCAGAACCCGAGCCCGAACCCTTTCAGTTGGCTTCCTGTCGAACATGGATAACGAACAGCCCCATCAAGAGCTGGTTAAGTGCGTACTGGTGGGAGACACAGCAGTGGGTAAGACGCGACTTATCTGTGCACGAGCCTGCAACAAGCATGTTTCGCTCTCGCAGCTGCTTTCCACGCATGTACCAACCGTGTGGGCGATCGATCAGTATCGCATATACAAAGACGTAAGCTGCAATCGTTCCTACATGTATGCATTCCATATAATTCCTTTATTATCTTCAAGGTACTTGAAAGGTCATGGGAGGTGGTCGATGGAGTGAATGTCTCGCTGCGGCTGTGGGACACATTCGGCGATCATGACAAAGACCGACGGTTTGCTTACGGACGGTTGGTCAACAATTCTATAGAATGATTGCCTTTTTAGAGCGTATCTAATCTTTGCGCTTCTCTTTGGCAGATCCGATGTGGTGCTTCTGTGCTTCTCTATCGCGAGCCCCATTTCATTGCGAAACTGCAAGGTTATGTGGTATCCCGAAATACGACGGTTCTGTCCCGATGTGCCCGTGATACTCGTGGGCTGCAAAAACGATCTGCGTTATATGTACCGCGATGAGAATTATCTGTCGTATTTTGGTGAAAAGGGTACATTTGTGCGGTACGCTATTTTACACACCTCAAGCTCAAGTCCCAACGTTTACCTCTTTCTGCCTCTTTTTGTTTGTTTTAGGGCCGCCCTAAAGAGCGACCTGGTCATGCCGGACGAGGCACGAGCTGTGGCCAAGGAGCTGGGCGTTGCCTACTACGAGACCAGTGTCTTTACGTACTTTGGCGTGAATGAAGTGTTCGAGAATGCCATCCGTTCGGCGTTGATTGCCCGTCGTCAGCAGAGGTTCTGGATGACAAACCTGAAGAAGGTGCAGAAACCGTTGCTGCAGGCACCGTTTCGGCCGCCAAAACCGCCGCCACCAGAGGTCACCGTGATGGTGGGTCACTACCGGCAGGATATCTACAACATGTTCCTGTCGCAAGCCTACACAGACCTCATCCTGGTGGGGGCAGGGGGAACCAAGTTTGCCGTGCATAGATTTATGCTGTCTGCCGCATCTAGTACATTCCAGCGTCTCCTGAGCACAGAGCTAAGCGACATGGGAGGTCGCAGTAGCAGCGAGTCCAGTATGGTCAGCTCAACGTTCGGAGAGGCGACCATTGCGGACTTTAACGACGACACTGAATCTCTTATCCGCTACGAATCCCGAACACAGCGGTATGTGATGACAGTTGTCTTTGAATCTGGAACCTGCGCTAACACCCTTTATTTTTGTATGGTCACAGGATGTGGGAACATTTAAAGCGACGCTCTAGCTATCAGGCCCTGCCTCTAGAGTCAAAGCATTCCAACGATCTGTACAGAGAGCTACATCATCCCGTTCTACAGAGCATACGGCTAATGCAGGTGGAGAACCAGCGTGGCGTGAACGGACTGCAAACAATTGTGACGCTCAGCAAGCTCATCTCGCCCCAGGCCCTGCACCAATGCCTCAGGTTTATTTATACGGGCACCATTGACAAAAGCTGCAACAATCTGCAGGTAAAGAAAGCCAACCATTCTGCCTCCATGGTGACATTTTCAATCGATTGTGCTTACTGACAGGAAATCAGAGATGCCGCCGATTTGTTAGAACTTCCGCAATTGACGCAGCTTCTGTCCAAGCCACAAACTGTTATGGACAGCTCCTCCAGTGATGAACCAAATCCGCACATTTGTCTTGTAAGCTATGCCTTCTGATTATGTCTATTCCGATTTAACTCGCTCTTTCCTTACTATTTCAGCGCATCAAAGAAAGTCTGGAGCGTCATTGCATTGGGGACGGCTGCTTCAGCGATGTCACCTTCGAGTTGGATGACGGTTTAATGAAGGTGAGAGGATATATATTTGGAGAAGAGGCAGCCACGTCCTTGCTCCGAGATTTATTTATTGTTCGACAACTGCTGTCTACCAGACGCACAACCGAAATATGACTTTTTTTTTTATTATTTTTAAACGGCAAGGGTCGCGACTCTATGTTTGTACCCGATCCTCAGTTAGTATATGTACATGTCAGCTTTTTTATATCTGCCTCTTTTTTCTCTATACTCACAACAACACCAGCTGTTTTATCTCGCTCCCCTCCGCCAGAGCGCGCACACTGCATGAGGAAGAGTGTGACAGACAGAAAAAAGGGGGGGAGAGAGAGAGAGAGAAAATTAGTAAGCGCGTGAAAGGCGTACCGTTGCCACTGCACTTTCATTTGTTCCTTTTGTCTATAAAAATGATCCAATCTTATCCAGATTCGGCAATCTGGTGGATATGATCATTCTCTATGATTCTGCAAGGAAGGGGGCGGGACAAACATTTTGAAACAAACTTGATTCAGTGTGATATCACAGAGGTCCGTACACCAAATTTGGTTACTCTAGAACTCTAAGAACTAGGCGTCAAACAAGACGGACAGACCGACAAAGCTCTATCGACTCGGCTATCGATGCTTAGAGGAATATATGTACCTGTCTGTACTTTATGGTTTTGGAAACGCATCCTTCTGGGTGTTACACAGCCATTTGCACCACAAATCGAATATACCCCCATACTCTATAAGTATCGTGTATAAAAACCCTGCCCACGTCTACTTAAAATATTTTTCTTCGGTAAATTTTGTAATTCTTACAGGCACACCGGGCTGTACTGGTGGGACGGTGCGACGTGATGCGCGCCATGCTGCTAGGCGACTTTCGCGAAGCCCATTCCAATGTGGTAAGAGTCTTAGATGAGGATGCAGTAGTAGGATTTGCTATTATGTGTGTGTGTGTTTATTAACAATCTCAAGTTTCTTTGTGTGTTAGATCGTATTCCCTGGCGTTACAATCTACACATTCCATAAGCTACTGTGCTATCTGTACACTGACCAGATTCCACCTATTTCGGCCGTCAAATGTCTCAATCTGCTAGAGCTAGCCAATCGATTATGCCTGCCGCGTCTGCTCAATCTAGTTGAGTGCCGAGTCATCGAGGATCTCACACTAATTTCACAGAACGAAACCAATGAAACAGTGGATCATTGCTTAAAGTTGCTGGAGCCAGTAAAGGTTAGTAATTGGCCATTGTGAAGTATTTGCATTACTAATTGTGTTTTCCTGCGCAGCTGCACAACGCACATCAGTTGGCCGAATGGTGCATGTCGTATCTGTGCGTCAATTACAACATTATTTGTAAGTTCTCACTCAAGGGCCTGAAGGCGCTGCACCAGGATAATCAAGAATATTTGCGGGAACATCGCTGGCCACCCGTGTGGTATCTGAAGGACTACGACTACTATCAGCGCTGTTTAAACGAGCTGAACAAGGAAGTAAAGCTAAAGAGCTCGCGTCGAGACTCGCCCAGCGATGACGAGGGCTGTTTGTGCTTTACAGGAGGTAAGTGGTCACACACTCTTCATTCTATCTCTCCCACATCCCACATCCCAACATGGTGTACCCAGACACCTCCAAAAGTTCAGGCGAGTTAAGGCTTCAATCGAACTAGTTTTCACACACAATTTTTAATGTTTTTAACATATGTACTTAAAATTACTTTTGTGTTGGAAAAAGTCGCCGACGGCGGTTTTTACTTATGTACATATATAAATTCATCGGTTCTCTGAGGCCTAGTTACGATTTTCCGTTTGTTATAATTTCCTTGCTCTCTCATGTAAAAACTCAAATCCATCTTCGCGATAATTAATGTGCAAAATTGGGAAAAAGTGTTCTCTTGCTGGCTGCTAGGTAAATCGAAGCGAGGTACGGGCGGAGACAACAGCGGGACCACAGCGGGGCAAACGGGCAACAACAGCACATCCGATAATCAAATCTTCAATAGCACGGCCAACTCGATAAACCATATTGATCTTGAGGCTGACATGGATCTGAATCTCTGACACCCGGCCCTAGGGCAAGGAAGGTTCGTAAAACATAATGAAAGAATCATAATTCACCTAATAGTTTTTGTTTATTTGCAGATCACTGCGTTTTATTGTCATCCTGCCGGTACTGATCTGCTTTATCTGTACGATTTTAAGTATTTTGATACTTTTCCAAATCCACACATAACAAACCCTATGGGACTGGACTGGGAGTGGCGTGTCTGCAATACATAGGAGCGCAAATTTGCCTTAGTGATTATTAGATTTATACATATATAAGTACATATATGTATATATAATATATAAAGGCCGAACCTGAACAAAGAAGCATTTCGAAAAGTGCTTCGGATTTCTTATATTTATACGCCTATACATATATGTATATATTATGCAAAGCATGGTACGAGTACTGGAGTATTGGAGCGGCACATGCACCTCGGGCGATGCGAAGCATTTCGCTGTATTGCCTTACAATATATTGGATGTACACTTTTCTCGTTCTGTATATGATACTATAATGGATAGGAAAACAAAGCATGTATGTCTCGTGTATTTTCGAATTCCTACTTATGGAAACATTTGTCTAGCCATAGCCATAAGCCATAGTTTATTATAAGGACGCATTTTGTACAGAATGAAAATAGAATAAAGCAAACTATAAACGTACTTTTCGTGCGGAATCTCTTTAATGCACAAATCAAACACCAAAGTGATTTTTGGCATAGCTTAAATAAAAATTATACAAAAAAACACTAATACAAAGTTTTAACTATGCGCTGCTAACACTCTTGCAGTGGTTTAACGGTTCTGGTACTTGGTAGAGAGACGCTAGCCTCCTCAACTTCAAGGTTTGCCAACATTTCAATCATCTCTTGATCACTAATTACGACCTCCAGTCTCTCGTTGTTGTTGATAACGGCTGCATTCGATACTGAATTAGTTTCCCCACACAGAGCGCGCAGTTCATTTTCGAGCTGATCATCTTCCTGGGTGGAGGCTGTATCTAATACGCCATTGGACAGGACATCTTGGACCTCTCTGTGCTGTTCCAGAGTTTCTTGCACATCGGCCAGAACTTCATCGACATTGTCGTACTTGAGGCCAGAGTTGGAGAGAATTTTTTGCAATGTGCTGGAGCCAATTTTATATGCATCGCGAACTACGCCACTGTTTTGGGCCTCTTCCACGCTAGAAAGGAGCAATTCAATGTTGTATAGTGCAAGGCTGCGTCGCTCTGAAAATCACAATCGAAAGAGTTAAAGAACTGTAGCCAAGGCTAAGAGGGATCATTTACACTACCGTGATTCTTTTCAACCAGATGCCTTTTGCGAAGGTATGTCTTGGCCATTTGCCGCTTATTCTCCTTTATGTACTGACGCGCCTTCTCGTCGTTTGCCTTGATTTCCTCCTCTAGGTTCTGCAGCTGCTTAAGTAGATCTGCTTGTGTGATCTGTAGACGGTGAACGCCAAGATCTAATTCATTAATGCTAAGATCGTCTGTTTCCTTGACTACATTGAATAAAGTTAGGGATCAGTATTGGCTCTCCGTTATAGTCAGTGTCTCAGCACTTACATGGTATTTTTATTAAATGAATGCAACGCGCTTGCTTTTCGGTTTTGAACTCCAACCCAACCAGATGACGGGCATGCAGGGTGATCAGGCAAGCAAAGATGTCCTTCTCCGAATGGATGCGAATGTGATGGACGTCGCAAAGGGACTTGAACGCATCAAAATGGAACAGTTTTCCTCGGTTCTCGGGCAATATCTTCTTAACCATAAGGCCGCAAATGTCCTGGGTGCGAATGAGTCAACGATTGTAAGCAGTTAAAGTTACTGTGTGTTCTCCTTACATTTAAAACTTCCAGATGTATCCATTCCACTAGTTTCGTCGCCTCCACATCCTCGCCCACAACGCTGTGCTTTAACTTGAGCCAGCTCCAGGATAAAGGACGTTTTACCAGGCTGTTTATCAGCCATCCGGTCCAGCTATTTTCTAGATCATGATCGGTGCGCGGTCGGATCTGATTCTGCTGGTACATCTCCGATAAAACTGTATCCAGACAGGCAGGCAGTTGGTCGCCTCTCATGAGTTTTAGTTGCAGATCCCGCAAACTAAACGTGATTTGGCCCCAAAACTTGAGGTATTGCGTTACAAGATCTTTCCAGAATTTCATCTTTGTCTCATAATCTTCAATGTTTAAATGACGCGGGCGAAACGTTGCGAAATGAATTTGCATAATTTCTACGTCTTCCCAGCAAGCAGGGAAACTAAATTTTAATTTTTCCGTATCACGAGCCATTGCGCTCAGTTTTTAAATCCACTTTCCAGATTAAATAAATTAAATGCCTGATTTTTTGTTGTTGTGTTCCGTGTCTTGACAGTTTTACCAGCTGTTTTGCAGTGTTGGAAAGTTTAAAAAGAAGAATTTAAATAAATAAAATAACAACACATACTCAAACACACAAACCCATTACAGCAACTTCAAAATGAGTTTCAGAACTAACCTTACAGTATATAATGTATGTACACATTTACATATACAATACATTTTACATAATTAAATATTTTGAAATGGCAACAAGATGTTGAGCCGTTATGGACTATTTTGGTATCTATTAAACACCTAACAGCACTGGTACCATCACTTACTCTTCGGTATACTTTGGC